>NC_090725.1:89305244-89350244 GCF_036898095.1 Palaemon carinicauda | reverse complement strand
TATTTCGTCGACGTTTGATGTTTATGGGGAGTTTAGAAGTCGTCATTGGCTCCGTGGCCCTCTTGGAATTGTGATCCTTGATGCTCCATTGATTAGATGGGAGAAGGCAGTTGGTGTCAAGACTTTCCAGGCTTGATAAAGTTTAGTGTTTTGCTTTTCATCAGATGAAAGATGCTATTGATGAGTGTAATTGGCTGTTAGTCCTTTCTTCTAACAAATGTATCGAGGAGGGTGTCGGTCTTGCTTTATGTTGGGAGGTGTGCTGTCTGACCTTCCTGCTGTTTAGGAGGGTAGCTATTAGACCTTACAGCGGGCGAAAAGCTGTTAATCAGACTGGCTGTCTGGCTGCCCTTCGGAGTTGGAGCAGGATGACTTCCTAGCTTTGAGTGGTGATGGGGCTCTACATTACTTTTTCTTGAACATATTAGTGTGCAAGGCAATTTGCTAGTGCCTCTGGCATCGCTAAAGTTTTATGCTGTTTTCCTCTTAACCCATCTGCAATCACTTTTTTTAGTAACTTGAATTGAGCCTTATATTCTTGAATATTAAATGGTCTTAAACAAGTCTATACGTTGATTTATATTGAAATTTTGTTGTTGGAATTTTTGGGGGAACAATTCTGTTGAGGGACGAGGTACTCTTGCTTGAAAGGTAATTGATTTGGCTCGCATCCGGTGGTGTAAAGCAAAAAGCCCCTCGAGAGGCCTTGCTAATTTGTTGAAATGAAAAGGTAGGAGTGCTGTATTGCAATTTTATTGAAGCATTGTGTACGGAACTCAAGGATATGTACTGCCTACGTTGGGAAGCTTTGATGCGAGTAACCTAAATGTCTTTACCTCAAGACAGCTAGTCTCGTATTTTTGTTGGTTGAATTGGACCTCTTGCCATTTACTGATTAACATAAAATCCTCCTTTGACAATATATTGGTGACAATTGTTACATTTATCAACTTGGCTTGGTTAGAGATTTGCCTAAGTTTTTTTTTTTTTTGTGCGCGCTATGTGAAGATAGCCGCAGGCATACTTCAACTTGACGAATTGCGTGGCATGGCTGTAGAATTGTCATGGTAAACTCCTGGTTATCTTCATCTTTGCAATTGTATCCTTCAACTGAAGAAAAACTTTGCAACTGCATCTTTCAATTGATGAAAAACTTCTTTGCAACTGTATCCTTCAATTGAAGAGAAACTTCTTTGAAACGGTCTTTCAACTGAAGAAAAGCTTTTTGGCAACTATATCCTTCAACTGCAGAACTTCTTTGCAACTGTATCCTTCAACTGGAGCTAAACTACTTTGCAACTGTATCCTTCAAGTGGAGGTAAACTACTTTGCAACTGTATTCTTCAACTGAAGTTAAACTACTTTGCAAATGTATCCTTCGACTAAAGAAAAACTACTTTGCAACTGTGTCCTTTGACTGAAGAAAAACTACTTTGCAACTGTGTCCTTTGACTGAAGAAAAACTTCATTGTATGTGTATCCTTCAACTGAAGAAAAGCTTCCTTGCAGCTGTATCCTTCAACTGAAGAAAAACTACTTTCCAACTGGAAAACTACATTGTATCTGTATCCTTCAACTGAAGAAAACTACATTGTATCTGTAACCTTCAACTGAAGAAAAGATTCTATGAAAGTAACCTTCAACTGAAGAAAAGTTTCTTTGAAAGTAACCTTCAACTGAAGAAAAGTTTCTTTGAAAGTAACCTTCAACTGAAGAAAAGATTCTATGAAAGTAACCTTCAACTGAAGAAAAGATTCTATGAAAGTAACCTTCAACTGAAGAAAAGATTCTATGAAAGTAACCTTCAACTGAAGAAAAGATTCTATGAAAGTAACCTTCAACTGAAGAAAAGATTCTATGAAAGTAACCTTCAACTGAAGAAAAGATTCTATGAAAGTAACCTTCAACTGAAGAAAAGTTTCTATGAAAGTAACCTTCAACTGAAGAAAAGTTTCTATGAAAGTAGCTTTCAACTGAAGAAAAGATTCTATGCAAGTAACCTTCAACTGAAGAAAAGTTTCTTTGAAAGTAACCTTCAACTGAAGAAAAGTTTCTTTGAAAGTAACCTTCAACTGAAGAAAAGTTTCTTTGAAAGTAACCTTCAACTGAAGAAACGTTTCTCTGAAAGTAACCTTCAACTGAAGAAACGTTTCTCTGAAAGTAACCTTCAACTGAAGAAACGTTTCTCTGAAAGTAACCTTCAACTGAAGAAACGTTTCTCTGAAAGTAACCTTCAACTGAAGAAACGTTTCTCTGAAAGTAACCTTCAACTGAAGAAACGTTTCTCTGAAAGTAACCTTCAACTGAAGAAACGTTTCTCTGAAAGTAACCTTCAACTGAAGAAAAGTTTCTCTGAAAGTAACCTTCAACTGAAGAAACGTTTCTCTGAAACTAACCTTCAACTGAAGAAACGTTTCTCTGAAAGTAACCTTCAACTGAAGAAACGTTTCTCTGAAACTAACCTTCAACTGAAGAAACGTTTCTCTGAAAGTAACCTTCAACTGAAGAAACGTTTCTCTGAAACTAACCTTCAACTGAAGAAACGTTTCTCTGAAAGTAACCTTCAACTGAAGAAACGTTTCTCTGAAACTAACCTTCAACTGAAGAAACGTTTCTCTGAAAGTAACCTTCAACTGAAGAAACGTTTCTCTGAAACTAACCTTCAACTGAAGAAACGTTTCTCTGAAACTAACTTTCAACTGAAGAAACGTTTCTCTGAAACTAACTTTCAACTGAAGAAACGTTTCTCTGAAACTAACTTTCAACTGAAGAAATGTTTCTCTGAAACTAACCTTCACCTGAAGAAATGTTTCTCTGAAACTAACCTTCACCTGAAGAAATCTTTCTCTGAAACTAACCTTCACATGAAGAAAAGGTTCTTTGAAACTAACCTTCAACGGAGGAATAGTTTTTTGAAGCCATCCTTCAACTGAAGTAAAACTTCTGTGCAACTGTATCCTACACGTGAAGTAAAACTTCTGTGCAACTGTATCCTACACGTGAAGTAATACTTCTGTGCAACTGTATCCTACACGTGAAGTAATACTTCTGTGCAACTGTATCCTACATGTGAAGTAATACTTCTGTGCAACTGTATCCTGCATGTGGAGTAAAACTTCTGTGCGGCTGCATCCCTCAACTGAAGGGAAACTTCTGTGCGGCTGCATCCCTCAACTGAAGTGAAACTTCTGTGCGGCTGCATCCCTCAACTGAAAGGAAACTGCTGTGCAACTGTATCCCTCAACTGAAGTGAAACTCCTGTGCAACTGTATACTTCAACTGAAGATTTGCTGATATGAAGCTACCCTTCAAGTGCTGGATTCAAATTTTTTAAAATCTAAACTTTCATATGAAGTTTACCTTTTTTGAAACTTGAATTCAACTGAAGAGAACCTTTTTTTTTTAACCTTGCATTCAACTGAAGAAAGGCTTTAGAAATGGTAACCTTCAACTGAAGAAAGGCTTTAGAAATGGTAACCTTCAACTGAAGAAAGGCTTTAGAAATGGCAACCTTCAACTGAAGAAATACTTTTGGAACTAACTTTCAACTGGAGAAAAGCTTCAGTAACTAACTTTCAACAACTTTTGGAACTGTCGCTTTCAACTGAAGAAAAAGTTTTGGAACTCACTTTCAACTGAAGAAAAAGTTTTGGAACTCGCTTTCAACTGAAGAAAAAGTTTTGGAACTGTCGCTTTCAACTGAAGAAAAAGTTTTGGAACTGTCGCTTTCAACTGAAGAAAAAGTTTTGGAACTGTCACTTTCAACTGAAGAAAAACTTTTGGAACTGTCGCTTTCAACTGAAGAAAAACTTTTGGAACTGTCGCTTTCAACTGAAGAAAAACTTTTGGAATTGGCACTTTCAACTGAAGGAAAACTTTTGGAATTGGCACTTTCAACTGAAGGAAAACTTTTGAAATTGGCACTTTCAACTGAAGGAAAACTTTTGGAATTGGCACTTTCAACTGAAGGAAAACTTTTGGAATTGGCACTTTCAACTGAAGGAAAACTTTTGGAATTGGCACTTTCAACTGAAGGAAAACTTTTGAAATTGGCACTTTCAACTGAAGGAAAACTTTTGGAATTGGCACTTTCAACTGAAGGAAAACTTTTGGAATTGGCACTTTCAACTGAAGGAAAACTTTTGGAATTGGCACTTTCAACTGAAGGAAAACTTTTGGAACTGGCACTTTCAACTGAAAAAAAACTTTTGGAACAGTCACTTTCAACTGAAGGAAAACTTTTGGAACTGGCACTTTCAACTGAAGGAAAACTTTTGGAACTGGCATTAACTGAAGGAAAACTTTTGGAACTGGCATTAACTGAAGGAAAACTTTTGGAACTGGCACTTTAAACTGAAGGAAAACTTTTGGAACTTTCAACTGAAGGAAAACTTTTGGAACTTTCAACTGAAGAAAAATTTTTGGAACTGTCACTTTCAACTGAAGAAAAATTTTTGGAACTGTCACTTTCAACTGAAGAAAATTTTTTGGAACTGTCACTTTCAACTGAAGAAAATTTTTTGGAACTGTCACTTTCAACTGAAGGAAAACTTTTGGAATTGGCACTTTCAACTGAAGAAAAACTTTTGGAATTGGCACTTTCAACTGAAGAAAAACTTTTGGAATTGGCACTTTCAACTGAAGAAAAACTGGGAACTGTCACTTTCAACTGAAGAAAAACTGGGAACGGTCACTTTCAACTGAAGAAAAACCTTGGGAACAGTCACTTTCAACTGAAGAAAAACCTTGGGAACAGTCACTTTCAACTGAAGAAGAACTGGGAACTGTCACTCTCGACGCAAGAAAAACTTTTGGAACTGTCACTCTCAACCGAAGAAAAACTTTTGGAACTGTCACTCTCAACCGAAGAAAAACTTTTGGAACAGTCACTTTTAACTGAAGAAAAACTTAAGGAACAGTCACTTTCAATCGAAGAAAATCTTTTGGAAGTCACTTTCAATCGAAGACAAACTTTTGGAACAGTCACTTTCTACTGAAGAATAACTTGGAACAGTCACTTTCTACTGAAGAATAACTTGGAACAGTCACTTTCTACTGAAGAAAAAACTTGGAACTGTTATTATGAACTGAAGAAAAACTTTTGGAACAGTCGCTTTCAACTGAAGAAAAACTTGTGGAACCGTCATTTTCAACTGAAGAAAAACTTTTGGAAGTCACTTCAACTGAAGAAAAACTTTTGGAACGAACCTTCAACTGAAGAAGTGGAGAAAAAACTTTTGGAACGAACCTTCAACTGAAGAAGTGGAGAAAAAACTTTTGAAAATAAAGTTAAACTTTTGAAAATAGGACCTTCAATTATTGAAAAACTGCTTAAGCTGTAATCTTCGACCAAAGGAAAACTTCTTGAACTGTAACCTTCATCTGAATGTTTTATGAAACTGTAATATTCATATAAAACTAAACTGAAGAATGTCAAGGCACTGCTACCTTCATTTGAAGATTTCCATGGCACTGCTACCTTTCATTTGAAGATTTCCATGGCACTGCTACCTTTCATTTGAAGATTTCCATGGCACTGCTACCTTTCATTTGAAGATTTCCATGGCACTGCTACCTTTCATTTGAAGATTTCCATGGCACTGCTACCTTTCATTTGAAGATTTCCATGGCACTGCTACCTTTCATTTGAAGATTTCCATGGCACTGCTACCTTCATTTGAAGATTTCCATGGCACTGCTACCTTCATTTGAAGATTTCCATGGCACTGCTACCTTTCATTTGAAGATTTCCATGGCACTGCTACCTTTCATTTGAAGATTTCCATGGCACTGCTACCTTTCATTTGAAGATTTCCATGGCACTGCTACCTTTCATTTGAAGATTTCCATGGCACTGCTACCTTTCATTTGAAGATTTCCATGGCACTGCTACCTTTCATTTGAAGATTTCCATGGCACTGCTACCTTTCATTTGAAGATTTCCATGGCACTGCTACCTTTCATTTGAAGATTTCCATGGCACTGCTACCTTTCATTTGAAGATTTCCATGGCACTGCTACCTTTCATTTGAAAATTTCCATGGCACTGCTACCTTTCATTTGAAAATTTCCATGGCACTGCTACCTTTCATTTGAAAATTTCCATGGCACTGCTACCTTTCATTTGAAAATTTCCATGGCACTGCTACCTTTCATTTGAAGATTTCCATGGCACTGCTACCTTTCATTTGAAGATTTCCATGGCACTGCTACCTTTCATTTGAAGATTTCCATGGCACTGCTACCTTTCATTTGAAGATTTCCATGGCACTGCTACCTTCATTTTGAAGATTTCCATGGCACTGCCACCTTCACTACTATTTTTTTTTTTTAATATGACACGGCATCTGTCTATTTTTTTTTCAAGTTTGACATGGCATTGCTACCTTCATTTGAAGATTGCCACGGCACTGCTACTTTCATTTGAAGATTGCCACGGCACTGCTACCTGCATTTGGAGATTGCCACGGCGCCGCTGCCTGCATTTGGAGATTGCCACGGCGCCGCTGCCTGCATTTGGAGATTGCCACGGCGCCGCTGCCTGCATTTGGAGATTGCCACGGCGCCGCTGCCTGCATTTGGAGATTGCCACGGCGCCGCTGCCTGCATTTGGAGATTGCCACGGCGCCGCTGCCTGCATTTGGAGATTGCCACGGCGCCGCTGCCTGCATTTGGAGATTGCCACGGCGCCGCTGCCTGCATTTGGAGATTGCCACGGCGCCGCTACCCTCATTGGGAGATTGCCACGGCACTGATATCTTCAATAGAAGATTGACATGAATCCACAACCTCCATTTGAATGATGACGAATCCACATCCTTCATATGAAGAACGACTCGATAAATTTTTTTGACTTCATTCAAAGACTACATAGTGTGAAACTCCTCATTTTGAAGATGCTACTTAGAGGCGTGACGTTTACGAGAACAATTACTATTGAAAAACTGCTGTTGAGGAGTGTAAGCTGTATTTTCTGCCTGTGGGTTTTCCTTTGTGATAATTGACATGTTTCTTTGACTGCCTATTTAACGATTTACAAAAATATATACTTTTCGAGAACTGACTGAATATGGATTTCAAAAATAATAAATCAACAGAATATAGAGTAACAAGACTTAGTTGAGATTGGCTTGCTGAAGGACTTGCCACTCATTTGAGTAGTTCCAGATGAACGCTATTTCTCTGAAATTGACTGAAGATTGTCCATTGCGTAGTGGTTTGTTAACTGAAATTGACAGGTGACTGCATTAATATGGAATCCATTTTGCTATAAAAAATATATTTAATGTAAAAGATTTATTTGACATATTCAACGGAAACCACCAGGATAGAGTAATACCTTCAATGAAGTTTGAGTCATTAGACCTACTTCGGCGAAATTTGTCAATTGTTTCTTGTCTTCAAAATGACACGTGTTGGGTTTTGAAGTTACTGATTAGACATTTCAAATTGACCTAATTCTGGGGTCTCTTCTGTTTTATCCACCAGGTGACTTAATTTAAAACATTAATAAATCAAAAATATTTTAGCAGGAGCTTAATGAAAGTTCTTATATTACCATTATTTATTCTTACAATTTTTTTTCTTTATACAACCAACTGTAGAATAACTTGAAAATCTCATCTTTGGTGTGTTGGGGATGCGTTTTGCTTAAGGCAATAGCTAGAGATGAAAGTGTATGGACTAAAGTATTCAAGGTCTATTAATGGGTTGAAGGTTGACAGTCTAGAGATTTTGTTGCCGACGTGTTTTTAATCAATGTAGATGATTTTAATGTATCAATACTTACTGGTAGAATTAGACGTTTGGATCGATCTGTTATTTCTCGCACTAGTGAGTTTTAGATTATCAATAAAAGCGAATAAAGGTTTTACTATTTTATCAATTTTGTTTAATGATTCTTCACTAGATATCGTCCACCAGTGTAGTTAATACAAAGTATTTAGTGAACCACTTCACTTGACGTTTCATAGGATAACTTTTGTGGTTACCTTTACATGGATTGATTTAAAGAATGGCCGATTTTAATCAGTAGTGTTTGTTTTTTTTTTTGTTTTTTTTTAAGATAATTAATGACACGGAGTTTTACTTGAAGTAATAACACATGAGTACCACCCCAGCACCTTTCTTTCATATTTGGTGTATATTCAAAGACGAGAGAATTTTCGTGTCGGTAATTGTGGTGAGTGAATGAAATTTTTTTTTTATATATATAAAGTGGATACGACCTTTTATTTTGTTTTTAGCTGGATACTTAATTATCTGGCACCCACGGGATGTATAGGGCGTCAATGAATTCACACCATATCTCTAACTGTGCTGTATCTCTTGAGTTTCAGCTCAATTCTCAGATCCAACAGCCCTGCGTCTTGTCATCAGCCACATTTCTTTTGGTTTACCACGTCCTCTCCTGCCCAGCGGCGTTCATTCAGGTACATCCTTGAATAAGTCGTCTTCCCTTCGTCATCTTGATAATCCAACTATATAGTTCACATTTTAGGCGGAATGAGGCTTGCTGCCCTTGATTGAAAGTGATGGTTTTTACCCATGCTTGAAGATTTGACTGAAGACTCGTTGGCCATGGCTGAACGTGAAATTACAAAGGTTTTACTAGACCAATTTACGCTTGCTATATAAAATTCTTCGCTCAAGAACTACTGCACTGTAATTGTTCAGTGCCTACTTTCCTCTTGGTATTGGTAGAAGAAACTCTTCAGCTATAGAAAGCAGCTCTTCTAGGAGAAGTATACAACGTAATCAAACGATTTTCAAATCTCTGTACTATGGTCTTCCACTGTCATGATAGATTCTCTTGCTTGAGGCACTGCATAATATTCTATCTTTATCTCCTCCTCTTTTTTATTGTTTAAATGTGAAAGATCTCTTAATCTTATTCTTTTAAAAAAAATCTTTATTGCGTATTACTTTAGTTTTCCCTATTTTCTTTCCTCACTGGGCTATTTTTTTGTTGGAGCCCTTGGGCTTATAGGATCGTTCTTTTCCAACTAGGGTTGTAGCTTTCGCTAGTAATAATTATAATATTGATAGTGTGTCCTTCTGGACAATGTTTTTTCGAATCACATTTTTTTTTTTTTTGTCGAGGCATTTAAAGTTGCTGGTTATTGCTTTGTATGCCTGTGATGGGCAATAATGTTATTAATCAGCTAGCATTAAGGAGGCAATGAAGGGCAACCTTCGTCATGTAACTGAACCAGTATTTTAATTTTACATTCAGATTGAAAAAAAAGTATTAGTATTCTAATGTAAAGCCAAACCTGGCGAGAGGTTTCTTTTCATGATTAGGAAATATAATAGTATTTATGTACCTAATGAATGAATTGAGGTATACTAAAATTAAGAATCTGATTTTGTTAATGCTTTTGTTCGTAGCCTGTTATACATCACTTAAGTGTAAGAACGAATGTGGCAGGACTGCCTTTGGTCGTAATTGATATGACGAAGTTTGTAAGGATTCGTAAGGAAGACTTGCCGAACATAATTTAATTTAATTTCTTTTGTTAGTGGCTTGACTATAGTTGTAGATTTGCTTGGTAACCTATTAATCTTTTGAAAGCTGGAGACCTTTTTATAGCAAGGCTGTTAGATGTCTTAGCTCTGTGGGATGTATCCTATGCAAATGCACGAGCAACGACAACCCAGCTTGTCGCCCCTCAAAACTGGTTACCGAGTGTCTTTGCAGTGTTATATCGGTTGCACCAGTTTCATTTCCTACTTTAATTCTGTTCCCGCTTCCTTTCTTCCTCCAGCAACTGCTGGATTTTCGCCCCAGTTGCACTTAGAGCCCTGAATGGCCTCAAAGGACCCAGCTACCAGCTGTATAACCCAAATTCATACATGTAAAACTCATCAGTGGTCGGTCGATGCTGCAGCCGCCACCACGGCTGTGACCGTTAACTTTAACGAACAGTCTTTGACAGCTGCTCTTAACCAGGGCTTTCTCCGGACTGTCGCCAGTAAGACCACTTTCATTGGTCCAGCTTTTTTTTTTTTTTTTTTTTTTTTTTTTTTTTTTTTTTTTTTTTTTAATCCTCGACTTCTGACATTCCAATAATAATGCGTTTAATCTAATAAATTATGGTATACATTGTAATACAAAATAAAAATTCTGTATAAGTATGTTTATAATTTGTGTGTAATGTATTACATGCATGTCGATATTAAATTGTGGTTTGCGTGTTTGTTTTCAGTATTAGATTTTCTTATTCGAGAGAAATTAGTTGGAGAGGAGCAGAGTCGAAGTGGCAGTGGCAGCAGACGTCGCCGGGATCAATAACTACGTTCCCAGTAACTCTCTCTCTCTCTCTCTCTCTCTCTCTCTCTCTCTCTCTCTCTCTCTCTCTCTCTCTCTCTCTCTCTCTCTCTCTCTCTAGTGACAGTAGTGTGTATGGAAAATATAGCATTATGAATGGAAAGGAGAAGAATGTGCTTGCCACAAAGGAAAAGATGTGAATGTGAGTTTTGTCAAGCGTGACTTCATGAAAATTGCGTCTACAGCTTTCAATATGGCATCGATGAAGTGTGCAAAGCTAACTACTCACTGAATGCATTAATAAAGTTAGGTTGACAAATGAGTTATGTGGATGAATTCAGTTATTGCTGAAATGGAAGTAGAACTATAACAGCGAACAAAATTCTTCTTACTGAACGCGAAGTAACGATTGCGCAGCAAGATACTATGATGTTCAACTAGAGAATATGTACGGGTGGAGCCAGCTTGTGACTTCGCAGAAATGTCAGATCGTTAATCTTAAAAAAAAAAAAAAAGGAATTTTGGGTCATTGGAAAGGATGTAGAACATGTAATCTTTAAATTTATTTGATTATACTGTATCTTTTAATAGGAAACTTGTCTCGGATAGAAAGACTTCCAAAGACTAGTAAAATCTCATGAAGTAAATCAAGGTTGTCCAAGACCTTAAAGATCATTTAATTATTGATCCGAGGTTTATCTCAAATGGAAACTATTTTTTACTGGTGGAACTAGTAGAGATAACAAAGTTAATACAATGATTGATAAAGCGTACAGTTAACGATGATGATAGGGGAACTGAAAAAAATGTATGATCTTTAATGTTAATAGTGAAGACAATTTGGTAAATGCCTTAACTTCAATAAATCGTTACTTGCAGTCTATACCTAATTAATGAGTAAGTATTATATTTCATAAGCAGGGACACTGCCTCATTTTTATGTGTGATTCGGAAATTCAAAGAGCCATTCATGGTAATGGTGATCAAAAGTTATTACAGTAGATACAGTGAGAAACCATATGTTAACTTCTTTCTATTGTTGGATCGAGGTGTTGCAAAGCTGAGGCTGAGGAATTGAAGAACATCAAATCCTGATCATGGATACAAATAGTTTTAAACTGCATCAGGTGAAATAGATTAGTTGCAAAGATTTTACCACGGAAGTAAAGTAGCCTAAGGTGCCTATAATGCAAGTGGTTATAATAGATAATTAATTGCTGATGCCGATTTTCTTGTTGCTTCAAACAACTTGAATTAGAAACTGCATCCGTGGTGATATTGTATTTTTGAAAAATCAAAATGAAGTATTCAGTGGACGAATTTTGAGTACGTGCTCGTGTATGAAAAATGCCCTCCCTTCCTCCCTAGGGGGCTCAGGTTTTCCGCGTGAGGTGGTACCAGATAAGCAGACCACGAGCTAAGTTGGTTTAAGTCTTAAGTGTTTAAGGAATTTTCTTGAAACAATGTATAAAGTTGAAGGATACGTGATTGCAATATTGTAATGACAGTCGTACGAGACTTGGTCGATGGCTTCAGCATTTAAGACTCCTTAAAGTTGAGTTGTGATTGTGTTGGGGAGTCATCACTGGCTTGGTTGAGGTGGTGGGACAAGCTTCCATCTGTTCCTTTGGAAATAGTTTTGTACATTAATAAGTGCTGTATAGCTGAATCAATGGGGAGAGTTTTGGCTCGGTTGATCGGTAGTAGGTACTAGACACAAGTAATAGGACTTTTTTTCAAGTTTTCTTTTCATCTGGGGCAAGGTTGGTGTGCAGTTTCTATTGAGGTAATTGGAAGTAGTCTTTGCTACAGATTTCTTTTTTTTTTTTTTTTCGAATTATCCTATCAAACTGTGTTCTCAGAACCAGACTCGTTTATTTGGGTGACTTTAATCGCAAGAACTTGAGAGTAATGTGAATGAAACTATAATATCTAACCTTCAATACACTTTTGCTTTAAATAATTGGTCATGAATTTGCATGCTGGGATGAGCATGGCATTTCATAAGGTATTTGAACAAAAGCACCTTGACCGCGTGTGTACTTGCACACATTCATACACAAATCTTTATACACTAAGTTACATTTACAGAATATACACGCTTACACGCATGTATTCACCTGTTTGTTTTCCTTGTTGTGCTAATTTTAATTCACTTGCAATTTCTCATTTCTGAATAGGCGGATCAACTTACCGAAGAACAAATTGCTGAATTCAAGGAGGCCTTCTCCCTCTTCGATAAGGATGGTGATGGCACAATCACCACCAAAGAATTGGGCACAGTCATGAGGTCCCTTGGTCAGAACCCCACAGAAGCCGAACTTCAAGATATGATCAACGAAGTCGACGCTGACGGTGAGTAGACTTGATATCAAATGGTTTTTAGCTTTCTATTTTTCCATGAAAATTTGTTTATGAAAACCGCACGTAGTATTCGTCGGTTGATAAGGTTTAAAAATTTATAAGATACATAAGCCTTTGAACTTTTCAGATCTCAATTTTTTTTTTTTTTTTTTTTTTTTTTTTTTTTTTTAGTTCGTCTTATCATATGCAGATAGGCGTTTTTCTATTTTGGGCACTTCTACTCGGCCGTCAGTCTTGAAGTTCTACTTGAAAGTAGTGTTGCTTTTATAACTTCCCAATAACACATGGCATTATTCCTATAGATCAAAGATTTCAACATATTCTATCTTTTGGACGTAATGCAATTTGCCGATACCTTCCTGAGTTATTAATAAAATAATGAGTGCCGTTTTGCTTATTCGTTAAATTATCACTTAGCTGTGAGCTAATTTTCCCCGCATAGTCTTTAATTATAAAAGGGCGTCAATTACCAAGAAAGGCCACATACGAATCTTCACGCACTAGGTTGATGGTATTCAAGCCCATTTGAGAAATGAAGAGAAATAACTGATATGACCAGAGCAGAGAGACATTAGACAAGAGCAGCGTGGTTAGACAAGGGTGGTGGGTTCAGTATTAGCGAGAAATAGAAGAAATAAGAGGTACAATATTTGTCATACAAAGACCCAGACCAGAAAAAGTTGGATACAACTGATAAGGAGGCAATGTGGAAGGGTTTGGGAATGTATGGCATATGGGATAGGTTTTGAGATGTGTTTTCATGGCTGTTCAACATCTAAAGGGAACCGGGTACACATTTAAATGTTGATGGTACGTTCAGGAGAAGGAAAGGTACTGATCTTCAATCGAAATGTTACTTTAATCAAGGGTACGTTCAGCAGAAGGAAAGGAACTGATCTTCAATCGAAATGTTACTTTAATCAAGGGTACGTTCAGCAGAAGGAAAGGAACTGATCTTCAATCGAATTTTACTTTAATCAAGGAAGAGGTAAGGATAACAGGGTGGGAAGAAAATTATATAAGAACAAGGAAAACGGTAATAACTGGCCAGTTGCAGGACGGACTTGTGGTCTTCGATAATATCGCTAAGGATCCCCAGTACCCTTCTTGTTCTTTGGCTTGAAATTAATCTAATTTTGGAGTGGGTTGTTGGTAAAGAAGTTGAAATGCATTGAGTTTGTAATACGCTGATCCCGTTGTTACGGCCGACTGAAGAAATTCAGAGAACGGTAAGAGGGATACGGGAATCTGACAGATGGTGGTTTGAAGGTAAATGAGCTATATAGTTGGTTATGGTATCGCATGTAGGGAGAGATGACACTAGATACCAGAAGCGTTAACTGGCAGAGAATTTTATATACTTGACATGCTCTAAGCCATGAGGGAGGATGTGAAGTTCATGTTGAAAGAGGATCAAAGCACCTTTGGTGGAAAGAGATGACAAGGGCTTTGCAAAAAGGCCAATTTAATTAATAAAGACGAGTGTGCCGTTATCCGTGCGTAGGAATTAGGATATTAAAAGGGTATGAGGTACAGGAATGAGGCGTTGCGAGAGAGTCATGAATGGGGTGAAATGGGTATTTCGGAAGGACATGTGAAGAGAGCAGTATTACCCTAATTTAAATGGTAAAGACTTAGCCTATTGTAGGATGAGATGTCGGAAGGGAGGCAAATGGTTAAGAGCATGAAGTGGAGGAAGACACTTGATAGTTTTAGAAATAGCATTTTTTCTTTTAGAGAAGGATGAGAACAGGTCAAACCCCGATGTTTGTACCAAGTTGACCATGAATAATAATTGGCTCCTTCGTTTCAAGATCCCTGTGTTTAAGACTTTACCAACGTGTATACAGTACTGTACACGCAGAGTAGTTGAGAAAAATGAATCGGTATGCAGTCCCCATATTAGCCTCTCAGCGCTGGCATAATTTTTTCTTCGATAACCGTAGCTTGTTTCTACGCAACGATGTCAAAACACGCACTATTATTCTCGCCATTGCTGTATGCGTTGGAGGTGTGGAGCTAAGGAGTTCGGATATATTTTCTTGGACTATGTTCACCAGGTTTCATTTTCCAGACAAGTGAAAGATGAACTTGGCCTTTATTGTACCGCTATTATACGAAAAGAAATTGCATTGTTTCATAGTAAAATCACACTAATTTGTGAGGGGGGGGGGGGTTGTTTGGTTGAAATAAGCCTCATGTTCTGCAGTATATCGTCAGTCATACAGTAAGCAGTCAATATTGGGATCTCTAAAGAATTGAATTTTGACCAAGCAAAAAATTCCTTTTATATTTAATTTTTTGTCAATCGGCTATGATAACTTTAGTTATTAATGAAATATTTCTTGTTCACTTATGTGAATTTGAACTTTTTTCGTAGGCGGCAGAACTTTAATCATTTTTGGTATCAATCGTACACAATGGTATCAATCGTACATAAGTACGAAGGTTGTATTTGTTAATCTCTCTCTCTCTCTCTCTCTCTCTCTCTCTCTCTCTCTCTCTCTCTCTCTCTCTCTCTCTCTCTCAACAAATAGTAGTCCACGTGCTTCATGTTGAGTATCGACCGTTTTATCCTTAATCAAGCGCTGTTAGCCTACCTACCTACCGGCACGGCCTTGGCACCCAACACCAAACTGTCACTCTAAGAATAGTATCCAATCTTACTAGGTTGCTTGCGGTTCCGGATAAAAAGTAAAGCAAAGGATGCATGATCGGTTGTTGAGAAGCATAGTTATGACCGTATCGAAATATTACAATCGTGCTAAAGGTTGAAATATTTTTTTTCCTTTATAGCTAGGGTTGTTTTCCACGTAAATTGATAGTGTAACATTTGAAGCTGTATAAGCTTGAATCGGGAATAGGATAGTCTCTCTCTCTCTCTCTCTCTCTCTCTCTCTCTCTCTCTCCTCTCTCTCTCTCTCTCCTCTCTCTCTCTCTCTCTTCCCGCACGCATTTACGCAAAAATGAAGGGGGGGGGGTGAGCGGAGCATTTACGCAAAAATGAAGAGGGGGGGGGGTGAACCCTCATTTCTTGCCACAACTGGCGCAGTTAAGTAAAATAAATTTTAAGTACTCGAACATTCAAGAATTGAGTATTAAACCTAATGTCTTCATGCGGGCAAAAGTGACCGTTGCTCTTGCTGAACATTGACAAGAAATCATGACAAATGCTCTTGTTCCATCCGGTATTTTCGTACTGTTGTAGTAATTCGAGCAACTATCTGCAACTCTGCATTCCATTCGACTTAGTCTGCAGAAGAAACCAAACACCCTGGGTCTCCTCCAAGCCATAAGCATTGTGTTGTTTTTTTCGTTAGATAGTTAATTGCTGGTGTGAGTTCGGTCGCGTTGAGAGTTGAAAAGGTTTTGGGCCCTAAGATTTTTATGAAAGGTTTCAAGGGAGTTTGGTGCGTGTGAGTTATTTTCAATTTTGCTTTAATTTGGTTTGATTGTATACTGTAGATGTGCGTGTGGGTCCGTTAATACAGAAATTGCCGTTAATATAGAAATTGCAAATGTTAAGTATCATTTTTGAAAATGACCCCGAAAGAACTAAGTCTCAAGTGTGTTGAGTCTTGCTTGACACTGACTTTCATGTTAGTTTTATATCCCTGATTCCTATTAACTGTTCCATACTCGAAATGAAGGATAAGGGGGCCACTGCCGATGTTTATTTCGTTAAATTGCACATATTACAAAGTGAAGGTTGTCTTCACCTTTTAAAGAAAAGACCATCAATGTAGATGTGATATTGTCTGGTGGTTTGTTTCTTTGGTTTGCAGATTGGTCAAGTCTTAATTTTAGTAACCCATATTAAATTGACAACTCGTCCCCATGTAATTTCAACCTTATTGTGTGGAATGTAAGAAATATAAAGAGCAAATCTGATACTTAAAAAAAAAGATAAAAATGTAGCATACCTTTAATGAGTATTAGATCTACCCATATATTCTTCGTCAGGACTTATGTTTTTGAAAATTTTTATTACATTATTAGTTCAAGAAACATTCAAGTTTTATATATATATATATATATATATAATATATATATATATATATATATATATATATATATATATATATATATATATATATATATATATATAAACTATAATTCTACTTACAGTATTAGATTGAATATTTTTTTATGAATTGTGAAATTTCAAAATGTTATAAATCTTATCTCTGCTATAGTTTAATTTTACAAAGGTGCCATTAGATTCTAGTGTTTATTGAATAGTTACGTCAATACTACTCATAATACTTTATTTAGTGGGAGGGTACTTTTAAAACTACTTTTTTAACAAAAGTGAATTTGACTATTAATAAACCTCCGCATTAGCTGTCGGCGGCTATCGCATTATATATATTTTTACAGTCTGTAATTTATGAAATATGGAGTCGGTAATTTATGAAATGGTCAATAAATTATGAAATATACTGTAGTCAGTAATTTATGAAATGTCGGTAATTTATGAAATGTAGTCTCTAATTTATTAAATTTACTCTAGTTTATGAAATATAGAGAAAGTCCCATGTTTATGAAATAAGGTCACCAATTTATGAAATGTTTGAGTTTACAGCCGAAATGGATCAGTGGGCAAGGTTCGCTTAGATTGGTTAATAACGGTAACGTATAACTGTTGGAAAATTAGTTTGTAACAATTAAGTGGGAGGACACGTGGGACGGAAATTGCAATTTTAAATGTTGCTGGAGGACTTGGTATAGTGATGGATGTAGTGATGTTTGGCAACTGTCCCAGAGCCCTTCGGTTTCACCTGTCGGTTCCTCGTCGCCTCCTTCCTCGCCACTTATGATTTTGACCAGTTTTATGTAAATAGACGAGGTTTTATTGTCATTTGAGGAGTATTGATGACTAATTATGATATATAATAGTTTACTTATTCCCCATAATTATGCTTTGAGATTAGATAGAAAAGTTTCTCTCTCTCTCTCTCTCTCTCTCTCTCTCTCTCTCTCTCTCTCTCAAGAATTTATTATATTGATATTGCGAACCGTAGCCAATTCTACTTTTAGTATAGAAATAATTCCAACTAAGTATCCAATCTGGATGTCTTTGCACTCGAGTTCAGTGTTCTATTAAACAGGAGTCCGCTTGCGTTATACTTAATTTCTGAGTATGGCCTCGTTAATATAGTACTCACTTTGCCTTAGGGACGAACTTTACAATGTAAGGAAAGGACGTACTTTCTTTCTTTTTGTACTATTATGAGATGATTATAGTAAACCTTTAACGTATGCTTTCAAAATGGTTTAGGGAAAAGGAATTGAGTTGACGCCATGGTTATTAATTTGCTATTGTAAGTTAACGTGTAAGAAATTCCGTAAAAAAGAACTTGTCATTCCACTAGGCAAATGTGGTTAAGGACTCGGCAACTCTTATGCCCACATAGAAGAGGGAAGAGAATTGGTATCCCCATAGTGGCCTTAGTTGGGGGTTAGACTGTGAGTAAGTTTGCCTGTAGTCTATGTGGGAGTGTCACCGCCCCACTTGGCACCAACAGCTAGGTGGCCAAGGTAGCGTAGCCCCTGGCCCAGTACCTCCGGCCACGGAAGGTTTCTTTCTTCCTCGTTTCATTCTTGAAGTGTGTAACTCCCTACGAATCTTATTTAAAGTAGCTCATGAAAACTTTGCTTTTGAAGACACTATATAGGTGCAACTGTTTGAAGTATGGTCTAAATGCGTTAATGTTAGCGAGATTAGTAGGTTTAATCGTCATGGCTGACTAACACCCTCCCCGAAGTCTTAGTCTTCGTTGGAGGTGGTGGGAGTGGTACACGTGAGAATGATAGCAGTTGTAAATTTACTTTCTGGGTTAGTGGTATGTTGGTCCGGAACTACCACTATACAATAGTCATTTCCTTAGGAAAGTAAGTGGCAAGTGCATCTTTGTATGGCCGTTATTTACTTTCGGCTGAAACGTCCTTGCTATATCTTAGCTTTGAACTACAGCGTTGTAATAGTCAGTGAATTTACTGAGCGTCAACATAGGCGAAATTTTCCCTCCCTACACCATATTGGTCCTCAAAAATGAAACTTGACAAATACAGTTTATGGCCATTATTAGCTCTTTTTACTGAGTAACGTTGAACTTTTTTTGCATACATTTTGTGATGTTTCCTCCAGTGTGCCTCATTGTCCTCACTGTCCCGACGGGTGACACAATGCCCTTGCAGAGATGTTTCTCTGGCAGCCGATACCGCTGCCGGTACAAATTCTCTCTCTCTCTCTCTCTCTCTCTCTCTCTCTCTCTCTCGTATATAACTACCTGAAAAAAAAATATATATATATGTGTGTTTATATATATATATATATATATGTGTGTGTATATATATATGTGTATATATGTGTGTACACACATATATATATATATATATATATATATATAATATATAATATTAGATATATAATATATAATATTTTAGGCTTATAGTCCCATAGTATCTTAGGCATCATTAAAACCAAATTAATGTCAGTTGTGACTGATCGTTAACTAAGGTTATTGGCAAGTAGCTTGCTACCTGGAAAGTAAGGAATGATAAAACAGGGTGCTGCGAATACTGGCTTAAGTTTAACTAGTTTCATGAAAGTTCATTAACTGCAATCATGTAGAGACGATCACGCTTATGTTCCTATTATTTACCGGAATGTTTATTTCGAATTCTAAGGCTCAACTTTTTTTTTTCTCTATACTAATTCTGAAGTATATTTTTATACGGAACATTGTTTCAAGCAATTGGAGAGAGAGAGAGAGAGAGAGAGAGAGAGAGAGAGAGAGAGAGAGCGCTCTAGCTCTAAATGATACTGTCGGATATGCTTATTTTAGATTGCTGAAGGATTAACAGATTTCGAAATAAGTTAGGTTTGCAGTTTGTCTAGGAAAAATGCATAGAATATCACATGACCTTCAATGCTATGTAACTTTTTTTTGGGTAGAGTGATATTATTTATGTTTATTAAAGATATTTAAACATGAGTGTTAGTTCCGAGTCTGCACAGTGGTGGGATTGTATATCAGATTGGTTTTGTAATTTTAAAATCATGATTCTTTGAATGTTTCTGCAATTAGCAAAAATTTTTAATGGACTACTGTAATGGAAGTCTGATAAATGGAAAATCAATCTCTCTCTCTCTCTCTCTCTCTCTCTCTCTCTCTCTCTCTCTTTCTTTTTTTTCTCTTTCTTTCTCTCTTTCTCTCTCTCTCTTTCTCTCTCTTTCTCTTTCTCTCTCTTTCTTTCTCTTTCTTTCTCTTTCTTTCTCTCTCTTTCTTTCTTTCTCTTTCTTTCTTTCTCTTTCTCTCTCTCTCTCTCTCTCTCTCTCTCTCTCTCTGATCATTAAAAAATTTTCATTACTTGGTTTTATAACAAATACATGTTTTGATATACTGTATTGAATGTTACTTTTAGAAGCTTCAGCATATGAAAGAGTGAGTAAACATAGGATTAAGATAAAAATTGTTTGTTTTACCAACTGTAAGACCTGTGCATGTAAGGTTGATGGCAATACGCAGGTATATCAACTGTAGTGATATGCTGCTCAGGAAAGTCTCGGTTAAAAGGTAATTTTTAGTGGACCTTATCAAACGCTAATGAAGAAAACCTTTGATACTGTTGGTCTTAGGACCAGAGAATATTTTAAATTTTGCAAATTAATAAGAAAAATATTCTGAACTATACTTGATATTGTATTTTGTTCAAAGATTTCAGAATCATTAGTGTGAAATTCTGAGACACGCTTTACTTCTGGGTCCAAACTTATTTTCACTTGGATGGATCGTATCTAGGGGGTGCTTTCTTGACCTAAATTCTTGTGGATAAGTGTAATGTAACATTATTGATTTTATTGAATTTGTTTATAAGGACAAAGCCATTATTGTACACTTGTGCATTAATAAAGGGTCTTTGCAGCTTCCTGCAACCCATTGCTGCATCTTATCTTGGAAGTCACTCTCTACCAAAGGTCCTCCCGTTTCACTAAAGCCCTGAATGGCCGTTATGTAAAATTCATTCTCATAAAATTGGTTGTCAACTATTGTTTTGGTTGTATTTAAGAATGAAAGCTTTTTAAGAGAACTGATTTTGTTAACCTTGTTTCAGGCAATGGTACCATCGACTTCCCCGAATTTCTGACCATGATGGCGCGTAAGATGAAGGACACCCGACTCAGAAGAAGAAATCAGGGAAGCATTTAGGGTCTTCGATAAGGACGGCAACGGTTTCATCTCTGCGGCTGAGCTTAGGTCTGTATATCTGCCTGACCGATTTGAACTAATACTGTAACTGAGGAATAAAATTCTATACTCTAAATCATAGGGTGGTAATTTGCATAATATTTCAACTCTGGGTTTTGTTGGTTGAGTAAGAGTTAAATTTAGAAATCCTTAGGTACTGTAGTTTATGTATAGTGATGGCATTTTAAAATTTTCATGATTTGGTAACTCCAAAGTCAAATAGGGTTATTTATTTTTGCTTCATTATTTGGTTCAGGCTATCGACCACTGTGTTGGTGTAAGTGATCCCATGGCTTAACCGCCAGTAATTCAGATGCATTTAGTACATTGCCTACTAGAGTTATTTTATTTCATAACGTTTAAAGTCAAACATTCCATGACCATTTAGACAACCTAACATCCTGGACTTCTAGGTAATGGTGATGAGAAAATTTAAGGCGTGATTTATCAATGAAGCCAATTGTTTTCAGGCATGTGATGACTAATCTTGGAGAAAAACTCACTGATGAGGAAGTTGACGAAATGATCAGGGAGGCAGATATTGACGGTGATGGTCAGGTCAATTATGAAGGTAAGGTTTAAACTCTATCTCGGATGGATTATCAACATTGCAAATGATCTAGCTTTTGATCATGGTGTTCTTTTTAGTTAGCAGTACTAAAATGAGAGGATTAGCATGCTAAAGTTGTCCCACCACTTTATATTGCATGTTACTGTTGCATGGTTGGTTATTATAGAACACAGTATTGCTTGCTATATTTTAGGCTCTTGCAACGTTTTCTTCTCCCAGAATATATACAGTACTTCTCAGAATGGAATTGGGTAACATTATTATGGCAACGAAGCTTCTGTTTTCATACAAAGATTAGTTTAAAAAAGTATGAATCCTGCAAATGTTAGTTCTTGCATTTTTTAAGAAAATTGCCATGGAATTTAGTTTTAAAGACCAAAGTATGTTCACACGATGGAGCAAGCATTTGTTTTTCAACATACAGTACATGAAGATTTGGATACGGTATATCAGAATTTAACTGTACAATTTTGTCATTAGATAATTTATTAACATGATTTGTTGCACTTCCATTCCTTTTGTAGTATATTGGGTTGTTTTATTTGAGTGTTCCTTGGTAATGACCCTATTTGTTGTATCTTTAAAAAGAAATAATTTTCCCTAAAAATCTTGCAAATTAGGTTGTTTTTTCTTCAAATTATTTTGTTCAGTTTTAGCAGCTTAATATTTTGTTTTTCACTGCACTGATTTTTAGAAAGTTGATCATGTTCGAAGTCCAAGGACTAACCTAAGATTGCTTAAGATCCTTGTTTGGCATCTTCTGTGTTCAGTCATTTGAGTAATGTTATGGTGTTATCTTGAGTAATTTGTTATGGTTTTACCTTTAATTTATATTTCTTTGCTAATGAAGTTTGCTAGATATCCAAGCTTAGCAGAATGGCATCAATGTTTTTAGTTGTTTTTGTAATTAACCTGTTAACCCTTTTATAATTTGACCCTTCATTATATACTTTTGCATGAGGTTTCTGTAAGTAGCCTTTGGCCTTGTTTTTTTCTTTTGCAGAATTTGTGAGAATGATGACTTCTAAATAGAAACTGGGACACCCTAGACACGTCCTACGTCCGGCACTCAGCCTTCCTAATCCCTAGAATAGTTGTTAGTCATTGACACATTCCTTTTTAGTTTGTATTTTGATTTTTTTATGTTCCCATTGTAGATGATGTTACTAAATATAATATTAAGGTCTAATTTAGTCATTTAAAAGTATCAAACCAATTTAGTTTGGTAGTTGACTACTATTATTTGTTCACAAAAATTTTTCACTTTTAATCCTAATTTCTTTTTAATGAAAATTTTAATGGATATGTAAAAATTAGTTGAATGTAAATAAAAATAATTTTTGGTGCTAATATGACTTTTGTTTTGTCTTTCAGAGTTCGTCACAATGATGACCTCAAAGTGAAGTGATCGCACCCACTTAATAATAAAACAAATTTCAAACGAACAGTTTTTCTGCTTTCCAGTTTATCTTATTAAAAGGAACTGCTAAAACCCATTATAATAAACGAGTCACATATATCTTACTTGCCTAACTCTTTTGCCTTTAATAACAATCTGGCTCTTAAAGCGCTACTGTCAGGAAATATTACCACCACCACCACCACTACTCTACCACCATTGCCAAACTGATGCTGCAAATCCTTACCATATCCAGGAGAATAAACACTTAATTAGTAGGCAGCGATGATTCCATTTCCATCAACGGCTGTGGACGTGGGAGAGTGTGGCGTGTGAAGGGTTCATTTTTCTGAACCCTCCCTGATCGAGTTTTATTACAAGGACTCGTCCCCAGTAGCAAGTAGCGCAGTTATATGTATGGGTTGGTTGGTTGGTTCTAGGGGTGCGCTTCGGGTGGTCAGACCTCTGGAGAAAGGAAAATCAAATTTTCTCAGAAAGCCCGTAAATAATGCTGAGCTGGTAGAAGTTGATAAAAGTTTGTGTAAGAATGGTGGCCGTTGTAATGCCCACTTGATATTAAAATTATTCTATTGCAAGAACAAATACCATTTTTCAAGTCTGGTAGGAATGTTTTCAGCTCCTATAGGAAATCATCTTTTGAAGGACTACCCATTTTTAAAAGTATCGTAATTCTTAGTGTGGTAGCCATAAAGTAGTAGTGAAAGACCTTTTAAGCTTGCTTTTATTTTTTCACGGTGTTCCCTCATCTTGAGCAATGCTATAGAAATTCATCTGGAAAAAAAAGGTTACAAGGAAGTGATTTTTCGAATGGGCTTTAAATTTGAATTATTTATCTTAGACCAAAAAGTTGTTCCTCCAACACCAATACCACCACCATCGCCGCCGCCACCACCACCATCATCATCAGAGGACTGCCACCCATTCTAGTCTCAAGACTATGCTCTTTCTCTTTTATTTTTTCTTTAGTACTGTTCTATTTGAAAATGAAGGAAAGCTAGGTTTCACAGTTTATACACGACTGTCATGTAAATTTTTAAGTTTTTTCTTATTTTGAGAACTATGTAATCGTGATATCATCCAGAATGGTGTTACACATTAAGGATTTTTTCTCTCTTCCTTTTACTGTTCACCAAGGGTGATTATTTTATATTGTGTTTGTCTGGAAGAAATTAGAAAAAATATTTAATACAGTAAATACAGGAGAGGGTGTGCTGTACTGTATTTTATGTTGGTTGAATGAGAAAGATACATTTACGTATCAACATACTTCTTGTTAGCTGTGTCTTTGTCAATTTTCTTAAAGGAATAGCAAATGTATACATATTGCAAAAAAACAAAAAATGAAGTTAAATTCTTGTACTACATAATACTAATGTAAGGCACGTCATAAAATATAATTTTTTTCAATTTTTCGTTGTATCCTCACCATTTCTTGCATTGTTTTTCACTGTTAAAATTGCCGCTGATAGGGCACTTTTCTGTGTCACTAACTGCGACCCTGACCACTATAATTATGAGTATTGTGTAGGAAAATATACAGTTCTTTAAAAATATTCTCTCTGCAACATCTTGTATTTTTTATTGATTTTTATTTTTCTTTGGAATTTCTTGCCAGATGTGGCATTGTTGGTTTTTAAAGCTTATTAGGGTCTCAACAGTTGATGGGAAAAAAATGTTGTAGTCAGCTTTCCAGATTTTGTTATTGGACGCCCCTCGGGGAACACGGCCCAGGATGATGACAAAAGCAGTCTTGCCCTTCTACTCAGAGGCTAAAATGTGCATTTTACCCCCAGGCATTTCAAATATTTTGTTAGCTAAAGGGAATGACATCCAAAGCCTCGAGTGATTTGGCAGTAGCTTAGTGACCATCCTACTGGCACATTTTCGATTTAATTTGGGGGAATCCTTTTTATGCGTTGCACGAGTTTTGTTGGGTGTTTTGTTTTTTATGACATGTGATAAAACTCTGTATCGCGATGAACATTCCTTTGACACTGTTGTATGTGAGGTGTAGCTTCGTGCCGTGATATAAAAAGCATGTGCTTCACCACCTTTATATTGTGGTAAGTTAGGCCAGTGGGAAAGTGAGAGGGGGGTGTCAGCAGACTTGGAACAGCTGAAGCTAAGGGGGGAACCCTATTATAAATCACTTTATATGTAACAGATTTATTTAAAAATTCTTTAATTTCAGTGAGTATATTTGAGTCCATAACTTGCTGCCACCATGTTAACCTCCTGGTTTTTCCCACTTCCTTTCATACCCCATTAATATAAAAATAAAGCCCTCAGCTGGTGAGACCCAGTGCCGCAGGGGCGTTTCCTTACCACCGCTGCCACAGTTGCTACCACGGGTCACCTCCCCAACTACAGCGCATCAGCAGCAGTGCTGTTATCGAGGGGGTGACAGTGGAGTTCCTGTGCCACCTGCTGCTGTACTGCCCAGCCGCACTGCACCACCCCATCAGAGTACCATGACTATTAAACTTATTGTTCGTTAAATTACTGTTATTAAAGTCTATGAACTGTATTAATGTCCACAATCCACTTTACCTTTTCTCTTACCAATTTTAAGAACTATCACCGCTGTTGCTGTGTGCATTACGCTCACTGCTCCAGTCCAAGCAACTAAGTAGGCCTGGTTGCTTTAAACATTGCTGCGGTTTTTTGCCATAGTTTTACCTGAAGTACGTGTGCATGAGCGAGAGTTAGTGTGTCTGAACAGGGCAGTGGTGGCTACAGCCTCCCTTCCTGCCTTCATATCAGCCTTTCACCTTCCTTTCTTTTTGGGTTTCTGTAAGCCTCTCTACTTCTGGCAGGTCATCCCACCTCTTGTCATGTTTATGCTTGTCTTTTGCTGGTGTTTTCTTCACTGACTCAGATGGCCCTGGGTGAAGATGGGCAGTGGGTTTGATCTGCTGGTAAATTGTGGGTTGTGGGCAGTGTGTGGGCAGGCGGCCAGGCAGGGGTTCGGAATGGGACAGGATGCCTCTGCGGCCTCTTTGCCCCCACCACCAGGATGCCATTAGTATAATTTGAGGACCTGATGTCATGTTGTATTGAATAAAAAAGATCAAGAAAGTGCAGTGCTTTTTAATGAGATCCCTTTCTTTTGTGATATTTTTATGGCATGTACAGTTTCAGGGAACAAGAATTATTCTTGAATGTCTTGCTATTTAGCTGTGTACATAAGACTTTATTTTAAACATTGATTTTGACTAGACCCCTGTGGTTCGACTTCTAGTACGTAGCCAATGCAAATATTGAAATTGAAAGTTTTCATTATTATTATTATTAGTGCATTAATCTTTTATTATTCAAACACATTACCAGTCAGTACTCAAGGGGATTGTATCAGTATCCCCAGAAATATAAGTGGAGCAGTTGGCTTAGATGTAAAGATCTCCAGAATAGTGGAGGAAAGGTTAAATTGTTTACTGTAAATGACCATTTTAACGTGACCTAGTCAGTATGGTTAAAAATTATATATAACGGATTCTAACGAAATGAACTTAAAAAAAAAAAAAAGTATCCTAGAGACGTTTCCCGGGTCTCTTGAAAATTAATAAACCCAATTCTTAATTATGGTCTAAAAAAAAATGAATAAATTCAACACATACTTGCAGGTCATGGCAACCTTAAACTTAACATATGGGAAACCTTTTGTCATAATGCAATCTAATATTACACGGATTTCTGCCATTTCCAACGAAAAATAGATAACCTTTTAAAGCCAGCATGTTTATTTGGGCCAGAGGATAAAGAACTAAGTTATAAAGTCTAATATCCTAATGACAATGTGGTCTAAAATTTCAATCATAATTGGAGTTACGTTTACCTGTATATTACTTGAGATTTTAAGTCCTTGAAGAATGCTTACATTTAAATGAAATTAAAGTCCCAAGAGTTCATTTCTACAAAAGAATTCTCATGATGACTTCCATGGTATTCACTATAGGGGAATGATGTTGAAATTAGCCATTTTACCTCGCAGAATTCTTCAAATGCTTATACACGGTTATGCAATAAAAACAAAATGGTTCATTAGGCTAATGACCTAAAGTTTTAATAAGTTACATAGAAAATCTTGGAAAGTCTTCTAACCGGAAAACATCCGAATTGAAGTAGGGGAAATATCCCAGTATGAAGGAACATTTTTTCTTTTAATTATTTGTTGATATTAAGGTTCTTGTCTCTTGAAGGGCCGATCAGAAAATTTAACATTTAGATTATTAACGGAAAGTACTTTATGGAAGTTGTTAAACGTTAAAATTCATTGACAGAAAATATCTGCATTGTTTCACTAAAGTTTTTCGTGCAATCCAGAATCTCAAATTTTCCTACACGGAGCATCAATGTCCGGGGTTTATTTTAAGGTATTTAGAAAATATTTAGGCTACATATAATATAATTATCCAAGTTAACCAATTCTTATAAACTGATCATAGTCGTTTATGCCAGTGCCCGCAAGAGGGAACACTGTCGCCCTTCCAAGGGTTCTCAAGTTAACGTTCACTCCGGCATCCTTATTTTCTAGTTATACCGTGTAGAAATGTGACCAGACAGTCACTAGACACTGTTGACAAAGATTTTGTAACGCGAGTGCTGAAATTTATTCTATCAGTGCCTGAAAGCGGTAGTAAACTCTAGAAAAGAGCGTGAACAGAATTTTTGGCTGTTGTAGTATAAAGTTATTGTTTACCTGACCACATCGCTGTATCATAATAATAGTTTGTGTCGAAGTCAAGATGGAAGAGAGGTCGGATTTCTAAACCTCCCTGCCTTGACGTCATTCGGTGAACGTCGCTAGGCCAGTTAGAACCCAGGAGTAGGCCTACCAAGATCAGTGCCCTTTCACAAGGTAGGTATTTTATGTTACACATTACAGTGAATTGTGTCATTTACAATTGCTTTAGTAGGTTTAATGGAAAGGAAAATGCAGACATTTAGGAAATTAGGTAATTAAGTAATTTAATCCCTACTCGGATATACCATTTAGACTGAACATTTATAATTTAACAAGATTTTCATATGGCTACTGCCATAGCATTAAATGTGAATGCAAACATATATTAGTCCTTATTAGGAAGAATGTAGCGTATGTGATGCTGGCAACAAACGAATAGGCCCAGACATGAGATATATTGTAGGAAAAAAAGTCTGTCATTACAAGAGAGAATTCGATGGTCGTTGTCATGTGTATGAAAGTTGGTGTCTTGTCTAGTTGGTTACCTTCTTGACTTCTTGAGCTTGATTCTGGATTTTACATAAATGGGTAAACTCAGTCTAAAAGCTTCTTTGGTGATCCCGACAAATCCCAAACTGTTCCCAGTCACATTTCACGCTCTCTTTTCCTAAAATCAATTACAATAACGTTACAACTGAAGTAAATAATCCAAGTTTCACATTTAACGTGGAAAAAGTTGCATAGGCCCCTAGACATCACTCTCGTCAGCCTTATAGATAATACTGACCTGGCCATAGGCTAATTGTGTAAATATCTCTGTAGCTTAAGTACAAACGTGTAAATAATATAAATAATATTGCTAATAGAATTGAAATATGTAGGAATGGTTGATATTAAAAGTAACCCTAGACCTATGTGTGGTTGTTCAATATATATATATATATATATACATTATATATATATATATATATATATTATATATATATATATATATATATATGAATGTGTATATGTATGGAAATATATGTATTTGTATATGTATGTATGTATATGTATATATATATTATATATGTATGTATATATATATATATATATATTATATATGTATGTATATATATATATATATATAACGGATTTTGAGCGAAGCGAAGAATCTATTTTTGGGTGAGATAGCCATGACGTCCTGATGGTTAAATATACCCTAGGAAGCTACTGAAGGAGCCTTCCATCAGGACGTCATGGCTTAAGCCCAATATATATATATATATATATATCGAAATATATGTATATGTATGAATGTGTATATGTATATGAATGTATATATGTATATGTACATATATATATATATATATATACATATATATATATATATATATAGTGTGTGTGTATTTATATGTGTATGTATAAAATTGTATATATATATATATATACACATGTAGCCTACATATATATGTTATTTATATACATGTGTATATATATATATATGTGTGTGTGTGTGTGTGTATACATGTGTATATATATATATATATATGTATATTTATGTATATATATATATATATATATATGTGTGTGTGTATATATATATATATATATATACATATATATATATATATACATGTATGTATATATATGTATATATATGTATATGTATATACATGGATATATATATATGTATATATGTCAGTGTACGAATGTTGTACGTACACATTGTGGTTCCATCCTCATGTCTCTTCAAATGTGATATAGAAATATTAGACTTGTATGTTTCTTCTTAAAATAAGTCCAAAGTTTTAGGTTAACTTTAAACAATTTATTGATAGCTCCATCACTGGAGTATGGGATGGTTTGATCAGATGACCATTCAGTATGAAAAGATGAATAGAACTGATTTACAAGAGGCTCGCTTCGATAGCGTAACACTAGCTATCTCAGCGTTTTATATAATAACAAAACGAAATGATCACATACCTTTATGGCTGGAAGTCAGATGATTCCGGTAGGGCTCAATAGGTCAACTGCTTCCCACGGGAGGCGTTGTGACTATTTACAAGACACACACAAATGTTTATAGGAGAGTCGTTACAGAGACATTGCTCACGACGCTCCCTACTGTTCTGCAAATAATGCGCCAATCCGCCACCGCGAGGCGCCACTGTCATTCTTTCTATCGTAGCTTCGCTTGACTGGTGTTTTCCCTGTTCTCTCGTGCTATTTTGGATTATTTTGGACGCTATGATGTCTTCCCCAGCCTCATCAGCTTCTGGAAAGTTAAGTAATATCTTTATCATGTGTAAATGTAAGCTCTTGCCAGTTTTGCTTTTCGATTGAGATCTTAATTAACGTAACAAGAGCTGTTGCCAGCCGGATGGCGTCACAGACGCGGTCGTTCTTTCTGTTCATTTAGTTAGCCAGAACGACCCTTTCCCGGCATTTTTACGCTTTAATAACTTTAGCTTTTTAGATATTTAGCTAGGGATTATTATATTATGTCATTGTTGTCGTGGATTTGGCTATTTATGATCGAGCCTCACGAGTGCTAGGCTTCCTAGCCTAGGCACCTACACACTTCATGCATGATACAACCTTCCTGGTAAAGTTTTATTGAAGCACAGGCAATATTTTACACATTTATGATATTACTTAATTATGCTTTTCTCTTCCAAGATACCATACAGAGAGTTTCAGTGAACGATTCTCAATGCTCCTAGGCTACTAGCCTAGGGGCTTTAGTATACTTTCATACATGTCCCCATTGCTCTTGTATTGCCTTTTAAGGGGAGACTGACACCTCCTATACCTTTTAAGTCGATACTAACCTCCTAGAAGATTTAAGAGCAATCCCCCTTCCCTCTGATTAGCCCAGGCTATTCTCAGTTTTCTTTGCTGTGAACAGAGTTCTGGCAAAGTTTTACTGAGACGTTCCGTTTTCTTTCTCCTAACCACTGAGTCGGTTTTGAGTTTAGAACGGGACATCAGAGTATCAGTCTGTGTTAGGCATCTCCCTGTCTTAGTGAAATGATTTCCCACGCAACTACGCTTCTACGATCACCTGGTTCCTGCCTCGTCGCGCGCAGTTCAAGAAGTTCCTACGTTAGCTCACAGGCGCTCACAGGTTCTTCTGGACTCTCAGCGCCCTTCTGATGTTTCCCGTTCCAGGCGAGCCCACGCGCGGTTCCAGCTCTAGCGCGCCAACGCGCCAGCACGCTTCCACTTCACACCGCGCTGCCCAGGAGAGACCTAAGCTAGCGCACTGGCGCTCTCAGGCTCCCCTGGGCTCTCCTTACGCCAGCGATCTACTACGCGCCCGCGCGATTCTTCGCCTGCGCGCAAGCGTTTTCAACACACCAACGCTTCAATTGTCGTAGGTTTCCTACGCGCCCACGCGTTAACTCTTCTGTACGCGATCGGTCGCTACGCGCCACCGCTCGCCAACTCGCCATCGCTTGCCAACGCGCCATCGCTTGCCAAAGCGCCATCGCTTGCCAACGTGCCTTCGCCCACCTACGAGCCATCGCTCGCCAAGACGCGCCATCGCTCGCCAAGACGCGCCATCGCTCGTTAGCGCGCCATCACTTGCTTACGCGCCATCAGTCTCCCGGCCGCCTGCGCTCGCCCTTACAACCGCGTGCCCACGCACACCCATGTTCACCCCGCGCGCGAACCAACGGTTTTCCAGCGCACCATTGCTCGCCTACGCGCCATTGCTCGTCTACGCGCCATTGCTCGCTTACGCGCCATTGCTCGCCTACGCGCCATTGCTCGCCTACGCGCCATTGCTCGCCTACGCACCATCGGTCTCCCGACCGCCAGCGCTCGCCCACGTGCCCGCGCGCATGCGCGCCCATGTTCACCCGCGCGCATGCGCGCCCATGTTCACCCGCGCGCATGCGCGCCCATGTTCACCCGCGCGCATGCACGCTCATGTTTGCCCACGCGCGAACCAACGGTTTTCCATCGCGCGAGCGCCAGCGCGATTCCCGCCAGTGAGCCATCGCTCGCCAGCGCGATTCCCGCCAGTGAGCCATCGCTCGCCAGCGCGATTCCCGCCAGTGAGCCATTGCTCGCCAGCGCGCCTACGCACCATCGGTCTCCCGACCGCCAGCCCTCGTCCTTACAACCGCGCGAGCCCTCACCTGCGCGCCCACGCGCACTTTCGCCTGCGCGCTCCGGCGCACCCATGTTCGCTCGCGCGCGAGCCAACGATTTACCATCGCGCGAGCGCCAGGTCGATTTCGACCGCGATTCCCGTCGGGTTTCCGCAACACGGGCAACCTGGCGAGTCTTCTGGAGTGCGTACATCCAGATCACGATCTTCACCTCGTAAACGCAGAGCATGACACATGCAAGAGCAGAAAGAATCTTCAGAGAGGTCTGGGCGACATTCTTCTCCTTCTTTTCAGACAGGCCCCATCATCTCTACTCCTCAGGATCGTTCGATTCCCTTCCCCCCAGCGGGAGTCGCTGACAGGGCGTCTGTCAGCCGTCAGCAGAGGAGGTACTTCGAGATCATGGGGGAACCTGGTTTAGCCCTTCCTCTCCACCATTCCGTGGAAGGGGCTTACCAGGGAGTTTTTCTCTCGAGAAATTCTCCACCTGGCAGGTGACTTTCTCGTCTTCGGAGATCTTAAGCCAGGAGAAAGCCGCAAAGTGTGCCATGCGGGCCACTTCGTGGCTGGTCGTCTGGCTCGGATCTCTGGGCATCCTATTGCGATCCGAGAATTTGTCCAAGGAGAGCTCCAGGAAGGCCATGGAAACTTTCCTCCTCTCGGGCACGAGCACCATCGTTTCCCGGCCCTCCAAGTTTCGAACTTGTGGGCAAACTCGATGTTGAAGCATTGAGATGCAGTGATCGAGAGGTTCCTCTCGGAAGTCCCAACCATGGATGTTGGCAAGCTCAGACACTCTTCCACCCTTGGAAAGACCTTGTTTTGGGCCCAAGGACGGGGAACGGACAGCTGAGAGGTGGAGAAAGTCGAATCACGATTCGCTCCCCCAAAGGCGCTTACATCCAGTCCCTACGAGCCTCCAGCGCCTCAACAACAACAGCCTCGTCAGCCTAGGACATCGGAACCGGCCCCGGCAGCTAAGACAAGGTGTCTAAACAGCAGCCCCCTCCGGTCAGAGACAAGAAGGGCGGGAAGTCCTCCTGGGGAGGCAATAATCCTGAGGGAGCGGCCGAAGCCGCAAACGCTAGGATTGGCAACCCCCCTGCATGGTCTCCAGTAGGGGGATGCCTAAGGTTGCGCGCCCAGTGGCAACAACTCGGGGCCGATTCCTGCACGATCTTCATGATCAGCCTAGGATATCGCGTCCCGTTCTTTACATCTCTACCTCCACTGACAGCGAATCAAGTGTCACTGAGCTCCTATGCCATGGGTTCGGCAAAGGGGCTAGCCCTTCGGGCATAAATCGAGACCATGCTCTAGAAGTATGCTCTCCAAAAGGTCATCGACGGCTCCCCCCCGGCTTCTTCAGTCGACGCTTTCTTGTAAGTAAGCATCGGAAGGCTGGAAACCTGTCTCGACCTCTCAGCCCTGAACAAGTTTGTTGAACTCTTTCGCTCAGCGTGGGACGGTAGAGTCAATCAGGCTTGTAGTGAGACCACAAGACTTCATGTGCACACTGGTTCTGAAGGACAAGCATCCGTCTTCCAGGAAGTACTTGAAATTCAGCCTAGACAACAAGTTCTACCAGTTCAAGGTGCTGTGTTTCGATCTCTCCACAGCACCGCAGGTGTCCACCAGAACGTTCACCCTGTTATCTTCATGGCCACACAGGAGCGGCATCCGTCTCCTTCGCTTTCTGGATGACTGGCTAACCCAGGCAGTCTCGGAATCGACCCTTTTTCAACATCAAGACAAGCTTCTGGGACTTTGCCAAGATCTAGGGATCATGGTAATTCTCGAGAAGTCTTCTCTGCTTCCATCTCAACAACTGGTATATCTAGGTATGATATTAGACTCCAATCTCCAAGCCTTCCCATCAGATGATAGGATAGCAAGGCTGAGGAGAGTCGCAGAACCTTTCCTCAGACGAGGAGAGCTTCCAGCCCAACCTTGGTTACGCCTCCTAGGTCACCTTTCCTCCTTGGCCAGTCTAGTTCCAACGGCTGCCTCAGGATGAGATCCCTGCTTTGGCGGCCTAAGTCCCGGTGGAATCAAGACAACGATTCCCCGGACATTCTGGTCCCTTTTGGGACCTGCGGAACGAATGGACCTGCAGTGGTAGTTGACCTACGGTAACCTTTGCAAGGGAATGGATCTTCTCGTCCTTCCCCCGCACTTGATGCTGTTCTCGGACTCGTCAAAACAAGGGGGGGGGGGTGGGGGGGGCACGTTCTGGATCAGGCCTATGGTCAGAACCAGAAGGGTACTTCCACATCAATCTGCTGGGAATGAGGGACGTATTCTGGCCCTTCAACACTTCCAACAGACCCTGGTGAGTCACTCCGTGAACGACAACTTTCTCATCTTGCAGTAGAGATACTGAGATGAACCGAAGTCCACTCATTACCCTATCGGCTCGCTTCATTCCGGACAAAGGAATGTGCTCTCCGACAGTCTGAGCAGGGCCTCACAGAGAGTACCGAGTGGTCTTCGGCCCCCCCTGGTAGGCAATAAGTCCTGACCTTGTGGCCCTGTTTGCGACAGCCTTGAATTTTCAAGCTGCCGCTGTGCTACTCCCAGTCCCAGATCCCAAGGCACTCTGGCAAGATGCCTTCCTACACAGTGGGACAACACCGATGTCTACGTCTTCCCACCATTCTGTCTGTTGAGAAGGGGGCTCAACAAGACCAGACTATCGGTCAATCTGTCGATGACTCTGATAGCTCCGCTGTGGCGTCATGCAGAGTGGTTCCCGGATCTTCTGCATCTCCTGACGGAACTCCTGAGAGAGCTTCCCCCACAACACGAACTACTCAAACAACCACACTTCAACATCTACCACAAGCCGTAGCATTGCTTCGGCTCCACGCCTGGAGACTATCCAGCATCTCCTCACAGAGAGAGGCGTTCCGCAACAAGTTGCGGAGCGGATGTCTCGACACCTGCGAAGTCATCCGCAGGGGTCTACCTGGCGTAGTGAAGAGTCCTCTGTGGTTGGTGTCGTGGGAGAGGTACCTCTCCCCTTGATGCCACTATTCCAGCATAGCGGAGTTTTTGTATATCGGCAGGAGGAAATGCACCTTTCTCTCTCGGCGGTGGAAGCCTATCGCTCAGCTTTAAGGGGACCGTCCGCCATGTCCGCCATTTTTTTTCTAATGATCCAAATTACACCATTTCTATATATGTTTTAGATATATATAATACCTTCATCATATAAAAATTTCAAGTCATTTGATCAAAAACTTTGGATTTATTAGCAAAAATCATGATTTAAAAAAAAATTTAGGTACATTTTCTCCCACTACTATAATATCAATTGTATTGAAACTTATACCTTAAAAACTTCTCTATCAACTGAACAATTCAATCAGACAGAATTTTAATTTTCCTTTTTGTTTTTTTTTTAATGAATTTTTATTTTTTTTCCTCGTCTAGACGGAAAATAATCGTGAAAAAAATATAAAAAGAAAATAAAAATTTTGTCTGACAGAATTGTGGGAATTTTATTCTTCTTTTCAATGATATCTTTCTCTCTAATATCGAACATCAAATAAGTGAGAAAAATGTACCTAAGTGTGAATAATTATGTTTTTGAGTTATGAGCTCCCAAAGATTTGCAACAAATTTTCGCTTCTTTTCTTAAAGAAATCAAGATAATATTATTATGATAACTTTTATTGTTTATTCTTACATAAATGCACCCTAAACGAGGTATTTGAACCCCCAGTTTACTATTCCTATGTTACGAGTTGCCAGCGATCTCTCATTGTTGTCAGTGTTTCAGTTAGCAGGTTTCAGCTTTTACTCTTATTCATATTTCCTTCTTTCTTGGTTCTTTTTTTTTTCTTTTTGTTCTCTACTTACTTTTTGTTCTTTCTATCACCTTATGTAACATTGGCATTGCTATAAAGTTCTAGAAGACGTTGTGAAAGCACAATCTACATACGAACTTCAGGTAAATAAACACATGCATTATAATTTCTATATGTCTTTGGAAACTTTGCTGATGTTCTCGTAGCTGGTAGTTTTCATTTAGCTACCCTCTACCAATGCCTTTCATTTCTGCCAGAAGTACGAGATATATCGAAACATAAGAGAAAGAGAGAGAGAGAGAGAGAGAGAGAGAGAGAGAAAGAGAATCATGAATTTAATTTTGGAGTGATAGCATTTGGTTGATATACTGTAGATGGCAGTTCAAATTGAGAGAGAGAGAGAGAGAGAGAGAGAGAGAGAGAGAGAGAGAGATCAACCATTATTTGATTCTAAGAGAGTTGAACATTGATATTATAGAATTTGTATAAATGGCAGCTTTGAATAATTCGAGAGAGAGAGAGAGAGAGAGAGAGAGAGAGAGAGAGATGCAAAAATAAACATAACTACGATTCTGTCAAACTCAGTCATGCAGACGACAGTAAGTATGACGTCATAATTTAAAGACCGCTATATCATTATTGTTTGAAAAATGATAGACTATTTTTTCTTTTTATGACCTTAGGTAACATTGGGATTGCTATAAAGTTCCCGAGGATGTTATGGAAGCACAATCTACATGCGAACTTCAAAAGAGAGAGAGAGAGAGAGAGAGAGAGAGAGAGAGAGGAGAATTACAGTATTTATATAAATGGCAGTTTTATATAATTCGAGAGAGAGAGAGAGAGAGAGAGAGAGAGAGAATTACGATTCTGTCAAACTCTTCTTCTTCTTCTTCTTTCTTAACGTATTAGCACACGTCACCTATCAGGCAACCATAGTGCTATCCCTCTCATATTTTACTTTGTAACAAATCATAGAGTTTTGAGGAGGCCCGACGACTTCAGGAAGACTGCTAGATGACGGTAGATCTTCTTCAATACATGTGGAGTTTCAGAGTCAGCCCCCAGGATCCTATCTAGCTGAAAAGGGACACCAATCCGAAACAGAGAATGTCTCAGAAACACTCTGGATGTAAAATATCGGGGGCAGTGTAGTATAATGTGCCTTACATCCTCTATTTCACCACAAGAGCAAAAAGGTGAATCCTCAAGGGAAAGGCGATGTAGATGGGCTTTCAGTCTTAAGTGTCCAACACGAAGTCGAAGAATTGCAGAGTTTAGCTTCCTTGATGCCAATGACGTTGTTAGAGCTGTCAACAAATTTGATCTTCTATATGGGCCAAGCTGAGAGAATTGAAGTTCCACCTCTCCTATCCAATCTTCACTTCTCCCATACAGCCCTACGATAAGCTGTGATATGTTCTGAAACTGGAATATGTACAGGATTTACTATGTTAACAAATGAATGAGCCCCTTTTGCAATTGAGTCCACAAGTTCATTTCCCGGAACACCACTATGACTTGGAACCCACTGAAGTTTCACTACAATATTTTTCTCTTTCAATGACTTTAGACTGCAACAAATAGGATCCACCAACGATCGAAAACCAACTGCATAACAACGAATTAAATCTAAAGAAACCTTTGAATCCGTAAAAATAACTACTTTCGAATTATAAAGAAACTCTAAAACAAACCTCAAAGCCTTCATAAGACCAAAAAGTTCAGCCGTAACTATGTTTACAGATGAGATTTTCCAAGCAGCATGAAATTCTAGTGTAGGAATCGACATCGCTGCCGTGCAGGAAGATTGGGATTCAGATAATGAACCATCTGTATATATGTGCACATATCCATTATATTCCTCATCACACAGTTTGTTGAAGGAACTTACGACTAAATGACCCTCTTGCTTGGCTGCAACTGGAAAATCTGAAGACAAATATTCACTCATAGGAAACCAGGGTGGTAAGGGAGAAATGTCAGGTAGAGGGGAAAAAGAGCCACATGGGAAGTGCAAAGAACTCAAAGCATAAGATGCTCGAACCACAGTTGGAACCTGTCTCCCCGCGGTCCAGTTTTTACTGTGGATGGCTGCATAATCATGTGATAAACATTGGAATAATGGATGATCCAAACTACTATTACATATTTTCGTATACCACACCATCAATCTGAGTTGACGCCAATACGATAAGGGGAGACAGTTTACCTCACAATGAAGCAATAGGATTGGGGACGAGCGGAAGGCACCAGAGATCAATCGTAATGCTGTTGACTGAATAACATCCAATCTACTTAGCAGTGTTTTAGAAGCAGAGCCATACACTATGTCCCCATAGTCCATCTTACTCCTAATAAATGACTTATAGAAAATAAACAAACTTTGATGATTTCCTCCCCAAGAAGTATGTGCTATACGCCTCATAACATCTAAACGCTTTAAACAGTTTAGACGAAGGTATTCTACATGATGTTTCCAAATCAACTGTGGACCATCAAGAACCATACCCAGGAAACGATGCTTTGTAACAAAGGGTATGACCGAGTTCTCCAACCGAATCTCTGGTATGCAGTTTACCCTTTTCCGAGTGAAACACATCAACCTAGACTTTGAGGGGTTTATATTCAGACCCCATTGAATAGTCCAAACTAGAAATGAGTCTACAGCCTTCTGCAATTTCAGCTGAGCATCCAAAACAGAACACCCTGACACTTGAAAAGTGATGTCGTCTGCTTGGATAAGCGTCCTCACACCTGGAAAATGAGGAATGTCATACAACAAGACTGTGAATAACAAAGGGCTGAGGACAGAGCCCTGTGGCACTCCTGTTTTTACAGGATACTTGGAAGATATATCCCTCCCTATCAAAACCTGGAAGAAACGATCTTGAAAAAATGATGACAGCCACCTCAAACTATTCCCCCTTAGGCCTAACATACAAATTTTGTATAATACACACAAGTGAGAGGCATTGTCAAATGCCTTTGACAAATCAAAAAACAGGACCAAGGACACCTTATTTTCCTTAAACCCCTTGTAGACCTCATGCTCTAGTTGAGCAATATTATCCAGAGTACTTCGACCTTTGCGAAAACCACACTGGTTAGACGGTAAAAGAGAATTGCTTTCCAGCCACCAACTGAGTCTTGCATGTACCATACGCTCCATCAGCTTACCAAAACATGAAATCAGAGATATCGGTCTATATGAAGATGGAAGAGAAGGATCTTTATCTGGCTTTAAAACTGGAAGAATATGTTGCAACTTCCACTGCAATGGGTAGTAACCCTCAACCCATCCCTGGTTAAACAATTTCAACACTACTTCAAGACTCTCCCCTGGAAGATGTGTGAGCAGTTCATTGGCCACCAGATCACTCCCTACTGCTTTTCCCTTCCGTAAACGACCCAACTGGCTATTGAGCTCCTCCAAAGTAAAGACTTTATTTACTTCATCATTCGACTGTTCAAGCAAACAAGAAGACACAAAAGATTGCAAAACCTGTTCATTTTGTATGGTCCTCGCCGTACTCATAATGGTGGTGAAAAAGGAGGCAAAGACTTCTGCTTTAGCTAAATCATCAATAAGGAGTACTCCATCCCGAGACAAAGGGAAGGACTGGGTCACACCACCCCTACAATACTTCTAATAAAATTCCAAGCTACTGCAGTGTTTGAGGCAAAATTCAACTGACTGCAAAAACTATGGAAACTTAATCTCTTGCTTTTGCGGATGATTTTTTTAGCCTTTGCTTCTAGACGTCTGTACTCCAGCTGAGCTTGTCTAATAGGGCAACGTTTCCATTTATTGTACGCCCTTCTCTTAATTGCCACTGCCCTTGAGCATTCCTCATTCCACCAAGGCTTCCGTGGTTTGGAACCAAATTTCCCAGGCCCCAACTTAAAACAATTTTTCCCAGCTACCAAAATTTCATTTGTAATACTGTCTGATTCTTCATCAATGGAATACAATGAATTATCTTGATGGATAACTAACTGTTTGTAATTATGCCACTTTGACTCTCCACCTTTAAAGGACCACCTGGGACGATGGTATACCTGTATGATAGGCAACCTCTCAAACCTAATCATAACTGGCAAATGATCACTACCAATACTAACTTCAGTAGATATAACTGATGGTGAGGTAAACCACCCAGAACCTAAACACAAATCCAGAGTAGATTCATCACCTCTATATGGGTCAATACGAGTGCGAAGACCTGGGGGAAGCAACAAAGTTAAGTTATGGGATAAGAGTGAATTAAAAACAACTCTGCCAGCTCTATTCACTAATCTGTCTGTCAAATGGGGATCCCAATAAGTGTGATGGGCATTAAAGTCACCCATTACCAAGGCTGGTGTTTCCAACAGATCAAAATAGTAATCTAATTCTTGACTGGTAAAACAATTACCAGACTTAAAGGAGTTGTAGCACATTAAAATGTCCCCCCAGCCAAAGGAAAACCCAACCTTAACACCTATCACTTCCAGACTCCCCTCTGGAAAATCACCCAAATCAAGGATAGAAAATTTCAAATCTTTTCTAATAAAAAAACCAACACCTCCCCCTCTTCCTTTATCCCTCCTAATAAATGTATAACCCTGAAAGACTGGGGTTACTCTAGGAGTCAGCCAAGTTTCACATAAACCTACTATGTGCGGGTTACGGTCATATAGCATATTCTTAAATTCGGATAAATTTGAAATTAGGCTACGTGCATTCCAGTAAATGATACAAGTTTGATTGGGATCCATTATCTAACTAATACTACCTTAAGGATACGACATAAAGGACGCAGAAGCTTGCTAAAATCGGGAAGGTTCTCAATAAAGGATTTGCCATTATTAAAAAGACAATAACACTCTGCAAGAATAGATAAAAGGGTTGTGAGGTCTTCCTCATCTGACTCTATTTCATTTGCATTTTCTCTATATGCTCTGGAGGAGAAATAGGATGTGGTTTGTCGAAAAGGATCAACCTTATACGACTTTGGATCAGGACGGTCGGCTCGCTCAGCAGGCTGTGCAGGACGACTGGATACTGGAGAAACCTCCCGATGCCTGGCTTGTAGCCTAGGCCAAGCAATAGACTGAGGGTCAAAGCCCTGAGAATCCCTACGGCCATCCCTATAGGCTGTATTAATACCTCTATCTGGAGTCAACTGTACTTGATTAGGCCTAGAACCCGAAGCAACATTTCCTATAACATCACCTGCTTTATGCACATCTGGATCAGAAGGGATACTACGGACCTGTGCCTTCTGTCCTGCAGCTGGCTCTGAAATACTGGTTACTGAACGACCACTACGAGAAAATTTCTGTGCTCTGCCATTTAGCTCCCTAATCTTCATATTTGCTTCCCTAACTGACAAATTACCTGTTCGTTTTTTGGATTCGATTTCATTTGCCCTTATATTAATAGAGCATTCCTGGGAAGTGAACTTGTGGTTACCCCCACAGAAAACACAGTGATAGCCTTTCTGACAAGTATTTACATTTTCATGGAACATACCACAGCGAACGCAGCGCTTCATTGTTTTATTACATGTTAAAGTGCCATGGCCGAATAAATGACAATTATAGCATCTTAATGGGGGTTTTACATAATCATATACCGTGTAGGTGAAGTGTCCCAATGCGACTCTTTTTGGAAGGGACTCTGCAGCTCCAATAATTATATACCTGGTATAAAACCCGCTCCTGTCTACCAATCTCTTCACAGATAAGCTTTTATTATCACAGGCTCCTTCCACAACCACCAAAGCCTCTATGATCGTTTCAATCTCAATGTCCTTCTCAATAGGGCCAAAAGTCCCAAACCTCCTTGCTTCCATATCTGCTGGATACCAACATCTTACAGGATGGGTGCCAAGCTCCTTAATTAAATCCAGGGAAGGCATTTTGCCACAACTATGATGGTCACATACCTCCATTCTAAAACTGGATCCTTTGCCTAAACTTCTAACACTTATGTTGGATGACATATTTCCCAAAAATAGATGCATTTAGTATTTTTGTGACCGTCAAAGGGTTCGTCGCGGTAAAGTTATCTAGGAATTTAATTATTACTACTTTATGGGTTTCTGACTTACATGAATGAGAGGTGGAACGGTTTTGTTTATTTGGGCTTACTGGGATGAAATGTAGTATGTCTGGCCCTTACTTCTTTCTTCATCCTCCCCTCTCTTGGGGAAGGCAGCATCCTGGGTTCTCTGCATAGCTGACCTCAAACCTCTGCAGGTAAACCATGCTTCCTTGTGTTCCTAGTATTAGTTGATACTGTCGCGTCCCCCATACCCTGACGAGGTGGTATTGGGAACGTCCTAGCCTAGAATTCCAGCTAAAGGACTTCAGGTCGACTTCCTAGGACAAGTCACACTTCTTCCCTCCACACACAAGCTTATGTAGGCCGCACGTTTCTTGCGTAGCAAGAAACTTGTGAGGTGCAGGGACTCTTTTTCTCGAGTGCTGCTCACTCGGATTCTGAGTCCCCGGGTAAGCCAAAGCCAGTATGGCTGGGGACTTTCCACCCTTCCTAAGGGTAAGTCACCCTATGCGGACATAGTCTTTTTATAGTTTATTTATGACATATTTGTTTTTGATGTTGTTGATAGTTTATTATATGGCATGTCTGTTTTGACGTTGTTTCTTATTTTAGAATGATTTATTGTTAATTTGTTCTCTTCATTTATTTATTTCCTTATTTCCTTTACTCACTGGGCTATTTTTCCCTGTTGGAGTCCCTGGGCTTATAGCATCTTGCTTTTCCAACTAGGGTTGTAGCTTGGATAGTAATAATAATAATAATAAAAATAGCGTGGTTTGTATTTCGGTTACGGAACAAATGACAAATTCGGAGATAATTTGTATTTTTCCTAACCATACAAACCTTAGCTATTTACACATATTTGCCCGCCAGCCCTGTCCCCCAAGGCAAGTCCTACCTCTAAGTGAAGTGAAGCAGTTCACCGGTGTGTGAGGGGGGGAGGGGTAGCTAGCTACCACTCCCCTACCCCCCTGCTAACTAGCGCGGGGGTAATACACCCTCGTTAAATTCTAATGGCTCGTCTTTTCAGCTACGCCGAAAGTAAACCCTATGTAAATAGCTAAGGTTTGTATGGTTAGGAAAAATACAAATTATCTCCGAATTTGCAATTTTTCACTTTGCTCAAAATCCGTTATTTATGTATGTGTATATATATATATATATATATATATATATATATATATATATATATATATATATATATATATATATATATATATATATGTGTGTGTATATGTATATATATGTATATGTATGTGTATATATATACATACATACATATACCAAGGCACTTCCCCCAATTTTGGGGGGTAGCCGACATCAACAAATGAAACAAAACAAAAAGGGGACCTCTGCTCTCTACGTTCCTCCCAGCCTGACAAGGGACTCAACCGAGTTCAGCTGGTACTGCTAGGGTGCCACAGCCCACCCTCCCCCGTTATCCACCACAGATGAAGCTTCATAATGCTGAATCCCCTACTGCTGCTACCTCCGCGGTCATCTAAGGCACTGGAGGAAGCAGCAGGGTATATACATATATATATAATATATGTATTTGTATATATATGTATGTATATGTATGTATATATATGCATATGTATATATATATGCACATTTATATGTATACAGTGAACCTCTACATACAATTGTTCAAACACCCGAAGTAAAATTCGATCAAATTTTCGTCTCGACACTTGAAGTCATGCTCCAACATCCGGTAGACGGTAGCACGTCGGAGGGAGGCATTGAGCATCGTGTCAGTCGGTTCTCTATTCTCGTGCGCATCGTGTAGTTGTCCTCTGTTCGGTCCGGTATTAGCAGTGCTTATTGTCTTCCTTTTCTCACGTTTCCTTATTGATTTTACGTATAATCATGGGTCCTAAGAAGTTTAGTTTTGGTACAGGTATTAGTAGTGGTGAGAAAAGGAAGAAGGCAATGCTTTCATAGAATTGAAGCAAGAAATTATAGAAAAACATGAGCGCGGTGTGCGCGTGAGTGATCTGGCTAAACAATATGGCCCGAATATGTCTACGATCTCGACGATCATCAAGCAGAAGGCAGTAATTAAAGCAGTCAAACCATCGAAGGGGATCACCATTATTTCAAAACGTCGTAGCCCTACTCTGGAAGAGATGGAACGCCTTTTGTTGATATGGATAAAGGACAAAGAGATTGTGGGCGATACTATCACTGAAACGATCATTTGTGAGAAGGCCAGCGCTATCTATTGTGACTTGAAGGCAGCGGGTTATGGGGGTGATGCGAGGGAGTGTTCAACCGATCCTACAACGGAGGAGTTCAAGGCGTCTCGCGGTTGGTTCAAGAAATTTAGGAGACGGACCGGGATTCATTCAGTTGTTTGGCACGGAGAGGCTTCAAGTTCAGACACCAAGGCTGCTAACAATTTTGTCAAGAAGTTTGAAAAAATCGTGGAGGATGAAGGCTACGTAGAGTAGCAAGTTTTCAATTGTGATAAAACTGGTCTGTTTTTTAAAAAGATGCCTAGTCGAACATACATCACTGCCGAAGAGAAGAAAATGCCTGGACATAAGCCTATGAAGGATCGGTTGACTCTTGCCCTATGTGCCAACGGCAGTGGGGACTGCAAAATAAAGCCGTTATTGGTTTATCATTCCGAAACCCTAGGGCATTTAAGGCACATAGTCTATAAGGATATGCTGCATGTTTTTTGGCATGCTAATTCTAAGGCTTAGGTTACTAGGCATTTCTTTGTTGAATGGGTAAACCAAGTTTTCGGCCCTGCTGTCAAGAAGTACCTTCAGAAGAGGGATTTGCCTTTAAAGTGCTTGCTTTGCTTGGATAATGCTCCCGCTCACCCACCAGGACTCGAAGATGATATCATCGACAAGTTCAAATTCATCAGAGTGCTGTATCTTCCACCGAACACCACCCCTATCCTCCATCGCATGGACCAGCAAGTCATCTCGAATTTTAAGAAGCTCTACACCAAACACTTATTTAAGCTGTGCTTTAATATCACGCAAAGCACCAACTTAACTTTGCGTGAATTTTTGAGGAGCCAATTCAATATCGGTCACTGGTTGAAGATCATAGATCAGGCTTGGGAGGGAGTAACTCGACGGACACTAAATTCAGTTTGGAAGAAGCTTGGGTCTGATGCTGTTTCGCCCAGAGATTTTGAAGGTTTTGGCCCCGAGCAGGAACCTGTGCTTGCCGTAGGAAGACGTAGAAGAGATTGTATCCCTTGGCAAGTCCATGGGTCTGGAAGTTGATGAAGATAACATCACCGAATTCGTTGAGGAGCATCATGAAGAGCTCACCACCGAGGAACTCAAGGAGCTGCATGCCATGTAGCATGATGAGTTCCAAACGCAGTTGAGTGAGTCGGAGGACATCGAGGAGGTAGATCACATCATAAGTTTGGCTGAAATAAAAGAGATGTTAGCATATCAACACGTTGTTGATTACATTAATAAGTATCACC
>NC_090725.1:89297744-89300244 GCF_036898095.1 Palaemon carinicauda | reverse complement strand
AAAGGTACACTATAGACATCGGGTATGGCAGCGCGTACAGGTTCAGGTAAACGGCGTATCCAAAGGGCACGGAGTAGGTTCACCTCACGAGGAGAGCCGTCTGCGGCAGGTTGAAGGCGAGCGATACTGGTCATTTCCCTGAGGGCAAGCGAAGCCCTTTGGTCCCCCAACGGTTGTTGCGAGAGCTGAAAAAGCTTTGCTATACGGGCGGCTGGCGACGGCGAGTACTGCTGCAGAAGGTATGATTTGAGGGCGTCATACACTATTGGGGTGTCTCCTTGTTCACAAAGCCAGTCGGATATTTCATTTCTGGGAAGGTGTCCTCGGGTATCGCCGCGAGAACATAATCTGCTCTGGTGGTTGAGCGAGTCACTCCCCTGATACGAAAGTGGACTTCAGCGCGTTGAAACCAAGCAAACGCCTCTCCGGTGGCGAACGGTGAAAGTTTCAATGGGGCGGCCGCGGCGCCAACTGATGTAGTCTCCGTCATAGTACCAACGATGGAGGGGCGAGGGAGGTGGGGGTGGAAGGCAGTGGGAGCGAGTCGACTTCCGGGGTCACCAATGTGACGGCGCCGAGTAAGGGTGTGAACTCAAAGGCAGATTGGAAACGACTGAGTTATATTATTGTGGAACACTCTCCTTATATACAAAACCTCAAGGCAACAGGACATGACAAGTTCACAAGACAGACAATATCACAGAGGAAAAACCAGACATGAATTTTCATGTTCGTTTTAGTGCGAGGGAAGAGCGAAGATACAAGCATAATATATACAAAAGGAATTATGTACAATTGTGTGAAACACGGTTGGTACAATGTAATATTTGTTGACAGCAGACCGGGAGGCAAAAGGAAATGAATCTTTGACTAGCACTTTTTTATTATTATTACACCTCTTCACGGTTTTTTGGATATATATGTGTATATATATATATGTAAATATGTAAATATATACATGTATCTATAATGTATATATATGGATATATATATATATATATATATATATATAAATTTATATATATATATATATATATATATATATATATATATATATATATATATATAAATGTATATATATTTACATACATATATATGTGTGTATATATATATATATATATATATATATATATATATGTATGTATATGTATGTATATATGTATGTATATATATGTATGTGTATGTATATATATGTATATATATAAATATATATATATATATATATATATATATATATATATGTATATATATATAATGTATATGTATATATATATATTTATATATATACAGTATATTATATATATATATATATATATATATATATATATATATATATATATATACAGTGATACCTCGGTAGTCGAACGACTCTATACTCGAACAATTCGGAGTTCGACCAAAATTTTCGAGAAATTTTTGCTGCGGTGCTCGACCAAAAATTCGGTACTCGACCAGCCGAACACGTGACGACCGCATGGGCTTTGTGATGATCGCGCCATCTCGGCCACTCTCGCTTGTTCGGGAAGCATCAGTTCTCTCGAGAGCGTCACTCAGACAACGCGCGATCAGCATTCGTTGTGATTTAGTGATTTTCAGTGCTTTTAATTGCTTTTTTAGCTTTCATAATGAGTCCCAAGAAAGTAATGAGTGTTAAGGGGAAGGAGAAGAGGAAAACAGTGCGAACAACGATCGAGTTGAAGAAGGAAATTATAGCGAAATATGAGAATGGTGTACGAGTGTCCGATTTAGCGGTAGAATACGGAATGGCGAAGTCGACCATTTCTACGTTTTTAAAGCATAAAGAAATGATTAAGAAGGTGAATGTTGCAACGGGAGTTACGGCGGTAACTAAGCAAAGGCCACAAGTGATTGAGGAGATGGAAAAGTTGCTTTTAATATTTATTAAAGAAAAACAGTTGGCCGGGGAAAGTGTTAGTGAAGCGTTCATTTGTGAAAAAGCGTTGCATATCTATGAAGAATTAGTGAAGAAAAGTCCGAGTACCAGTGAAAGTGATTCATTTACATTTAAAGCGAGCAGGGGTTGGTTTGAAAAGTTTCGTAATAGAACAGGTATTCATCGTGTTACTAGGCATGGGGAGGCAGCTAGTTCGGATCAAATTGCAGCCGATAAATACGTGGGGGAATTCGATCGGTACATAAATGAACAAAATTTGATCGCACAACAAGTCTTTAATTGTGATGAGACTGGGTTATTTTGGAAGAAAATGCCAGCCAATACGTACATTACCAAGGACGAGACGAAGATGCCAGGTCACAAGCCAATGAAAGATAGGCTAACATTGTTGCTGTGTGCAAATGCAAGTGGCGATTGCAAGATCAAACCCTTGTTAGTGTACCACTCGGACAACCCCCGGGTGTTCAAACGAAATAATATTTGTAAAAGTGCACTACCAGTTATGTGGCGCTCGAACACTAAATCTTGGGTCACAAGACAATTCTTTACTGAGTGGATAAACGAAGTGTTTGCCCCCCAGGTTAA
>NC_090725.1:89285244-89290244 GCF_036898095.1 Palaemon carinicauda | reverse complement strand
TGAATGAGGAACAGTCCCCTACTTGGGGAGAACATATTGTACTTGCATGTACAGATTCATGATATGGCTGATAATTTAAGGAAAATTTTATATATGAAGGCATTGTCAGTTTTGCATCAATCAAATAGAAATCAAATAAGTAGAGGAAAAAACCATTACTATACAAATGGTAGTCAAAATGTTTTTTGTGAGAAAAATAAAATAATCCACACATTTAATGCATATCTATACATAGATTTTAGAGACAAAATAATAATTTAAAGATAAAAGAATTATTCACATGATTGCATTATTCATGCATAGAGTGTTAAAAGTCATGAACCTCTCACTTGATGTGTTCATTAGACTTTGCTCAGCAGGGAAACTGTATGTTCCGTGCTGTCAGCCATGAGAAAAAGACTTCATGCTCTCAGGGAGTCTGGATGGATGCATTCTCTCACATACCTTAATCCTATGCATCATTTCTTTGTCCATTATGTAGAGGAGTATCGATTCCAGACCATGTGTTTCAGATTGAACTTTACCCTTCTGGGCTCACCCGCATGGGATATATCTGCTAAGGTAACTTGATGATTAGTTGATCCTGACATCCGTATAGTCATAAAATTTACTTTTCGGGATTAACCCTGGATAGGTATGCTACTCGGACACCCCTTTAAGGGTATACTCGGTCGTGAGCGACCCCAACTCCGAAAAAAATTCAGGAAAAATTCAGTTATGCATCAATCTGTATTGTTTGACTTTCTAAAAATACTTCAAAGAATGCTAAAAACTACTGAAAATATAAATGATACCCATCTACAAAATAACTATTTATTGGAAATATATTAAAAATTTAAGTATACAAAAAAAAGACGATGTAAATATTCACAAAAAATAGAAATATACATATACACATAAATCACTTTAGGGACACCTTCTTAGATGGCAAAGCAACAGCGTGTCATTGCTGGAAATGAGTTGGACGCATAGAAGTCAAGATCTGAAATGAGAAAAAAAGGTAACTTTTTTTGGCCAAAAAAATTGTCCAAATTTCATGAATTTTTTTGGATACCCAAATGAAATAGGAAGAGGCTAATTTTTTTATAGAATAAACTCATATTATCCTAGAACAGAAATACATAATAAAATATGCACTAAGATGTAATTAACTGTTATAACAGGGGCGAAATCTAAAGGTCATTTTTGACGGCCTAGTTTCACAATGTAAATTTCTTATGAAAATCATTGTATCTCCTATAAAATATGATATTTATGCATTAAAATATACCAAAATATCACGAATTCTATACAGAACAAGAATATATAGAGATATGCCAACTTACCTTTCGGGTATGTCAACAAAATGGCCGCAGACTGCAACAACTCTTACAGCCCAATCTACCACTTGAAATGAAGAATGGGGTTGCAAGCTCCATATTATCATCAACATCTCTTTTTAACTCCATTAGAAGTGTGTTGATGATATCCATGCCGAGGGAAAACTGCCACCTGGCCATTATTGAAGATAAATTCAAAATAAATAGAAAAAAATCAAATTTGCAAAAAATAAACAAAATTCAGAAATTAGCATTTGAGGGAAAATGGACCTCATGGCAATATATGGCATCTAAGCCAAAACCAATGTCATGCAAGTGGTAGACACACCATCCACCCACACTTTCCAACTATAAAGAACCAAACAAGTATCAACACTGTTCGACAATTTATAATTATGTAATAACTTTGCTGTTTGATCACTTACCCCTATAAAGGTATGTCAGGGTCGAGGTCGACCCCTGGGGGGGGGGGGGGGGGGGGTAAAAAACGGGGAAGGAGGGAAGTTAGACGAAAATCAGTCCTAAAGCAGACAATGGCATGTAGACTAGTCACCCCTTGCAGGTCGATCACTTCCATATTCGAGACAGCTGATGATTTATGGGGAAAAAACAGGTTTTGAAAATGCTGTAGGGGTCGTGTACGACCCATCATACCTTTCCAGGGTTAAGACCATATCTTAGAATTTTTTTTTTCACTATGGGAATCGGGATAAATAGGGAAAAATCAGAGCTCAAGCTCACACTGTGAATTAACTATCTGGAAATCCTGATTGACAATGGCAGCAAGAATCTTTGTCAGTCTCGTGCATCAGTAATTTCCGGAAGGTAATGTAATAATTCCTGTTAGGTTATGAATAAGTTGATTGACTCTGGCAAGTCCTCTTTGGGTATCTTTCATCATTATATATGCTTTTGTCATAAGAATATCTCTAGTAGCAGTTACTTCACTGGTGCCCGAAACGTTACTGGTCGACTGTCAAAGCCCTTTTTACCCTTCCCCCTCCCTCCGTTTCACTAGTTCAGGAAGTGAGGGATGATCTTACATGATGGCTAAACAACAACAAGCTTACTGAGAGTTCCTTGAACCCCTAATTTTCGGGGATGCTTCTGTTTGCAGATGTATCAAGGAGGTTTGGGACTTTCACTCATGTTCTTAAGATATAAAGAGTATTTTCTGCTCTGCAAGCATTTCAATTGGTAGGGTTGATGAGCAACAACTTGAGGTCGGAAAGGTATTTTCAAGGCAAGAGGAACATCTGAGTTGACCACCTCAGTTACTGGAAATATTTTGTAGGGATTGAGTGATCTTTATATCTCTAGCAAAAAGTCTCTTTTAGCAATGGGACTATGGGATCTACCTGACCACCATATTTCTGTTCCTCACCTATTCCCAGACCCATGTTCATCATTCGAGGATGTTTTTAAACATGAGGCCAGCTGCATGTGTATGCCTTTCCCCCCATTTAAGTGGACTTGTTAGGTAATCACCTGAGTTGTGACCTTTTCAGATCTTAGAAAGACCATGGTTCCTCATAGCTATATTGCCTCAAGCCTAATGTTATCCTAACCTGCTTACTTTTCCCCTCTGCTCTAAGGGAGATAACAGTGTAGCTCATTCTTTTGGCAGACAACTCCATCAGAGAAAGCAGAAGTTCCATGCCTGGAAACTATCCAGCGTCTTAAAGGATTTGGATGCTTTTCTTTCAGGGTTTTGCATGATAAGTCTGGATATCTGAGACAATCCTCCATAATTGTCTATTGGAGAAAGAGTGTGTTTTGACATTGATGTCAAAGAAGTGTACATTCTCTGTCAAAGCAACTACTCAGCTGGTTTGGATTTTCTTATCAATCTGTGCTGAAAGACTCTCCTCTCAGTCTAGGTTGAGAAAGGCTACTATTCACCCTTGAACAAAGTCCTCTGACTGAAGTGTGTGAACCTCTCTTCATGGGAGTTATCCAAGTTCATGAGGATCTTCAAACTGTCTTATCCACCACAAGAACCCAGTCCCTTGGTGCAGGATTTAACCATCAAATTCAGTTATGTTCAAGCCTCTTGAGGGCATCTGATGGGGATCTGACCCTCAAGACTGTCATTTTTCTGCAATTGTTGTCAAAGAAGTGTACATTCCCTGTCGAAGCAACTATTCAGCCGGTTGAGGATTTTCTTGCCAATCTTTGCTGAAAGATCTGTCTAGGTTGAGAAAGGTTACCATTCATCCTTGAGCAAAGTCCTTTGACTGAAGGGTGTGAACCTCTCTTCATGGGAGTTATCTAAGTTCAGGAGGAGCTTCAAACTGTCTTGTCCACCACAAGAACTCGGTCACAAAGTGAATTGGTAAAGGCTAATAGGATTGCAATGGAAGGATGTGATGTTAACAGAAATAGATGTACCGTGTGGTGGAAGAGACTGAGGTGCAGCAGTCTCCCACCTGTTATTACCTCAAGGATGGGTTGCTTATGAGGAAACATAGACCCACCAATATCCCTGGGAATGCCGAATGGGGCATATACCATCGGATATTGATTCCCGCTCCGCTAAGAAGACAGGTGATTGCCGTAGCGCATGAGACGGGACACACGAGAATAAGAAAGACAACAGAGAAGATTATGAAATACTCTTTCTGGCCTGGCCTGCATGAGGATGTGAGCCAGTTTTGCCATGCATGTCACGTTTGGTAGATGGCTGGAGAGCCTAACGAGTACATCAAGAAAGCTCCCTTACACCCGATTGAAGTACGAGGAAAACCCTTCAGCAAGGTAATGATCGACATAGTGAGACAGTTACCAAGAGCAAAGAAAGGCCATGAGTATATGTTAACTTTGATGTGTTCAGTGACAAGATACCCAGGAGCCATACCTGTCAGGAACATCAGTGCCAAAGTAATTGCCGAAAAGTTACTGGAGTTTTTTTACCAAGTTTGGTATTCCGGAAATCGTTTAGAGTGACCGAGGAACAAATTTCACGTCAAAATTGTTTCAGGACTTGATGAAACTGTTTGATGTGAGACAAAAACTGTCTACTGCTTATCACCCAGAGACCTAAGGTGCATTAGAGAGATTTCATCAAACCCTAAAGAGTGTGTTAACCAAGTACTCCAACGAAACAGGAAATGAATGGGACATCGGACTACCTTTAATGTTATTTGAGGTATGCAATGATTATCAAGAAAGTATGGGATGTAGGCCAAATGAAATGGTGTTCGGACGAGAAGTAAGAGGACCGATTAAAATGTTGGCAGAAAAATGGAAAGATTGAGAGGAAATGGATGGAGAATGTCAAAAATTTGAGGAAAAGGATCATCGAGATAAGGAAATTTTTTCCCTCCAAAACCTGAAAACAAGCCAAGGAAAAATGAAGAAAATGTTTGATATGAAGAGGAAGGTCAGACAGTTTGCGGTAGGACAACAGGTGTTGGTTTTTTACAAGTTCTAAGGACCATTCCGGATTTTGGAAAAGATCAGTGACCTGACCTATGTTATTGAAATACCAGGAAGAAGGAAAAGTCAAAGGGAGGTACACGTTAACTCATCGAAACCGATACTGCAAGCACCGGATTACAACAAGAAATAACTTCTCCAAGTGGATGCGTAGGATAATGGGATTCGAGCTGTCCTATTGCAAGAAAGCAAGAAAGGAATTCTTCACCCCGTCTGTTTTATGTCGTTGAAGCTGAAGAAGCT
>NC_090725.1:89015244-89280244 GCF_036898095.1 Palaemon carinicauda | reverse complement strand
CTCTCTCTCTCTCTGCAGGAATACACAATAGCGGTGTATGTATTTCCATACAAACCATTATTACTCGAAACATGCTTGACTTGCGGAAAGGAAACAGAGTAGTAACGAATAACCTATAATTGAGAATATATATATATATATATATATATATATATATATATATATATATATATATATATATATGTATATATATATATATATATATATATATATATATATATATATATATATATGTATATATATATATATATATGTATATATATATATATATATATATATATATATATATATATATATATATATATATATGTTAGGAGCCTTTGTATTTTGTTGGGACGGATCGGGTCAGTAATTAGAATTGGGGTAAAGTATTTACTATAGCATAATATTGCTAGTGAAGCAAATAAGAAATGTTCCTGGTGTATTTACAAGTAATTTGAACTGTTCTGATGCAAATAATTGAGGGGAAACTAATATTTTTCAAATTTTAGACTCTTTAAAATTCCTAAACTTATGACTAAAAAACACACTTTTCATGAAGGGAAACAAACACAGGAACATCTCACCGAACCTGACCCAGTAGCTGTATTCTTACCTACTTCCTACTGTGGGATTGGGGCTATGCCCCCTTGCAACCCCACCTAGACTGCTTGCTTCCCAACTAGCTTCACTCCTGGCAAGGTAAACAGTAAATCATAATATTTCATATTTCTTAAAACTAGCTTCATAATATCGTATTTCAGACAAAGATAAACAACATTTTACCCATAAATTATATCGTTTTGACAAGTAATTTTTTAGATCGGTAACAGCGTAAAAATTAAGTTACAAGTGAACTATGAAAGGAGACTTATGGCAACCTGTTCAACAGAAAACGGTTGCAATAAGTTGGACCTTGTGAAATTCTACCAATACAACTACCAGATTAGAAAAATCATTCCCCAATATGGTCACAGTTGGGTTAAAACATCTAAAATACCGTGTATTATTAAGCCTTGTGATGGAGAAAGCAAGATTATTATTATTATTATTATTAGCTAAGCTACAACCCTAGTTGGAAAAGCAAGATGCTATAAGCCCAAGGGCTCCAACAGGGAAAAATAGCCAAGTGAAGAAAGGAAATAAGGAAATAAATAAACGATATAAGAAGCAATGAACAATTAAAATAAGATATTTAAAAAAAAACATTAACAACATTTAAAAGAGCTATTTCATATATAAACTATAAAAAATCTTGTCAGCCTGTTCAACATAAAAACATTTGCTGCAAGTTTAAACTTTTGAAGTTCTACTGACTCAACTACCCGATTAGGAAGATCATTCCACAACTTGTTCACAGCTGGAATAAAACTTCTAGAGTACTGTGTAGTATTGAGCCTCAAGATGAAGAAGGCCTGACTATTAGGATTAACTGCATGCCTAGTATTACGAACAAGATGGAGCTGTCCGTAAAGATCTGAATGTAAAGGATGGTCAGGATTATAAAAAAAAATCTTATGCAACATGCATAATGAATTAATTAAAAATCTAGATCAGGAATAACTGCATACTTAGTATTATACACACATAAATGGTTTGACCTTTAGAACAAGCTTGTTACATAGGTATATGCAGATGATGCTACTCTTTTTGCAATCTCCTGGATGTAGATTTGTGGCTGCTAAATTCCTTGATAGAGATTAAGGTAAAATGAGTGCTTGGTGCAAATTATTGGGGATGGTGATAAAGTGGAAACCTAACAAAATTGGAAGGATTCATATTTTCAGCATCTAAATTTGTAAATTTCTCTGATCCTTGGTTCCTTTTATTCCTTGTTTCTCATCATAAGGATGGCTGCTAGGTTGAGAACTTGGCAATACTTTTATCTTATCTTTTTGGGGTTTGGCCTTGTGATTAAGATGTACAGTACAGGAATTTAAAAAAAAAAAAATTATTTTTTCCAGTTTCAGATGAAATATATGTATCGGTAATTAACAAGAATAGCAAATCAGAAAACCTGAGGCTTTTCTGGATGAGTGTGGAGGCTGGAGAAGCATTTCCATTGTAAAAAGAAAGAAACTGTGATGGGCCGAGAGAGGATGTGACTAAGAAGGCAGGATGAAAGCAACTGAGTAACTTTATTACAGAACATCGGTTTATATACCATCTTAATGAGAGAATGCCTTGATGAAGTCATTGAGCTTCAGCACGGCATTCTATCCCATGCTGAAACTTGGTGACGTGCAAGAGGGCTCTCGAACTTGGGGAAATTGCTCCCCCAGTTCGAATCTAAATTTCTCTCTTATCTTTTTCTTCCTCTTTATATTGTTTCAACCTTCTCCTAATATTATAAACTTTCCTTCATGTTGCTGTCCCAACCCTATGAGTAAAATTTCCCATATGTATATGTGTATATATTTACATATATATGTATGTTTATTATTTTTTTTTTCCTTTATGGCATGGATGTTTCTACATCTGTTATTGTCACTTGGGCGGATGTTTCTACATCCGGTATTGCTGCCTGCTTTGATGAATGTGAAAGGTGTCATGGGTGGGAGGTGTTTGTGCTCAAAGCTATATGTGAGAGTATTGGATGATCTCAGCCATCCCGAAGATGGTTTGGACCTTTTTGGCGGAACTATTCTCTAAGTGTTGGGTCTTCGGAATCCAGGGGGATCCAATGCTTGGGGTAGGACTCTCGGCTTTTGGCCGGAAGCCCGTCATTACAGATATAGGGAGGATGATTCCATAGTTTCTTGGTCTCAGTCCTAACAGGCGGGTTCAGCTTACACCTGTGCCTCTATATCTGTTTTGATACTATCCTTCGGGTAGGGTATGGAGTGGACCATCTGGGAAGTATACTCTCATTGTGCCGGTAGTGGAGTGTGCAAATTTCCTTCCCAACAAGTGATGCCTTAATGTTCTCAAGCAGGTAAATCAAACTATTCAAATATCACTTCTCTTTTCTTTATTTTAATGGATTCTTGTGACAACGACCCCACCTCCCCTGGATATGCTGACTCACCCCCGGCACTGTTGACGACCTCTGGCAATTCATTTAAAGAAAACTCTGTTGACGACGTAGGAACATTCGGAAAAAGGGTAATTTGGGCAACACAGGAAAACTGAATGTCCTGCACGTTACCCAAATTCCATTAGAAGCTAATTATGATGTGCTACATAAAATATTTGAGTGTTACGGATTAATAAAAGAAATTAGAATGAAACTTCAAGATGATAACTGGGAATCTTGGTTATCATTTAATTGTCATGAGGAAGCATTTAATGCAAGCCGTAACATTGTTGATATTAAAGTAGGTAATGTGAGTGTTAAGGGTGCCCTGTGTGATGGGGCACCTAAAGATCTGGATGTCTACAGACCAGCAGACTGGGTTGATAAAGATATAGAGGTAGATATGCCATCCCAAAGAAAGCCAAAACCACCAATGTGGCTTCTTGCTCAATCTATAGGAGGTACGGAAAATTATTTCAAGATTTGCAAATTTCGTCAGAGGAAGGTAGGTACAATCGCACCTGGAGATATATCTCGATTCGGGAAGAAAAGTTACTTGATAAAGGCCAAGTCATACACACAGTCTGTTATACTGTCCAATTTGAAGACAGTAAATGATGATATAAAATTGGACATCAAACCCCACCTAAACTTTAGCTATGGAAGGGGAGTGGTTTTCAATAGGGATCTATATGAATTTACCGAAGAGGAGATATTGGCTATGTGTCCACTATCAGTGTGGAAAGTACATAAAGTACCTGGAACATCAATGATTGTTCTTACTTTCCAGGATGCTGATGTACCTTTCCACATAGACATAGAAAATGAAAGGATTAGAGTTCAACCTTTTAAGCAGAAGCCACTGCAATGTTATAATTGCTTTAAATTTGGACATCCTTCCAAAGTTTGCAATAATGAAAAAATTTGTAATACTTGCTTCAGCTCCAATATTTACCATGGGGAATGTACACTTGAGGCAAGGTGCTTAAACTGCAACTCTAATCATAAATCTAATGATAGGAGCTGCCAGTTTTATAAGTTAGAAGAGGCTGCCCTCAATAAATCAATTATTGAACATGTAAGCGTGGGGCATGCCAAGATATTATTAAATAAATCTAATACTTATGCAAAGACATTAAAAACAGGAGAAAAAGTTCCTCGGGAATCATCTCACCCACCTACTACTGTAGGTAGTTCTCGAAAAAGGAATTCACCATCTATTGATAAAGTGCTGCATAAGACAAGAACATCTCCTCCTAAAGATTTATCATTGAGTATCAACAAAAAGACATTGCCCACCACTATCAAACCTTTGTCCCCCATTGCAAAGGATAGTACTAACCTCTCCCAGGCCATATCCTTGCCTGATTTAATGGAGATTCCACCTGACACCAAGTTAATCAGGTGTACCTGTAGTGGGGAAGGTACAAAAACCTGGTAACTCACAACCTATTAATCGTAAAAGAGAGAGACCTCCATCTCTCTCACCCCCTTCCATAAGAAATATTAGACTTATGACATCAAATAAATATGATGTTTTGTCTATTGATGTTGCCGATCAACCAGAAGACATTTTAAATAAATCAGAAATTCAAGTTGAGGTCCACCATCCCCCTCAACAAATAGATCAAAAGGATACAAAGAAAAACACCAACGTAAAACCCAACATATCAAGACCATCTCTGAAGAAACCTACAGGTAATAATGTTAGATTAAAAACTGCTAATGGGAAAACCTCATCCAAGATGTCTTCCAGAAATAATCCATAGTTTTCTCCTCAATTTTGCAATGGAACTGTCAGGGTTTAAGGGCGAAATTTGAAGAACTTAAGCTCCTAATTCATGAACATTCCCCCATAATTCTATGGCTACAGGAAAGTATGCTTGATGCTAACACTCCTAGTCCTCGAGAGTATGTAAGCTATAGAACACCATATAATCATCAAGCAGGGAGCCATGGTGGAAGTCTCATGTACGTTCGCCGAGATGTTCCCCAAATACCTATGTCTATATGTACAACCCTGCAGGCAGTGGTTGTACAAATTGATATAGGAAGAAAATATACAATATGCTCTCTCTACTTACCCCCAAATGATATTTTATATGATGATTTAGCAGAGGTCATTCAACAACTCCCTCAACCATTTCTCTTACTGGGAGATATGAATGGTAGACATCCTTTATGGGGTGATATTTTGGCAAATACAAGGGGCAATATTATCTCATCAATTGTGGAGAATGAGGATGTGGGACTCCTAAATACAGGAGAGCCCACACACTTCCATGTTCAGACAGGTACCTTGTCATGCATTGACCTTTCAATTGCAAGCTCTAACTGCCTTCTTGATTTTGATTGGAGGACATTAGATGATTGGCATACTAGTGATCATGCACCAATCATTATAAACACCGACAAGGGTCCGCCTTTACAAAGATTGCCACGAGGGAATCTTGACAAGGCAGACTGGGTTAAATTTGTGAGCTAAGTGAAATCGAAGGGAGTGCAGAACAGTTTGAAAGTATTGATGATGCCATAGACCTACTGAATGGAACTCTCCATACAGCAGGAATCAATTCGATTCCCAAAACCACAGGACTATTCAAAAGACGACCAGTCTCGTGGTGGTCTTCAGAATTAACAGCCTTGCACAGAGCCACCAGAAAATCTCTGACTAGATTGCGTAGATGTCGTACGGATGAAAATTTGATAACATACAAAAAGTGTAGAGCACAGTTCCGCCTTGCCATGAAAGAAGCTAGACGCCAATATTAGGTGGCTTTTGTTTCCTCCATTAATAGTAGAACACCACCATCTTCTGTATGGAGGAAAGTCAGAAAGATCGCAGGCAAATTCACCCCAAACCCACCACCAGTGTTGAAAGTGAATGGTCAGTATGTGACTGAAGGAATTGAAGTTAGCAATGCCCTGGCTGACCATTTTTCAAATGTATCATGCAAGAGTGTAGCAGCTCCTGGTCACCAGTGCAGGAGCACTGAAGAAAAGAAAATTTTAAATTTTGCAACAGGAAGGGAAGAGTCATAATTTTCCTTTCACTGAAAGAGAATATGATTTGGCACTTTCCACTTGTAACGATACAGCCCCTGGACCCGATGGAATTCCATACGCAATGATTAAACATGTACATTTTAATACAAAGTTGTTTATTTTAAGCATTATTAATAGAATATGGCATGATCATAGTTATCCAAGTGTTTGGGAACTAGCCATTATTTTAGCCTTTTTAAAACCCGGTAAGGAAAAGTTTTTAGCAGCAAGCTACCGACCTATTGCATTGACATCTTGTTTATGTAAAATTATGGAGAAGATGGTCAATGCAAGACTGATATGGTACCTTGAAAAGAAGGGTATTTTATCACCCATTCAATGTGGATTCAGAAAAATGCACTCAACGACTGATGTGCTGATACGACTTGAGTCCTCCATTTGTGAAGCGTTTGCTTCCAAACAGCACCATGAGAGTCTTTTTTATCTTGAAAAGGCATATGATACCACGTGGAGATACGGTATACTTAAAAGAATCCATGAGTTAGGATTAAGAGGAGAGTTACCACTATTCATTCAGTCATTTCTTTCACAGAGTTTTCCAAGTGAGAGTTGGGGAAGCTCTATCACAGAGTAAATGCCAGGAAGGTGGAATTCCTCAGGGGGGTGTGCTGAGTGTAACCCTGTTTGCACTAGCAATTAATGGGATATCCTCAGTCATTCCCCGGGATGTTCTCTCAACATTATTTGTAGATGATCTCTCCATATCATTTGCTGGGACTAGAATGGCAATGGTTGAGAGAAAAATCCAACACACTATTGACAAAATTATCCATTGGGCCGATATGAATGGATTTAAGTTCTCGACAAGTAAAAATAGAATTGTCCATTTCTGTCGTATCCGGGGAGTACATCCAGACCCGGATATATACATCAAAGGTCAACGGATCCCATGTGCAAGTGAAGCTAAATTTTTAGGTTTGATATTTGATTGTAGGCTTACATGGGTTTCTCACTTAAAAGCATTAAAAGCTAAATGTCTTGAAGCTATGAATCTTTTAAAAGTATTGTCCTGTACACCATGGGGGGCAGACCGCAATATAATTTTAAAATTATACAAGGCCTTGATTTTTTCAAAAATTAGTTATGGATGCGAAATATACTCCTCAGCCACCCCAAGCCGGTTAAAAATATTAGATTCTATACATCATGCTAGTATAAGATTGTCCACAGGAGCCTTTAGAACCTTACCTATCACAAGTCTCCTTGTGGATGCTGGGGAGTTGCCTCTAGACCTTTACCGAATGTCCTCTATTATTCGGTATTGGTTTAGATTGCAGACTCCCTAATTCTTCAGCCTTTCAGACTGCAAGCCTTGTAAGGCACTCAACCTACTTTGAGTTGCACCCAAAATCTCCTCAACCTTTTGGGTTTAGGTGAAACAATTATTAAACAATCTGGATATAATTAGAATTAAGGTGCTTCCATTCAAGGTATCATCAACGCCTCCATGGAAATTACCTGACATATCTTTTTGTAAATACTTTATTGGAGTTAAGAAGAATATGACTGACTTAGAATCCAGGTCTCTTTTTATGGAACATGTTGAAGAACATAGGGGATCGACTTTTATATATACTGATGGCTCCAAATCTGATGCTGGCGTTGGATTTGGAGTACATAGTAATGATTTTAATTGTAGAGGTGCACTTCCTCTAACAGCTTCCATATTTACTGCCGAACTGCATGGCATACTAACCGCTATTGAGAAAATAGCTTTGGAAAAGGAGGGTAATTTTACAATTTTTAGTGATGCAAGGAGTGTTCTTCAAGCTTTAGAAGTTTTTAATTCTAGTAACCCTCTAGGTTTAAAGATTTTAGAACTGCTTTTTATTATTGGACGGAGAGGTATAACAGTTCGATTTTGTTGGGTTCCAGCACGTGTAGGTGTGTCTGGGAATGAGAAGGCAGATTTACTGGCGAAGAATGCGGCATCCGAGTTGCTACCAAGGAGGTATCCCATTCCCTGTAATGATTTCCTACCTTACATCAAGAAATTGGTTTGTAATAAATGGCAACTGCACTGGGACAGTCAAGATGGCAATAAAATGAGGGAAGTAACAAATATCATATCACCTTGGAGGTATAACATGATACCCCGAAAATGGGAGACGACTCTTTGTCGTCTCCGTATTGGTCACACACGGTTGACACACAAGTTTCTGCTGGAGGGCCAACACCAACCGTATTGTGAGGACTGTTTAGTACCTTTAACAGTGAGGCATTTGTTGACCGAATGCCCTAATTTTACTAATTTAAGAAATAGATATCTGTTTGAGGCTCGAGGTGAGGATGGCAGGTTCATCCTTGCCAAGATTCTTGGACATGTGTCATACTATGCGAGCGGAATTTTTAGATTTATTTCAGAAGCAGGTCTTCTGAAAACTATTTAACTATTGTAATGACTTCTTAAATTTTATGGTTTTGATTGAATTCTCTTTTATTTTTCATATATAATAAATGCTATCGGCATCAATGACCTTAGATGTCAGGATGCCAGAAAACTTTCAATCACTCAATCAGTTTATATATACATTAAGTCCAGACAAAAAGGACATTAAAATATAACAGGCAATTTCATGCTTAACCAACAACCGGTTCTGTTAACAGTTAACGGTGAGAAAAACAGACATGTTTATTCAGGTCCCTATCAGTGCGAGGGGAGACCGAAGATACAAAGCATAATATATACAAAAAAAAAAAAGAAATGATGTTACTATGTACGATCGTGTGACACACGGTTGGTACATGGCTCCCCCCCTGAAAATGACATACTGTACATGCTAAATAGGGCGCCCTGATCTAGAGAGGCAAACTGTAGGCGGGTCATCTGGCGGGAGATAAGCAGGTTTTAGACGATCAATGGAGACCCAGTCTTCTTTGCTACGAATGTTTAGTGGGAATGCTTTCGGACTGCGTTCCCAAGGAAAGGGCCGGTGTAAGGGGACATTAGCGGTGGCTTGCTAGTGTCGTTGAGTAGGAAGACGTGTGTTGCAGAGTGCAAGTCTGTCAATATGTGATGCTTCACTGGGGGCTTGTAAGTCTGGCGGCATGGAGTAAATTTTCCCACGACGTGACGCATGCACTGGAGACGTCGGAGGAGGTTGCAGAAGGAAAAAATTCGGCAGGGACGACCAACGGGTCGCCATGCACCATTTCAGCTGTCTGAGACGTCGAGGCCATTTTTAGGAGCTGTCCTTAGTCCCAGGAGGACCCAGGGAACCTGAGTAAACCAGTTGGAATCCTTGCAGTGGGACATCAAAGCTGCTTTGAGGGTGCGATGAAAACGTTTAACCATTCCATTGGCTGCGGGGTTGTAGGCTGTTGTCTGATGTAGGGTGATGCTCAGGAGATTTGCTTATGATGTCCACAATTGAGAGGTGAAAGTGGTACCCCTGTCAGAAGTAATATGCTCAGGGATACCAAATCTTGCAATCCATCCTGAGAGTAAGGCAGATGAACATGAGGTGGACGTTGCAGTTTCCATGGGAATGGCTTCAGGCCAACGAGTGGAGCGGTCGATGATGGTAAACAGGTAAGGATGTCCTTGTGATGTGGGTAGGGGGCCTACAACATCGACGTGAATGTGGGAGAAACGACGCTGAGGTTGAGGAAAGGTGCCCACTCCTGAATCCGTGTGTCGATGTTCTTTGGAAGTTTGGCAAGAAGTACAAGCGTGGACCCAATCCTTAGCATCCTTAGAAAAGCTGTGTCAAATGAACTTCGTCTTCAGCAGCTGTGCAGTAGAACGGCACGAACGATGTGAAAGGCCGTGAATGAAATCAAATACCTGTCGGCGCATGGGAGCAGGAATCGAAGGTCGTGGTCTACCAGTACTGACGTCACAGAGAAGGGTGGTGTTGGAGTCGTCGAGGGGGATGTCTTCCCAACGGAGAGATGTGCAGGATGTCCTACATGCTTGATACTCTGGATCCTGTCGTTGGGCTTCAGCCAAGGCGTTGTAATCCAATCTCAGTTGAAAGGCAGCCAACGTGTTTCTTGACAGGGCATCGGCAACGGGATTAATTTTCCCAGGGATGTGTTGAAGGGTGCAATTGTATTCAGCCACGGCGGAGAGATGTCGGCGTTGATGGGCAGACCAGGCGTCAGACTGTCGAGTGAAGGCATGCACCAGAGGCATGCGGTCTGTACGAATGACTAATTGCGTACCTTCTAAGAAATGGCAAAAGTGACAGACAGCCAAGTGTACCGCTAGCAATTCGCGATCGAAGGTAGAATAACCCGATTCTGCCTTGGATAGTTTTCTGCTGAAGGCCAATGGGCGGGGCGAGCCGTTGACCACCTGTTCGAGTACTGCACCAATAACAACGTCGCTGGCATCGGTGGAGAGAAGGAGAGGAGCATGTGGGATGGGAAAAGTGAGAGCAGCAGCGGTTGATAGGGCCTTCTTTGCATGGCAGAAGGCCGCTTCTTGAAGGGGACCCCACTTCAGGTCCTTTGGCTTACCCTTGAGGGAGGCGTAGAGGGGAGCAAGAGTGGCGGCAATGACTGGCAGAAAACAGTGATAATAGTTGATCATGCCCAAGAATTCCTGCAGAGCTTTGACGGTCGAGGGCGTGGGGAAGTTCTGAACGGCTGCTACCTTCTCAGGGAGAGGATGGAATCCTTCAGAAGTGATTCGGTGCCCTAAGAACGACACTTCATTGGCGCCAAAGGTACACTTGTCGTACCGGACTACAAGGCTGTTTTGTTGCAGGCGGTCGAGCACAATGCGCAGGTGACGGAGGTGTTCCTTTTTTGAGGAAGAGAACACAAGTATGTCGTCCACATAACATACACAGAAGGGGAGGTCCCCTAAGATGCCATCCATGAGACGTTGAAAAGTGGCCCCAGTATTACGAAGGCCAAAACAGGAGTAATTGAAGGTGTATGTACCAAATGGAGTGGTGATGGCAGTCTTGGGGATGTCTTCTGGGTTCATAGGCACTTGATAATACCCCTTCAGGAGGTCGAGCGTGGAGAAAACCTTTGCTTTGTGCAGGTATGAGGTCACGTCGGCGATGTTTGGGATGGGGTATTGATCCGGTTCTGTTTGCATGTTTAGGCGCCTGTAATCCCCACATAGACGGAGGGAGCTGTCTTTCTTCAGAACGATGTGTGAGGGTGACAACCATGGGCTGGAGGCCTTTTAGCAAAGGCTCATTTCCTCCATTTCAGCCAACGTCTGTTTGGCGACTGCCAATCGATCCGGTGCCAGACGTCTGAATTTTGCAGACTGGGGGTCCCGTCGATACTGGTCATTTCCCTGAGGGCGAGCGAAGCCCTTTGGTCCCCCAACGGTTGTTGAGAGAGCTGAAAAAGCTTTGCTATAAGGGCGACTGGCGACGGCGAGTACTGCTGCAGAAGGTATGTTTTGAGGGCGTCATACGCTATTGGGGTGTCTCCTTGTTCACAAAGCCAGTTGGATGTTTCCGGGAAGGTGTCCTCGGGCATCGCTGTGGGAACGTAATCTGCTTTGGTGGTTGAGCGAGTCACGCCCTTGATGTGGAACTGGACTTCTGCGCGCTGAAACCAAGCAAATGCCTCCCCGTTGGCGAACGACGAAACTTTCAATAGGGCGCCGCCAACTTCAGTAGAGTCCGCCATAGTACCAATGACGGGGTGGGGTGTGGAAGGCGAGAGGAGCGAGTCGACTTCCGGGGTCACCAATGTGACGGGGCGAGAGAGGCTGTGACTAAGAAGGCAGGATGAAAGCAACTGAGTAACTTTATCACAGAACATGTGTTTATATATATATAAAGTCCAGGCAAAAAGGACATTAAAATATAACAGGCAATTTCATGTTCAACCGACAACCGGTTCTGTTAATATTTAACGGTGAGAAAAACAGACATGTTTATTCAGGTCCCTATCTGTGCAAGGGGAGAGCGAAGATACAAAGCATAATATATATAAAAAAAAAAGAAATGTCGTTACTATGTACGATCTGTGACACACGGTTGGTACAAAACCACAGACACTACAATGCCTTAACGAGAAAAGGTATCATACCTGGAAAGATTTTACCATAAGAACAGACCAGGAAATCTTACCAAAAAATAACAAGGAATTATTTGAAAATGCTGAGCAAAGTTTCAACAAATAATTAATAAAGAACATGTCAAGAAACCAATGGTTCTCCATATGCAACAATGAACAACAGGACAGCTATTTGTACCCAGCAGGAATTGACCTAATGCATTGTCATAAATTTAAGTCATTATTGCTACTACATGATGCCATCCTGAACAAAAAATAATTTGATGGTTGCTTATTTAGCACATCCAAAAACTAGAACAAGGAAAGCAGACAAGACAACACTTCTCCATGATCTTGAATAAACCCCATTTTGAGAAACTGCTATAGAACAACTGGAGAGAGAGAGAGAGAGAGAGAGAGAGAGAGAGAGAGAGAGAGAGAGAGAGAGAGAGATTTCCTCCTCGAGAAATTGTATGGAGAAAGACAAATATATGAAGTAGATGGTTCATATCGTCAATGACATGACCGAATTCAAGAGACTATTCAAGGACCTTCTCAATTACAGAATGGGATATTGCTATGAGAGAGTAAAAATATTAAAAAAAGTGATAAACTACTCGGGAAAAATTACTTTCCTAATCCTATGTGGTGATTAAGCTAAGGAGCTGAACCCCAACAACCCTCTACAGTAGTCCACTCTTGTAAACGTTTGTTGAATTCATTGTCCTTAAAACCACTGAATTTTGTAAAGAAATTATATTTCTTGATGTGGACAGCTTGTCCACCAGGGTTCCAGTTCAAGAGGCTTTCGTGATCTTGGGTAATGTCTAAAGATCTGTCAGTAACCTCTCCCAATCCTTGAAAAACGATCAAAGTTGCTGATGGTATGCCCAATTTCGGTCTCCATCCTTATAGAGGTGAAGTGAAATCTTTAGAAGAGTTAAAGGCCTGACGACGAGGTCACCTTTTGGAGTTTTCTTTGGCAATTTAAATAGAGCATTCAGAAGCCAAGAATTTGTCAGGTACTTGGATGACATCTATATCGTCACTAGTGAAGCAAGAGAAGCAAAGATCTCTGATTCCAAAAACAAGTCAGATTCTCAATTTTATGATTAAGGCCAGCAAAGACATAATCTTATTGACAGGAAACCAACCCCATATGTCACATAAAAGCTACAAGTAGGGGTCGCTGTATTAGAGCCCACTCATAAACCCTTTTTTCCTCCTGCAGTGCTAAGAAATATATCCACATAGCCAAAACATATGAGGTAGATGTTGGCAACTAATGTATACCTCAGCACCATGATAGAGGACATAATGAGGAAGGAAATGAAGGGCTTCTCCACAAGCCAAGATCATCATGGAAAGCACCTGGAAAGATGTTTACTTTGAAGTGGATTATAGAACTGTATATAGACAAGCAAATGCCCTTTGGAGGATCAGCACAAATGAGGCAATACTGAAGGGACTGTACCAGAGAATATTACAGTGTCTTTCGCTATTCCAAGCTGGCAGCCGCATGTATCTCTACAAAATAAATCACATTTGAAACTTATCGCTGTTAAACCAATGCTCATTCCAGATTATTAGATTATGAACGGAAAATTGTGAATATTTCGTATCGAATTCTAAAGCAGATTATTTTCCCCACTCTCAGGTGGCAAGGTATCACCCGCCATGTCAGATTGTGGACATTAAGAATCTCTGGACTGATTGGCTTATTGTCTATTTTATTTAGTTGCCAAAGTCTTGGAAGTGTCCCCTTTCTTTACGGGCTGCCTTGGCACAAGGGGCCGTGGCCTGCACAGGTCGTTCTAATACCTACCTACCATCCCCTTTCTGTTTTTTTTTTTCATTCCCTGAATACTTGCCTTTTATCATTTTTGAACGAGTTTTTTTCTTTTCTTTTATTAGATATATTTTTTATCTAAGTTATCTTCAAAAGATATATGAAACTAAGAAGCAACGGTTGTGATGAAGCAAGACACCATCACAAACTCTCTCTCTCTCTCTCTCTCTCTCTCTCTCTCTCTCTCTCTCTCTCTGTAGGGTTAAATAAAACTGTGTTGATGGTAGGCCTAAGCTGCGAGTTCTGATCAATCGCTAATTGAATTACCGATGAACTGATTAGAGTTTCACTACAACAGATGCCCTCTGATGAAATCATAAGCCTCTCTATTTAATGGGATCATATGAGAATTCGGACTGCATTGCAATGAGCTAAACAGTTATAAAAATACGTTTTGATAAAGAGGATTCCTAGTATTTATAAGGGCACATTGAAAAGGAGCCTGCGCAATTGGAGGTTCAGTGTATAGAAAATACTTTGTTTAGAGTATCTTGAAAGATTTCAGGAATAAATGCATAAAAGATTGAATTAATGTTTTACAAATGCTTAGTGTGAGTGACTTTCAGGACAGAGGAATAAGAATGTTTTTAAATGTAGGCCTAATAGAAGAAAATGGTGAAATAGTTCGTAATAAACTTGAAGTGAAAGAATTGCTAATATTTCCTGCACTTCTGCCTTGGGTTTATTTAATGCATTATATGTTAATACGTACACGCACCCGTGACGCTGGTCTCTCTCCTGACTATCACCAGCGACTCCCCGTCTCCCCTCACTAACAAACAATCATTAAGAATGAAGAGTGACTTCCACGTTTCCCCATAACTAATAGCGTTCGTGTTAAAAGAATGGTTGGCATGAACTCAAGAATTAGGTTTTGTGGAAATAAAACATTCAATGCGGTATTTAAAGCTGTTTCAGTGGTGGGGTGAGAACAGAAAATAATTCGTGCAAATCTAAGTTTAGATGAAAGATTACGTAATGTTTAGGAATTCTTTTGACGGAAAGACTCCTTAGCATCGTGTTATTTGGTATCAATCGTGCAGATTAATTAACTGCAGTATTATACAAGCCATTATCGATCAGCCGTGAACGTTTTTTTTTTCTTTTTGTGATGGGGTAAAAGTTACTGTTGAAGTTAAACACTGAACATTTGTTAGTATCTTGGGAGGGTGTACATAACAATAGGATTTTGATTTGAAAAAAAAAAAAAAAAACTCGGATTACAGAATAAGTGTCGTTTAGATAAAAAAATTATGTGACTAAGTATTATTATGAAACCGCTACGAGTTAACTTTAAAATATAGGATGAAATACTCTAAAAGACTCTCCAGAACGTGGTGTGTATTGAGGATGTATAGAGAAGATAATTATTTGCCGAGTCATGGAAAGTTTTCCAATAAAAGCAGTGTACTTAAGTGTGTAAAAAAGAGAAAATGACATAGTTTAAGAGTACAAGAAACCGGAATCATTATTATGAATGAAATGCCATGAGATATCAGTGGAAGAATATTATACTGTATGTATATGCAACGTTCTGGGATAAGAAAATTTAGTTATTAATGAAGTGAAATTACTTTACTTGCAGATGCTAGACTAATTGGGATTAAGAAAGAAAAACTGCTCAAACAATGAAAGTTTTCTGAAATTATTTTGTAAAAATAGAATATTTAAAATGTATGTGTGCAAGAGTAGTTTAGAGCTACAAGGAAAACGTGGAAATGGGTTATTGAATGGCTATATGAACGGTGGAAGAATGACAGCTATTGGTAGTAAAATGTATATAGGATTAAATGTAATTGATCAAGGTAGGATGAAAAGTGATGCAATAACAAAATTCAGAGATGAGTTAAAATGTATTGTGTATGAAGGGAATGTTTGAATCTAGATTATTAATGTTGATTCAACTTTTCTTAATGTACGTAAGTTGAAGCTTGTCATGAGGAGTGTTTGCATAGCAAATGTAAGATACCAAGAATTAAAAGGGTGAGGAATACTGATTTACGTAGAATTGAAAAAATGGTTATTTAGCAGAAAAAGACATTATTGGGTGTTTTTACGTTTTGTTATTGTGGTCACATAAAAAGAACATATTACAATAACTTGCTGGAAAGTGAGTATAGTCTGGAAGTATTTAGAGGAACAAAGAATAATTCTAGATGAATTTCAAGATTAAGTGAAAGCTTTATTGGATTGAAAGGACTTAAATATCCAAGAAACAGTTAAATGCATTCAATATTGAAGTGAATACCAGTTCTTTGAGGTTGGGTACATGTATAAGTGGGCTGTGTTTTTTTTTTTATTCAGTGATATAACTCATTTTGAGCCACCCCATGTTGGACGAAATGGCTTTGTGTGTGTATGTATATATATATATATATATATATGTGTGTGTGTGTGTGTGTGTATACACACATATATATGTATATATTCACACACACACACACACATATATATATACATATATCCCATTCTGAGTGGGATATCTATATCTATATATATACAGTATATATATATATATATATATATGTATATCCCATTCTGAGTGGGGATATATATATGTATATATATATATATATACAGTATATATATATATATATAGTATATATATAGGCTATATATATATATACTGTATATATACATATAGATATCCCACTCAGAATGGGATATATATATATATATATATGTAAATATATATTGATATATATATATATATATATCTCCCATTCTGAGTGGGGATACCTTAACATGGTGAAAGGGTTTGCTAATCGACATGATCAACTAAGTTGTACTAGTCAGGGCCACCCATACTATGTTGGTTTGCTGGGAACACTCAGATGAAAATCTCCTACGGTCATCAATCTGCACTGGCTGGCGTGGGGATGAAAACCGGCCAATTCTCCGACATAAATTGATATGTCTGAGGCTTTAGTCCTGCAGTGGACTGGGAACAGCTGCATGTTTATATATATATATATATATATATGTATGTATAATGTATATATATATATATATATATAGTATGTGTGTGTAATATACAAATGATTTTTTGATAAATATGTTATTTATTATTTGAATGTAAAATTACATTCAAGTAAGGGCAAGATTACGTTTCCGTTCATCATTCTTACCTCATGTCATGATATTATTTGTAATGTTAATTGTTTTGATATAGTCAAGTTAATTGAAACGAAGTTATATGTTATACTAGAAGGACATTCAGTTCCTCAGAAGTGTTTACAAAAATCTTTCAGAATAACATTGAATCTTTCTATCCCATTTTTGTCGTCTCGTCAACATAATATCACCTTTTAGTTTAAAAGTATCGTATGAATTGTTTATTAATCGCACTCAAATCTAGATCGTGCTTTGGCGAATGTTTTGTGATAAACACAATTTAGACGAATCTGGGATTATTTTATTGGTATAAGAATGCAAATAACAATTTTGCGTGTAAATATCTCCCAACTCAATTTGTTCTGCCTGTAACCTGGAATACCCGAGTGATTCACCCATGCGTCTATTCCCCACTACAGTTATGCCCTTTATGGCGTCTTTCATTTGTTATATTTTGGAGATGGTACACATTGTATGTCAGAATGTAATGTTATAACCATGGGATGCAAGGAAAAGCCCCAATCTCTTTCAAATTAGGTTTTGGGGAAAGGTCACTTGAAATTTTGACATTTTGGGGCTAATATAAGTAATGGTTTTAAAAGAAAATGCCTTCAGACAACGGTTAGTATATATGCTTAGATAACATTTACAATGTTCTTATGTGTTATGTGTGCTTTTTGTGCGTTCTTACGTTCTATTATGAATAGAATTGGTCTCAAAGTTGAAGTTTACGATGCTGATTTTATGAGCCAGCTATATGTATGTCTGTTCTTGAACTCTTATCTGGATTTCCCTTTTGGTTGCCAGCACTCGCAGCGTTCTTGACCCTCTTATTCCTGGTACTTTATACTATGAGCATTTCTAATAAGATCATAAGTTGGGTTGTCTAGGGTTATATCATACAGTTCCCGTATGCAGTAAGATGTCTATGGTTACTTTTGTAAATCATTGCTCACACCTGTTTAGGTTTCACCAATTGATAGATTCTGTTGTCTACTGTTCTGTTTTTCAGATCTGCATGCTCCCAACGTAGCTATGCTGACATCCTCACAAATCATGATACCAGTTACTTTGGTTCTTCCACTGCAATAGCACTGTCTGCTTTGTTTGAGCTTTCATTGATCAATATTTTTAACATCCACACATTCACAAGATTTGTGTCCTTGCTTGTGACACACAGAGGCATCTATCTTGACCTTTGTAAATCTACTTCCTTTGACCCATTGGTTACATTTGCTAAACTTCTCCATTGACTTCTAGCATCCCATTATGCTTTCCCCAGAATTTTCCAAGTAATGCTCAACAAGATTCACTATCTTACTATTGCTCTTTGGCACTCGTTCTTGAGGAACATTACTATGTTATTTAACCAAGTATAGATAGACAGCCATTTCTTAGAGCAGGTCTGTAAAATTAGCAAACACCTTTCTACATCCAGCCATCTCAGTCCATTTGTTGAAATATCATTGTAGTCTCGCCACAAACTGATACGGATTCTTACCTTGTTTTGGCTTAGCTTCACAGAATTTCTTCTTAAATCCTACTTCTGTTATCTTGCATCTTTCCAAACATACTCTTCTCAGACTGCCATAGTTGGAAGCCTTTTATGAATGCATGCTAGAGAAGACTTGGTAGTCCTTTATCTATGAATAAAGAATTGAAAACGGTTTGCACATCTCTTGGCCAACCTTGGCTCCCTGCAATCCCCTCAAATTTTTCGATGAAAGTTTATTGGTGGGCTTCTTGTTGAATCTGGATAATTAGGGTTTCGCTGTAGTTACATATCCCACTTTAGTTCTACTACCAATATCTGGCTTAAGGCTTCCACTTAAAGTTTATGAGCTATTTGTCTTTCAGCTTTCTCTCTCGCTATTCTTTTTTTTTTTTTTTTTTTTTTTGCTCTTCATGGACTATGTCTTGCTTTTCTTCAATAAAGTCTCTCAATTCTTCCCATTTAATTCAACGAGCTTAACTATCTCTAATGCTGCCAAGATGGATATACTGAAACTTTAATATAGTTCAAACCTCTACTGTATGTGATTTAAATCAAAGCATTTGTCACTTTTAATCCTTTCATTGTCGCCAATTTATCACATATATAATGGGAATAGATTGTACTAAATCACTTTGCAAAGAGTACAAGTGTGATACCTCTATCTTGCTAAATCGAATGGAAAGATATTTTCAGTAACGGCTGATGTGACATTCACAACTATATGAGGGCAGGGCTAGTAATTGTACAAAAAACAATTTTACATCGTGTAAAAATTCTCTTGATACTATACAAAATTATCATTTGAAATCTAGAATCTCCTTGAAGAGACATTTGGTTACATTTTATAGAAAAAAAAATTGAACTGACATTACTTTAGTCTTTACAGCATCATTAACATTTCCTTTCTACATGAATTGAAATATAAACCATTCATTAGTAACCCTCAATCATAAATATTAATTTTACCATTATGAATCTCATTAGCCTACGCAAATATTATGATGACGTCTTATATTTTTTTTTAGATTGCCGAAAAATATGTAAAAGTTGGTAATATTTCGTGACGACTTGCGAGTATGAAATACTATTGGAATTGTAGGCTATGTTTAGGTGAGTGATAGTCCCTGAAGTTTACCGCAGGATTTTTGTCAGTTGCGTGTCCTTTCCAACTTTATATACGTTACTACAGGTTAAATCAAGATTTATTATGAATATAACGGCAAGCAATTATTCTTCTGTAAACCGATAGGCGTACCGAAACTATTTCTCTTCGTTTAATGGTTCATTGATGCAATATTTTCGTGGACTTTCCTGTTTTTTTCTGTACTCTTAACTTATTTTTATATGTTTGTTTTCATGTTTCATCTTTCTTAATACTCCATCGTAAATTAAACTCTTACTGTGAAACACGAACGAAAACTTATTCTAATGTTAGTAACTGTGCAACGTATTTTAAGGATGAACAATGCAGTGCAGGGTGGCGAAAACGTCCAAAAAATGTATCATAGGAAATGACAAGTCAACAATCATGGAAAATTAATTTAACAAAAACACACACACACTTAGAAATTCATATTATTCATGTTATAACAATAAACTAGTTTCCAGCTTTTTAAATCTCGGGGAATTTCTTCAAATCCTCATGAATAATTTAGCGACCACAGCCTTTAGCAATTTGACTTGTTTTCTTTCTTAAGAAATTCTGTCACACCACTAATTTAACCTAATTAGAATTTGTAGATAAAATTTCCCATGGGGGAAATGAACTCTGCGTTAGCCCTGACAATTTATTTTCTTGTAGAGGGTTAGTGCACTCACCGGTCCATACAGTAGAGCGTCTCTTCGGTCCCTAGCAACCCATGCCTCCGTTTTCAACTTCTTCCATCTTGCTGTTTCTTCCTTTCTAATTTTGCAATCCGTGGTGCATCTGCTGGGAACCTAGTTGCACTATGGTCCTTAAAAGCATTCCCGGTCCCAGTTAAAATTGATCAGTCAATTATAAATTTATTCACAGAGAAAATGGGACGAGGTATCTTTAAGGAAGTAAGTTTGGAGAACTTAAGAGTGCTTTCAGGTTTAGAAAGGGTACGGGTGAACTTTACTTGGCATTTAGCAAGTTGCTCATTTCATTATCTAAAATTACAACTTTTCTAAGAAATTGAGATATGCCATGCTACTACAAACAGACACAGACAACTTTTAAGGAAACTTAATGCTAGTGTTCTTTTCAGGGAAACGAGCATTACTGTATTTTTATCGCGAACGAAGTGAGTGACCTTATATGAAATGCTAGAATTTTTTTTGAAGATACCTCACCCAACCCGTTGCCCAGTCGTTCCCTAACCATAGATTTCGGAGCGGGGTTGGGTTGGGGTGGAGGGTAGCAGCTGATATTTTTGACGGCTGGGTCAATAACTCCCATACCAATAAATATATTCAAATGAAATTTTAAGGGATTATTTATATATATAAGCTTTGTTTCTGCCAATATTCATGTTCATACCTGCTATAGGTATGCCCTGGCTGTCACTTTTGTTCGTAAGTGACAACGTTTAGCTAAAAAATCAGTGAGGAGGAGCAAACTACTCCTAGAGTTTTACAGATATCTAAATGATTTTCACAAGGTTTGATGGGTTGTATGTGAACTACATCATTACCAATTTTCGTATTGACATTTGCCGTAGAAAAGTCACACTAGCCATTTTTTGATATCTGTGGGAGGCCGATTTTCGGCGGGGCCATAAATTATTTGTAGAATATTTCATATGTACACACACACACACAACACACACACACACACACATATATATATATACAGTATATATATATGAAATTTTCAAGGATTTATGGGATGGATATTTACTTTGTCCATATAAGTTTCATTTTGATATCTGCCATTGAAAAACCACAACAAACGTTTATTTCGGTATGGGTTGAATGGTTATTTTAGGGGGTGAAATAAATTGTTCCTAGAATAATTTACATATCAAAATGAAAATTCCAGGGATTGATGTGAAACATAGTTTCTCTGTTCCTGCAAAATTTCATGGTAATATCTACAATTGAAAAGACAGCTATCATGTAGCCTTCTTAGATATGCTGGTAAATTTAGCAACATTATAGTGAATTGCGTGATAGTGAGCATCATCAACGAGGAACAATGCCGATCTCATAAACAATAACCGTCCCGAGTTGCACCTGCTAGTGATTAAAATCAGAGCCAAGCTAGAGTCCAGACTGAATTTCATCTCATGATATGCATATCTTGGTACGACCAGAAACTGTGGCCGGAGGAATATCTCAGGCTTTATTGAAGCATTATAATTATAGTATGTTAAAGTCCTGTGCCCGAACAATACAGAGGGAAATTGTCAGGACGCTCTTGTCAACGGCGGGTGTCGGTTAAGGAAAAGAATTTTCATCCGTTCGGAAGAAATTAAAGGCTAACCTTTTTTTTCTTATCCTACTCTAAGAAACCACAGTCGGTGGTGCTTAGCTTGGCCTAGGAGGATATGCCCTGAATGCTTGGTATCTGACGGTTTTATTTTGATTATTAAATAATTTCAAATGAATATCAAAATATCTAGGTAGGTTTAATGGGTTTCGTAAAAGTCAACGAGTTACAAAAGTTTAATAAACGAGTCTGAAAAGGGCCAACTACATAGCGAATTTAAAATCGGCGAAAAAAGGAAACTGTAACAGACGGACGCTAAATTTATTGGGTCATCTGAAGGAAGAATAAAACTAAAGGAAAAGAGGATTATGTATGAATTTATACTCCTACTTAAGATAGGTTTAAAGAAAGGAGTAATATGCCGAAATAAAGAAACTGTTAAACCCTGTAACATGAAGAGAGGACACCTTGCATGTGGGAGAAGAAAAGATTTCTATTTTAATATGCTATAAAAACTGTCCTGCCCAGAGATGAATTTTTTATTCTTTTTTTTTTTATGGTTACTCCATGCAGTGTTCAGCTCATCAGTCAGGCAATGGTCCCTGCATTACACCTTAGTTGAAAGTAAACGTTAAATTTGACCAATAATCAAAACCTTCGGTAATCCCAAAAATATTTTAGACCTAAAAGAAGAGCATAAGGGAAATTTCCAATCCCTCATGAAATATAAAGTTATTTTTCAAGTTTAGGGCGGCAGTTCATCCTTTATGTAATGTCGAATACGAGATGGACTGTCAGAAATCTCCTATAATGGCCTATATGAGTGAATGTTTGTTTACTCTCTCTCTCTCTCTCTCTCTCTCTCTCTCTCTCTCTCTCTCTCTCTCTCTATCTCTCTGGTGCTCAAGAAATGTTTGTGGACCTTGTGAACTTTTGTGTTATTGTTGTCGATATCCTCTCCTCTTTTGTTTGGACAAGATTTTGTTCAGATGTTATTTTGGCTCATTTTGTTACGTCGTTGTTTCTTTCTGTGTCAAGATTTACTTTGACTATGATGTCTTTGACTCTAATCTTTTCAACTATTTTGCTCCAGCCTATGATTGTTAAGCATTACTTAAATTTCTTTTTAGATTTTTCATAAATATTTTTGTTTGATATTCTGAATATAGTTTGAATTTTTTTTTCATTTTCAATTTATGTTGAAATTCTAACACTCATTATTAAACCCGAATATTCCTGAATTTATTTAGAATTTTATGTATTCATATTTCTCTTCTTTCTTTTCTTGATACCTTGCTGATGGATTATTATTTTTGCCTTCCTTTTGTGTTTCTTTGATATTTGCTCTGTATATTTTAGTAGCAAATGGTGATATTGGCAAAGCTTGGGTGATCTTTAAGCTTTAAAGATTATGTAGGATTTCCATCAAGGTAAGATACCATCTAATAGATATTTATCGAATCGAATAGAAATGGTGTTAAATATATCTAGCAATAATTCTTATAGAAAAGACTTCATGTTTGGTTTCTGTTTGATGGTCATATAAAACAATGTTAGCAATAACTTAAAACCTAATCTTCCGAACTCTCATTATCTTCACTTAGTCGTATAAATTGATTAAGATTTAACTAATGAATTTGGCAATGAATTTTTGCCTTCGTTTTTGTCCATTTTAGCAGCGGTTTTATCTTCCCCCATTGATCAACTCGCCACTATCTTTGTCTCTTACACGGAACCGTCTGGGTCTTTGTTCCATATTGATTTTGGTTTTGTGAAGCCTTCGTGCATACATACACCCTCTTGACACCTCTTCGTAGCATGCGTTCTCAGAATATTGCATGTAATGCGTACGTTACGCATGATGTGCGAGGTTATTACGCGGCGGGCAATCAAATGCTTTCTTACCCGACCCCTCCTTTAGTTCTTGAAAGGGACTGACTACTTCTCACATAATGTACGTATTAGGATACGTGTGTGTGTGTGTGTGTGTGTGTGTACCTATTCAGTCAAAAATAGGGTAAAATTCGAGTGGTTTTGCAAATGCACCATACTTATATTATTCACAGTACGTTTAAGTAATTTTCTTTTCCTGTTCGTGATCTATGATTGTGAAGTTAATTGTCAGAAAGAAACTAACTGTTGCATGAAAACGCATCCCTACTCACGTGTGTGTGTGTGTGTGTGTGTGTGTGTGTGTGTGTATGTGTGTGTGTGTTTTGTGTTTGTGTGTGTGTTTTGTGTGTGCGTGTGTGGAATATTTTGTCCTATCGAGTTGCTTCCTGGGAAAATAACATGCGACATTGACTATTCTTAAATCCAATCAACCCTTTAATTTTAAACAGTTTAAAGTGGCTATATGTTTGTAGATAGGAAGTTCAGTTTTGCCGCGTTTCAGCTCATGTGGGTGTGTGCAGAAATTAAGAGATGGACGTAGCGAATGCGTCATTAGATAAATTATTTTTTGTAGATATCCACTTCCATGTAACGACTTTTTGCCTGCTATCAAAAGACCTCTTGGTAATATTAGGCAACATTATTGGAATTCCGTGGATCAGAATTAAATGAAGGAAATCACTTGTAGTATACCTCCATGGAAATACGATACTCTGCCATGAAGGTGGAAAACTGTCTTCTGTTGCCTAAGAATTGGGTATACTCGTTTAAGACGTAAATTCTTGATGACTGGCAGGTGCCAACCCTTGTGTGATGATTGCTTGGTTCCCCTGACTCTTAGGTAAAGCTCGTGGTAAGGATGGCAGGTACAACATCACTCAAGATTCTTTGAGAAATTGTGTATTATTCTAGTGGCATTTTAAAGTTCATATTAGAAGCTGGCCTTGTTATTCGTTCTTTATAATCTAATTTTATAATTACTTTTGTTTTTCATTTGTTTTTTATTAAGTTACTTATTCTTCATGTATTATATTCCAATCGGCATCAATGACCATTGAAGTTATTATGCCAGATGATTGTCAATCGTTCATTCATTCTTATTTATATAAACTACAAATGTTTTGCTTCCATCATAAAAACTACTGATTGCTGTTGTCAACCTATTACCTTCACATGGATTCCCTATAACTTCCATATTTTTTTCTCTTTTTATACTATCATATGCTTTTTCTAGGCCCATGTTTGCCCCCTACACGTTTTCCTTTACTTTCAAACCGTTGTCATAGAATTATTTCATCACAAACACTCAATCCATGCATCATCTGTCTTTTCTAAAGCCACATTGTTTTTCCTCTTTCAATCCTGACCCCAGTCTTACTTTTTCAAATTCCTTCCATACATACTCAAGGTATACTAAATAGTCATGCACTTATAATTCTTTCTGATGTAATCTCCTCCTGTACCTTATACAATAGAACAATTATTATTTATCTCATTCATTCCTTTGGAATCTTTCCCTCCTTCTGACATACCTTACAAACACTGGTCATTTGCTCAGTCCCATTATCATTACTATACTATAGCGTCTCGCTTGTAATCTAATGAACACTTGGTGTACTTGCTTTCTTCAGCCTCACAATACCCTCTCTTACATCTTATACAATCCATTCCACAAGCATTCTCAGCCTTACAATAGCCATTTTAATTCTTGTACTACTCAGCTCTGCCTCGCATATAATTCACTTTAAAAAACACCCTTTCCATCGACCCAGGAGTGCCTTCATAACAAATGATGTCTTTTTATTTGCATCTTTCACTCAGATATCTATTATGATATTCACTTGTTCATTAATACCTGTAAACAACCTTTTATTCTCCTTAAATTCTCATTCACTTTTTCCTTCTGGTTTTGTTACTGGCCATCTTTTTCTCACACTTTATTCGACTACCCTGTACTTCTCTTATATGCCTGCACCTACCCAATCTTCTATTGTACAGATGCATCTCGATATAAATCCTTTTATTATCTTGACTAAACCTTTTATTTCCTCATCCAATCTCTTTCTGTTTTTATGCGTTCTTCTTACCGTTTTAAACCCGCAAACACTCCTACTGTTCCATTACTCTAACATAGAATTTTAAAAACTTACCATCTACTCTTTCTAATTTTAGCTCTTGTTGAGTTTTCATCCTTTTTATCCATATGTACTCTCCTGATTTACTTCTTATCAAACTGTTTTACATTGGTCATCTTTACAGCCATATTATCACATTTCCTCTCCACCTTTTATATCCCATAACTTTTGCTTCAACAAGATAATGGTTATTTATACCTCAAGCCATTTTACTTCTCACTATTGGTTCCATCAATTTGTTCATTAATCTACTTTGTAATAAAAATTATCTTGCAACCTCTCTCCAAAGTATACATATCAATGTTCTTTAATCAAAACCCTGTTTCCCCACAATCAAGGCGCCTTCCAAACATATTTACTAAAGATACTCTCCATGCTTGGTTACTCCAGGAACTCTCTATCTACCAAAATAAGTCTGACATTGATCAGACTTTTTCTTAAAGATTCTTTTTAACTCATTCTTTTCCATTAGCAAAATCTCTACACAATTTTACAAAGTCAATCCTTGAACTAAAACATTTGTACTTTTTCACGTCTTTCTGACGCTGCAATTTATATATATATATATATATATATATATATATATATATATATATATATAGATATATAGATATATATATAGATATATATCATATATATATAGATATATATCATATATATATAATATATATATATATAATATATATATATATATATATATATATATGTGTGTGTGTGTGTGTGTGTGTGTGATTATTATATACTTATTCAAAATTTTGGATTCATTTTCATGTATCATTGGATCCTATTTGTAATGACAATTAACTCGCATCATTATTTCACCCTAAAAACAACCCTCTGTGTTAAGGAATACCTGATGCCCTTTATTCTATTAATATACTACACTCGATGGAATCTTGCTTAATGCATGATTAGCCAAATTAAATTATGGATGAAATTATTTTCACTGAAAAAATGTTATGGCTTCGTTCAATGAAACCTTTGAAAGTATTTCAGTCGAAGCAGTAGCGATTCTCACTTGTGGTAGAGGGCTATTTCTGCCTCAGGTGTGCTACTGATCTCAGGTGTTCATCTCCTCCAGGTGTAACAGCGTTAGGTCATACACGATAACACTGAATTACAGTGTTCTCTATTCCATTATTTTTTATAATCCCAAGGGCTCTAATAAGCAAAACAGCCCAGTGAGGAAAGGAAATACGGAAACTAGAAGAGAAGTAATTAACAACCAAAATAAAATATTTTAAGAATAGCAAAATAATTAGAATGAATCTTTCATATCTAAACTATAAAAACTTTAAAAAACGGAGGAAGAAAAACAAGATGGAAGTTAATCATTTAAACATATCAAAGTAGGACGGTTACCATCCAACCGGAACTTATAAGAAGGGGACATCTTTAAAGGCCGCCGTCAGTCACCTTACGATGCCTTTAAACTCGCTATTAAAATGGAGACAAACAATGGGTCCTTAAAGAATCGTGCGTAGCTATTATCAGTATTATTTTCCATTCTATGATGAATAATTGATGATTAGAAAACATATCCTTCCTCAAATATATTACATTTGGCTTTAGTGGGCAAGATTATTAATGCAGAATAGGCAGGGAAGATTTTATTCTTGTTCTTATCTAGTTATCTTAATGTCGTCATAAAACATTTAAAGAAGTATTTATAGATAAAAACATAAATATCTATGTGAAGAGGTTCCAATACTGGTTGGGAATCATCATGATATACATATTTCTTAAGATTAACTGAAGCAGTACAAAAATGAAATATGTTTTCTCCTCGCAAATAAAGTATCGTAATATCATTGGTGCTACTATAGCGTGAGGTCTACCACACTATAGCGTGAGATCTACCCCCCGTTACTACTATGCATGAGGTCTACTGCTGAATTATTCGTCCCTCATAGATAAAACACATTTCATACATTTGTTTAAGCAATAAACACTTAATTTAAACATATCTTAGAAATAACTTGGATTTCTAATTACATTTATTCTAGCGATACACTCTTCGTACATCGAACATGTTATCATATTTTTCCATACCCTTTCGAGGGCAACCTAACACAGGCTTGAATTCTCCTCCTCTGTTACGCTTTCTTTTTTCCTGCATAACAGAACCACATTTATGGCATGGATCTGCTTCTTGAACTGTATCCAAGAGATTGTGCTCTCTTAAAAAGGCGAGTGCTGCTTCTTCTGTCAGAATGACTTCTATAAAACTCCTTCAGCAACATTTTTAGTACCCTCAATCGATGATATCTCTTTTAGGCCGAGGGAAAAACTGATTTAGGAGTTGTTGTTGTAGATTATAGACAACAGTTCTCGTTGGCATGGGCCATTCCCTTGGTCGGCCCGTAGCGTGATTTAGGAGCTCCATTTGCTTCCTTTTATATGGGCAGGTCACGTTTTTGATGGATTTGGGCAGTTCACATGTTCGATGGTTAGGTGCGGGGCTCCAGGACGCTGGTCACGTGGTAGACCTCACCCTCCACCTGGGTCGGCGACATATGGCGGTAGACCTCGCACTATAGTAGCACCAGATCATTTGTAAAACGCGAATTTTTCGCTCCTGGTTTATCGGTTTTGTTTATGGTAGCATTTTTACGAAACTTTGAGTTATTTTTATTCGTATCTTTCTTCTGATCTCTATAACGTTATAGTCGATATTGGATTACAATTCTTGTTACATAATGAATTACTTATTAACACCAATCGCATTTTCGCTATGGTAATAGGATTGGTTCACTTCTAAAATTGTTATTCATACTCTATTGTAAATTTAATTTTTTGACTATCCGAAGGTCCTCAAGACATACTTCTCATTGAGAGATTCTTATTGGCTGTCATATACTGTACTGATCAAACAATTTTATTTACGACAGTAACAAATAGTTCAAGGAGTTCTCAATAATTTTGAGAGAGAGAGAGAGAGAGAGAGAGAGAGAGAGAGAGAGAGAGAGAGAGAGAGAGAGAGAGAGAGAGAGAGAGATGCTTATTGTATAATTGTGTATATTGATTGGTAATTATTTGAGGAGACAGTCACGTAGACCTACTTTCACACATGTACATGTTTACTGCAAGTTTGACGACATCCATGCCGAAATTAAATCTCTCTCGAGAATTTTCAGATTGTTCCACGTTCTTGTGAAGCCCGAATTGTTATGACCAGATCGATGCAAAACTTCAAGTTATCACCAGATAATTACTGAAATCGTCTTGGTAGAGGGAACCAAGGTCTATAGAATATTCTATAGACCTTGGAGGGAACATCGGCCATTGCTTATATTTTATGTATTTACGGAACTGCGGTGTCTAACATATCGGTAGAATCCCACATCTGGAATGCGAAAAAGGAGAAAAAATGAGGGAGGAGGCCATTGATTAAATGCTGCCACGTAACAAAACAAAGAAATAGACGAAGGATGACAATGTGAGTCAAAACTTGAAGTAGCTAGGTTACCTTTGTTGAAGCCCTGCGTCTGTGATGATCAATAATCTGCTTAATCGTAAAGATTATTTGATGAGTGAATCTGTGACAGACCCCAAGAACTGGAGAACAGATGCTACTTGTGACGCATCAACTCTCTCTCTCTCTCTCTCTCTCTCTCTCTCTCTCTCTCTCTCTCTCTCTCTCTCTCTCTCTCTCTCTCTCTCACGAAATCTTTTGTTGAATTGTATCCGAATAATACCACAGTTATAGTGTAGAGTCGCTTTGTTATTTTCCTTATTATTTTCACTCTTCTCTGGACTTTGGTTATTAAATGTGATTATTTGGGATTTCCATCTCTGCCCCCCCTCCACTCCTCCGGGGAGGGGGGGGGGGCACTTCTGGCCAACAAACATAATCGAAGGGGTCAGTATGAAATTGTTGTTAGTAGATTTTCAATTTATTTCTTAATAATTTGATTACCGAGAATATTTTTAAAAGTTGTGTTGATTTTTTCTGGTATCAAGGATGTGTAAGAAGGTCGTCTATGGATCTAGATTAGCATCAACAATAATAAAGTTAATGATATATTTTCATTATCATTATTATTGAAATGATAACTGTTATTACTGTTATTGTTGCGAGAATTATTTTCATGTTTTATCCATTATGTTTAGTGTTCTCAATCCTGATCTTATGCAATGCCTAAATTTCGTGTCTGCCCAGACTTTTTTAGTCTATTAAACGTTTTCGTTGTAATCACTTCCTCTTTTTCGCGTTTTTCCCACTGAAACCTATTGTAAATATTTTCTATTACAATGGCTTCTATTGAAGACTACTGAGGTGGTAGTTTTAAAAACGATACGGCTCTCTCTCTCTCTCTCTCTCTCTCTCTCTCTCTCTCTCTCTCTCTCTCTCTCTCTCTCTCTCGCTTAAATGAAAAAATGTGTACAGTATACAAATCCATAAGTGTTATATAAAAGATGTTAGTTTTCACATAATAGACGCCTTGATAAAGTGTTTTTACCCATAGAAATGAATTTAACTAAGATTTTCCCGACAATTTCGAAAGACTCTTCCAGAAGCGATAAGACCTTTGGCGTCGTGAGGCGCCGCCAGGGAATTACTTTTCAACGAAAAACTTTGCGTTATCAATGGCCGCCTCTTCTCTTTATTTACAACGATGGCTTCTTTTTTATGGGGGAGGGGGTTTGGGGAAAGAGGGGTGCTGACTTGGTCTGATTGCGGACACACACACACACACACACTCTCTCTCTCTCTCTCTCTCTCTCTCTCTCTCTCTCTCTCTCTCTCTCTCTCTCTCTCAGTGCTCACAATTTTAGATATGTAAGAAATAGAAATAGTGTAAAAGTAGTAATGAAATCAAATACTTACTAGTTCAAGACTATAGGCTTATTATATATGTGTGTGTGTGTGTGTGTGTGTGTTAATCATCATCATCATCATTGTTGTTATTATTATTATTATTATTATTTTTATTATAATTAAGCTATCTATAAACATTACAGCTTTTTATGAATGCAGTTACTGATCATAACTTGAATGAGCTAGTTACCCATCAAATCTTAACGCAGCCATAATAAAGGAGTTACCCTTATAATCTGTTTTCTGCGCACGAAGCCCCGCCCCAATCTGCAGACTGTTTGGGGAAAAAAATTTCGCGGCCGGGCCGCCGTGTAACGGGGATGGCGGGCACATTTGACCTGGCCTGCCCGTGAATGTTCGTCAATTAGCCGAGTTGATGCATAGGCATGCTTGCCCGCCAATGCCAGCATAGCTTTACACAGTGCATATGAATATGATAGAAGGCCATTATAAACCTCTTAGCCCTGGTTATAGTTTATTTTTCTGTTCGTTTAGTTCCTTTTCTTTCCTTTTTTTTCGCTAACTGATCTCTTGACACGATTTTTTTTTTTGGTCCACATTGCCTTGTCACGCCTTTATAAAACACTGTTCTTCATAAGCAAGATAGTTTTGGCAAAAAGTCCATGTATTGATATTTACACCAAAATTGTATGAAGTGATTACATTTTCGTAGTGTACATTAAATCTTCTTAGGAGAGAGAGAGAGAGAGAGAGAGAGAGAGAGAGAGAGAGAGAGAGAGAGAGAGAGAGAGAGTAAAACATGGTTATTTCTCTCTAGTAGATATATTGCAGACAAATCGTCGTTTGGTATAGCGCTTCTGTCTGTTAAATAATGAAGGTCTCGTATCACTAACAGTTCGGAATGTCAGGTGATGGAAACACCATAATTCAGGGGTGTAAGCATCCTCAATCCTAGCTTCTATCTTGCGAGTTTCATTTCCTTGGGATCACGCCTAATTTGGTTACATATTGCGTCCAGGGTTTTTTTTTTTTTTTTTTTTTTTTTTTTTTTTTTTTTTTTTTTTTTGTCGCAAAGTAAGCACCAATTTTCACTATCTCTGCAGCAATGGTTTTCAATTTTGTTATCCATTTGTCTGTTCTTGCAACACTTTAGTTTTACGTTTCCTAAACGAGGTTTCTAACAATAGTGTTTAACCAACGTGCGTGTCATTGGTTTTGTCCAATAAGTAGTAGGTAGCTAATGGAAGTGCCCTAGTCTGAACAGTGTTGCAATGACGTAGGAAGTGGGAAAAATTATAGGTTAATATGCGTCTGGCAAGGTCGGAGCTCAAGCCACCGGGTACTGATTGGTGCTTTCAATCATCAGCGTTCGGGCAAGTTGAATGTTGGCCCATCAAATGTGCCTATTATTGGGTATGCTCGATGATCAGGCCTGTTCCGTTCTCATCATCTGTCTTTCTATTCATCTTGAGCCCAACCTCGTGTGATATTTCATAGATTCTAGGTATGCAAGCATAGCAAATCCTGTGGTGTTCTGCTAATAAGGACAGTGTCATCAGCATACTCTAGGTCAATTAACTTCCTATTACCAATCCAATCCTTCTCCACCATCCCTAACTGTTCTATGCATTACAAACTCCATGGAGTATAAACAACATAAGTGACATATTCCCTTGGAGTACTTCCCGGTTCACTGGAAGTTCATTTGATAGGATTCCACTAACATTAATTTTGCCCTTGCTATGGTCATGAACAGACTTAATCAAATTTACATATTTAAGAGGAACTCCATAGTAATGCAGGACTCTCCACAAAATGGCCTGTGCGCACTATCAAAGGCTTTTTCATAGTTCACAAATGCCATCAAAAGTGGATTTCTATATTCTACACATTGCTGTATAACATGTCTGAAAATGAAAATTTGGTCAGTACAACTTCTACCTTTTCTAAATCCTGCTTGTTCATCCCTAAGCTTTTCATTAAGCTTTCTCTCTAGTCTCTTTACAATAAGCGTACTAAATATTTTCATGAGAACTGACAGAAGTCTGATGCCTAAGTGATTATTGGAGTAAGTCAGATCTTTTTTGCAATATTCACCAATACTTATACATACATACATATATATATATATATATATATATGCGCACTAGTGTACCCGAGCCGTCAAAAATGACAGCTCAACATTAAGATAGATATACACACACACACACTGTAGTTTCACTAATTGGTTGGAGATTGTGATATCAAAGTACCTCTCGGGATACCCCCCTCTCACTAGGGTATGACTACTACCTCTCCTACCCGAGGGTTGGGGGAGATTCTCAGTAGTCGTGCGTCTGGCAACACCACTATGGATGACCGGAAAGAAATACACACGTGTATATACATATGTACATGCATGCATACTAGTGTACGCGACCTGATAAGATGGCGGCTAAATATTTAGATATGTATGCACACACGCACAGCCCTTTCACCAGTATATTACTAACGCCCTCCCCCTACCTGAAGATACGGAGAGCTGAGCGAGCCTGTATATTTTTGTGCTTTGGCTTTTCAGCATTTCCTTAGGAATATGGTTGATAAACCCACAATTTTCCTGAGCTACAAATATGTTACTTGTGAACGGCACTGCGAGATAAATCACGATGTGGAGGATTAATTTTTGTTTTATTTTTTTTAATTGTTTGCCAAATCGAGAGAGAGAGAGAGAGAGAGAGAGAGAGAGAGAGAGAGAGAGAGAGAGAGAGAGGTAGTTAGTGTATCGATTGTTTGTTGTGAGAAAGACTGTTGGTATAAACGAGGTGGTTTATGTTTTTTTTTTTTTTAGGTAGGTTAGGGCAGTGGTGAATGTCTTGGGGGAATGTTCTTTTTGATTTGACTGCAGCTAGAGGCAGTTGTGTGGTTTGAGTGCTGGATTACTATTTCATATTATTTTTCGACCAGCATGGAAGTGTTTAATTACACTGGTTTACAAAGGAATTGAGGCAAGCACAAAAATACCAGTTTTTATCTAATTTGGGGGTGCTGAATTCAAATTTGAAATTCGTTTTTACTCATCACCTCTAGTTTTTTTAGATGTGCATAGTGTGCATTTTGTGCATATACGGTACATAAAGGCGTATATGCATTCAGGGTTAATTCTAATATTGTGAGACTTATGGCTTATTTTTTAGTTACTATGCACTAAATTTAAGTGATTGCATTACATTATATATATAATTATATATCAGTCGGACAGTCCACACTCAGTAGTGCTCTGGCAGTCATTGGAAGAGGTTGTCTCGCAGGTGGCGCAGGAGGTTGGTGTCCCTCAACTATCGTGTTACACATCTTTTGGGTAGCTAAATATTAGTATTACAATTTCCAATGCACATTTTATTGCCTTGCATATGATTTAGTTTTACTTTGTTACATTTTCTGATTCTCCAATGGCTTCAAGCATGTCAAAACATCGAGGATGCCTCAACAAGGCCAATTCTTTCTGCTACGTGTGTGGGGACTTCACAACAGTTGCACAGTGTTGAACCATCACTTCCCTCCTCAGAACCGCCTACTTTCACTATTTTGACTGTAAAATTGGTGATCAGGACAAGTCTTGGGCTCCACACATATGTTGTAAACCCTGCTACAATGGACTAACTGCATGGTTTAATGGCAAGAAAGCAGCTTTCAACTTTGAAGTCCCGATGCTTTGGAGAGAGCCACGAAGCCACGCAGATGATTGTTATTTTTGTTTAACTAATATAACTGGTTTCAATGCATCTTCTAGGAAAAAGATCAAATATCCCAACCTTCCATCTGCTATGAGACCCGTTCCTCATGCAGATGATCTTCCTCTACCCACACCCCCAGTAAATAAGGATCTTTCCTCATCAGATGAAGAAATGCCTTCAAGGGAGGATTCTGTCGAGTCAATATCTTTGGAAGATATTGAGTCTACATATTCAGGAACAAGTGGCAACGAGCCACACTGGATCACCAAGAAGACCTGAATGATCTTGTTCATGATTTGTATCTGTCAAAACAGCAGTTAGAGCTCTTGGCTTCTCGGCTTAAACAGTGGAACCTAGTCCAGGAAGATGCAAGGATCATCAGTTTCAGGAATCGGAACAAAGACCTTGCTTCCTTTTTCGTCATGGAAAACAAGTTGTGTTACTGCACAAACATACCTGGCTTGTTCACGTCCCTTGGTTTGCCACATAATCCTTCAGACTGGCGTCTTTTCATAGACTCTTCCAAGCGAAGTCTCAAGGCTGTGCTTCTGCACAACGGGAATAAATATCCCAGCATTTCCATTGCATACTCTGTCCATCTAAAGGAGTCCTATGACAATATGGAGCTTCTTTTAGAAGCTATTAAGTACAGCGAGTACCAATGGAGTCTGTGTGGGGACCTCAAGGTCATTGGTCTTCTTATGGGTATGCAAGCGGGCTTCACAAACTACTGTTGTTATCTCTGTCTCTGGGATAGTCGAGCTGTATCCCAGCATTACAAGCAGAAAGACTGAGGGTCTAGAAGCACTTTTGTTCTTGGCGAACACAGCGTCAAGGGGAATCGTCTGGTGGACATGAATAAGGTGCTTCTTCCTCCTCTTCACATCAAGCTTGGTTTGATGAAGAATTTCTCGAAGGCATTGGACAAAAATGGTGCTGCCTTCCAACACTTGTCTACTGTGTTCCTAGGTGTTAGTGCTGCTAAGCTCAAAGAGGGCATCTTTGTCGGACCTCAGATCCGAGAAGTGCTGAAGGATACTGATTTTGAGGAGCTTCTTATCTTAAAGGAACTGAGAGCATGGGAAGCATTCAAGTCAGTCTGTAGTGGCTTCCTTGGTAACACACGCGTACCAGATTACCAAGCCTGTGTTGAAAAGTTGCTAAAGTCTTACGAGGATATGGGGTGCTGAATGTCACTCAAGATTCATATTCTCCATTCCCACCTCAACTTCTTCCCGCCAAACCTTGGAGCACTGAGTGATGAGCATGGAGAAAGATTCCACCAAGACATTACGAAGATGGAAAGCATCTATCAAGGCAAATGGAACCCCGGCATGATGGGAGACTTCTGCTGGATGCTTTTGCTCGACATCCCGGAGGCAAAATACACCAGATCTTCTAAGAAAACACACTTTTGACTGTCTGTGGTAATATGAATTGTGTAATTGTGTCATCCAAGTATATAGATTCAATCAGTGTTCTTTATCTATCCTGTTTTATTTGTTATAAGCTGCTGCAACTCTTGAAATGTGCACGTATATTCTCTGTTTATACTAAAATGAAACTATTTAAAAGCCAAAAAACTAGAGGTGATAGAGCAAAGCTATTTATAAATTTGAATTCAGCACACCCAAATTAGCAAAAAACACCTATCCCCATTCTTGCCTCAGACCAAATTTTTTTTTTTTTTTTTGTAAACCAGTGTTATTTTTACAGCAAGTACATTTGATTTATATTTGCTAAGAGTGATTCTGAATTATAGTTTATTATTTATCTTTGATTATAGTGCGATAGTTTAGTTAGCTAGGAGTGTTCGTAAGTTTTTCTTTTTTCATTTGCAGGCCGTTATTCTTCCTTTGGAGAATTTTTTTTTTTAATACTGATCTATAGTTGCTCAACCGTTGATGACCTGGCCTGTAAGAGATTGTGTTTAGACCGCTCTATTGGATTGCTCAACTGTTGATGACTCGGACCGAATGAAATTCTGATTGCTGTTGATGATGATGATGATGATGATGATGATAATAACAATAACCACGACCCAAATCAGGGAAGTAGTTGTGGCAAATTGCCACCCAGTGGACTGTTAAACACAGGGCTGTGGTAGTGTGCTGCAAAAGACAGTTGGCAGTGTGTGGACGACTGTGTTGGTGTCAACATATAATAAATAAACATACACATATTGGTGTTGGTGTGCGGTGTAATTTTAAGTTTGTTAAGGTTTTTTTTTTTGGGGGGGGGGCCGCGGGTTATATGAATGGTGTTATGGGTATTATAGATTTAGTGTTAAGTTTTTTATTAGTTTTAAGTGTGATTATTTTGATTGTGGATGGTTTATGTAAGATGAGGCTGCTTGCAGCGCCTAAGCTCCGCCCACATAAGTGACGTCATTGTCTACGTCACGGGCTATCTGTACTTCCTTCCGCTGTGCATGATGCAGCAGCATTAGTTGCAATGAAGATACGAAACAACGCTGACTGTCATTTCTTGATCCTGCCTATTTTAAGATTTAACATGGCGCAGTGAGTAGGATATTAAGAGGACCTACTGTAATAACCGTGGCACAGCATGGCACCACCGTCGAGACGACCCTCATTTGCATCCCTTAGGGGCAGGATTGCAAGGACAGGAACCGGCGTCAGGATGTCGCCGGCTTCCGTGCTGCAGGCTCACCAAGTGTTGCAAACCCAGCAACAAGCCATCCAGAATCTTCAGGCCGAGATAATAGCGTTGTCACTCCGGGGTACCTATGTCCCCCAACCAAGGATCCCTTCGTCTGCAGCTCCGGAAAAGTGCGAGGCTAAGGTGTCCCCTGCAGCCTTCAGGTCTTGGAAACGGTCAATGGAGTGTTGGTTGCAACTTTGTAAGTTGAAGCCTATCGAGGCAGTTCACCATATAAGGCTGCATTGTGTTCCGATATTGCAACGTGCCCTCGATTCTAGGTATACTGACGCCCAGTGGAGTGCCCTGTCTACTGAAGGGGCATTCATTGCGGTTAAGCAAATGGTAGTGAAAGTAACTAACCAAGCGGTGCAGTGGCTCGAGTTTTTTTATTTGGCCCAAGAGCCTAGTGAGTCCTTTAATGATTATTTCATCAAGTGTACGCAAAAGGCTACTGATTGTGCATTCACATGCCCTAATTGCAATCATGATTTATCCGAATATATGCTTTTGCGCAAGCTCATGGTAGGCCTAAGTGATAAAGTGCTCAAAAGGCAAGTGTTTCAATCATGCAATAATATCCGTGATATCGATTCCCTTAGAGTCATGTGCAGTGCATTCGAGGGCGCCCGTGACGACGCCCTTTGTAATAGGGCATGGCTTAGCAGCTCCCCTAGAGCGGCTGCTCTCGGTGGGTTCGAGGAGGAACACGAGGTGGAGGTGGCAGCCGCCCTTGCTAAGTGTGACAGGAGTACCTCTGTAAAAGTACAATTGCGTCTTTGTGGTAATTGTGGTACTCGTCATAGCCCTGGGTATTCTTCATGTCCCGCAAGAAGAACGACATGTTACGGGTGCGGTAAAACCGGTCACCTGAAGAAGTGTTGCAGAGGGCGGAGTGCCAGGAATAATGTTAGTGGTCTGGCCGAGGAGTCGGACATAGCGGGTGCAGTGATTGCAGTAGTCGTGGCGGCAGAGGCAAGGTTGCGGAATGGGCCCTCCCCACAACCCACTATTCGTGTTGATGTATGCTTGGCCAACTTGGGAGAGTGGTCCTGCGTCCGAGCGGTGCCGGACACTCGTGCCCAGGTTTGTGTTGCAGGACCCGCTATTCTTGCGACGTTGAACATAAAACCAACTAAGCTGAGGTTAAAGGGAGGATTGCGAGACTTCGCCAACCTGCATCTGAAGTGTTTAGGTTTAACCTCTTGCACCATAGAATACAAGGGGAGGCATACAACTCAGGAAGTATACTTCGTAAAGTCCCCGATTGATTTTTATTTATCCCTGGATGCTTGCAAGAAACTTGGTCTTGTGCCAGAAACGTTTCCTAACCACGCTCCCTTCACGGACTCTGCCCCCGCAGCAGCTAGTACAACCCTTACATTAGCGGAAGCAACTGATCAACCCGTGAGACCGTCGGCCATTCTGTTTCCCCCTAGTGAGGAGAATATTGCCAGATTAGAAAACTGGTTATTAGCCCATTTCTCAAGTACGACTTTCAACACCGAGAGAGAACCCCTCCCGGTAATGGATGGGGAACCCCACCGTATTCACTTATTACCTGACGCAGTTCCTTACGCCTGCCACACACCTGCGTCGGTACCTAAGCACTGGGAAAAGGAGGTGAAAGCCCAGTTGGAGGAGGACGTTAAGAGAGGGGTCCTACAAAGAGCTCCCCCTGGAGAGCCCACGGAATGGTGTTCACGTATGGTGGTCGTGGCCAAGAAAACGGGGCAACCCAGACGTACGGTCGACTACCAAAAACTTAATGCAAGTTGTAGAAGGGAGACGCACCATACCCCTACGCCCTTCGATATGGTATCCAGCATTCCCCTTTGCTCATACAAGACTGTGGCCGATGCCTATTGGGGATTTCACCAGGTAGAACTGGACAAGGAGAGCATACCCATAACCACGTTCATCACACCTTGGGGTAGGTACCAATACCGAAGGACACCAATGGGACATTGTTCTGCTTCCGACGCATATACACGCCGTTTCGATGATGCCATTGAAGAAGTACCCAGGAAGTTTAAGTGTGTGGACGATACACTTCTGTACGATTCGAGCGTAGAAAGAGCCTTTTGGCATGTGTACGACTTCCTCACTGTCTGTGCATACAAGGGCATCACTTTGAAACCAGAAAAATTCAAGTTTTGCAAGAAAGAAGTGTTATTTGTTGGATTCGACGTCGGTTGGGACTCCTACAAGCCTTCAGAAGATTATTTATCTGCCATAAAAAGTTTTTCTATGCCCCAAAAGCCAACAATATCCGACATCAGGTCATGGTATGGTTTTGTCAATCAGCTGGCCCCCTTCCTGACGACGGCGCCCATCATGACCCACTTTAGAGACCTGCTGAAGAAGCCCTCGGGCAAACAGGTTTATTGGGATGAGCACCTTCAGGAAAAGTTTCGTCAAGTGCAAGACATCGTCTGCAAGTTGGCCAAGGACGGCCTCACCTACTACGATAAGCTGCGGCCGACTGTTGCAGTCACTGACTGGAGTAAGGAGGGGGTGGGCTTCGTCATCCTCCAACAATATTGCAGTTGTACCTCCGTCGAAACCCCCTTCTGTTGTAGAGATGGTTGGAGAATAGCACTTTGTGGCAGTCGGTTCCTCACGCCCGCCGAGTCTGGGTATGCAGCTGTGGAGGGGGAAGCCCTTGCAGTGGCTTGGTGCTTAAAAAAGGCAAGGTTGTTCTTATTGGGCTGCCCGAACTTAACCATTGTCACGGACCACCGCCCCTTAGTCAAGTTACTAGGCAATAGGAGTCTCGGCGACATTACCAACCCCAGACTGTTTAGATTAAAGGAGAAAACATTATTGTATAATTTCAACGTTAAATATCTACCAGGCAAGAGAAATCATGCTGCTGACTTTCTCTCTCGTTTTCCTACCCTGAGGACGACGCCAGATAGACAGGATGCGAGCTTCAACGAAGAATTAACGATGGCTATGGTGTCAGCAATCGCAGAAAACCTACAGGAGCAGTGCACTATAGACGAGAAAACTGTTGAAGAGGCAGCCCTGGACGACCCAGCATATCAGCTGCTAGTCGCTCGAGTGAATGCAGGGGATTGGAACCCGAAGAAATCTCAAGAAATTGCATGTTTGAGGCCCTTCTACGGCATCAGTGAACGTCTCTCTATATCTGGCAACCTGGTCACATACTGTTTCAACGACAACTGCATCCGCCTTGTCATTCCCGAAGAGCTCCGTCACCAGATAACCGCCAACCTCCATGCTGGACATCAAGGCCTAGATACAATGTTGAGGAGAGCGAGACATTCAGTCTATTGGCCAGGCATCGAGGGTGACCTCCAGCATCATCGTTCACGATGTACATCGTGCGACGCCCACGCACCATCACTTCCTGCTGAAGTCATGAAAATGACCCCTGCCCCAGAGTATCCATTCCAACAGACTGTCATGGACCTGTTTCAGCTCGAAGGACGCATGTATATGGCATATTGTGACAGGCTTACAGGCTGGCTAGAAATAGCCCACTTCCCCAATGGCACCTCGTCTGCAAAGTTCATGACAAAACTTAGGCATTACTTCACTCGATGGGGAGCACCCGAACAATTGTCTACCGACGGCGGCACCAACCTGGTGAGTGAAGAGATGATGACCTTCTACAGGAGATGGAGAGTTGACATACGCCTATCATCGGCCCACTATCCGCAGTCAAATGGGAGAGCCGAGGCCGCGGTTAAGTCCGCGAAAAGGATAATTAGAACAAGTATCAGTGGGACTGGAAGCCTCGATAACGACAAGGTATCATTGGCCATGCTACAATACCTGAACACGCCTTTAAGAGGTATAAATAAATCTCCGGCGCAACTGGCAACTGGGAGACAGTTACGGGATGGTGTACCGACGGCGAAACTCAACTATATGATAGACCAACACTGGAGAAAATCCATTAGAAAAAGAGAACTTCAAGTAGCAGAGAAAAATGAGAAGATAATTGAAAGCGGCAGCGACAGGAGGCTAACGCCCTTACAGCCAGGCACTCACGTTAGGATTCAGAACCAGATGACCAAGGCCTGGGACAGGCTGGGAATCATAGTCGAGCAACGACCTCATAGACAGTACATCGTGAGACTAAATGGTAGTGGGCATCCGTCCATAAGGAACAGAAGACACCTCAAGGTCACTGAACTGCCCGTCAATGAGACAAGAGGAGCCACTCCTACTGACGACGAAGTGGGTCATGAGCCTAAGTTTCCCCCATCAGCGCCAGAGGTACGGCCTCCAAGGAAGAGAGAGGCCCCTGCCTGGATGATTGATTATGTTTAATTATCTCTGCTTTGATCTTGCATTTATAAAATGAAAAATTCTGTTTTATTTTACTGCACTTAGACGTGCATTGATTTCATATTTACAAAACTATATTTTGTAGGAAATTTTAAGTTAAGTTGGTGTTGCATTCACGACTCAATTTTAGTACACATCTTACAATGCTGATGTAATTATTGTTTCATTTGAGGTTACGTTAATACTGTCGATGTTGTTTTTTCTCTCTCTCTCTCTCTCTCTCTCTCTCTCTCTCTCTCTCTCTCTCTCTCTCTCTCTCTCTCTCTCTTCACGTTACCATTAATTATTACGATTATGATTTACCTTATATGTCTGATGTTTTACATTAAGAAAGTATAGAATTTTGTTTGTCATATCTGCTTTTGATATTGTCATTTATAAGTTTTGAAAATATTACCCTCGTAATATTTTGGGAGGGAGATGTAAGATGAGGCTGCTTGCAGCGCCTAAGCTCCGCCCACATAAGTGACGTCATTGTCTACGTCACGGGCTATCTGTACTTCCTTCCGCTGTGCATGATGCAGCAGCATTAGTTGCAATGAAGATACGAAACAACGCTGACTGTCATTTCTTGATCCTGCCTAGTTTAAGATCTAACAGTTTATGTTAAACGTTTTAGTTTGTAAGAAATATAGTATTAATGTTATGTTTTGTTTTTATGTCCTTTTTGTCTAAGAGTCCAGTTTATGATAACGTAAGGGGAAAGTTTGTGTTGAGGAGACAATTGTCTGTTTAGTGTGATCAAGGGTGTGGGGGTTGTTTGTGCAACATCCCGCCACATTATTTTGGCGCCCGAACAGGGACTGCTGAGGTGGGATTGATAGCTGGACTCTTGGACGAAGGACTGAGGGGATTAGGAATTAGAATTAAATACTGAAAAAAGATGAAAGAACAGAAAAAGTTATTGAGGGAGGAATTGCGGTCGATTAAAGAGTGTGAGGAGAAGTTGTCCATAGAGAAAGAGAAGTTGTTGCTTGAGAATCCGAGGTCGAGTTGTGAGAATGAGGAGATGCGAAAGGAACTGAAAGTGCTAAAGGGAACTGTAGAGAGAGTGGAAGAGGGTGTTGAGATAAGGATGCGTGAGAATGAGGAACGAATGGAAGCTATGATGGGGCAGGTAATGGGAATGATGAAAATGTTCATGGGTGAAGGTGCAGTCGGAGGAGTGTCCTCAGCTTCGGGTCAAGGGTTGATAGTGGAAGAGAAGGCTAAGGTAAGTGATAATGGGGAAGGAAGTAATAGTGAGATTGAAGATATGGGAACTAGGCATAGTAAGGATGAACAGAAATGTAATAGAAAGATGAGAAGAAAGGTAAAAGTAATGAAAAGAGGGAAAAGAAGAAAGGTCAGGATGAGAGTGAGGATGATCATGAATGGGTGAAAGTGGTAAGTAAGAAAAAGGGTAAGAAGGGAATGGTTAAGGATAGGAATTTAAGTGTTGAATTAGATTCATTGTATTCAAATGAGGAAGAAGGAAACAAGAAGGGATTAGTCAGTGAAGATAGTAGTGAGAATGAAGTTTTAGTTTGTAAGACAGTGGTAATGAGAGAGGTACCGAGGTGTGAAAGTTCTGATGAACATAGCAGTAGGGATGCGGATGACATTTTTAGGGAGTGTGAAAGATTGTCATGCTAAGTATGGTGATAGTCAAGAGAGTTTGGGCTAGGGAGTTAAGAGAGTATTTGACAGGGTATTTGGTGACAATGTATGGTGCGATAATGAGTGTAGGGGATGTTGATTATGAAAGTGTGAAAAAGAGAATAATTGAACAAGTAAAACGTATGAAAGGGAGTGTTAGGTATAAGCGTAAGAATGCTTTTTGATGAGGCACGGATGAATGTAGAAGCGATATCAATGTATGTATGTAGGTTGGAAACATTAGCTAGGAAGAAGTATGGGGATGAAGGTATAAATGAGAATAAGGAATTAATGAAGATGATGTTGGCTACTGTACCTGAAAATGTTGCTGAGTTTATTAATTTGAAACGTAAAGAGAAGACGAGGTGGACGTAAGAGAGATTAACATGGGATGATATACTAGAGAAAGTTGAGGATTATGAGTTAGGTGCATGAAAGAAAGTAAATCTGTGTGTGTAAGAACTGGAACGGAAGAAAATGTAATAGAATTTGATAGTTATAAGGATGCAATTTTGAGAGGGCCAATGAGGATAGCTGATCAGGTAATAGATAGGAGTGTGCAAGCACATGGTGGATTTAGGCAGGGTAATTGGCGCTATAGGGATAGGAGTGCGAGTGGGCAACGAGGTATGTCAGATAGCCGTGTCTGTGATGAAAAGTGTTATAGGTGTGGAAAGGAAGGTCTAAGAAGAATGAATGTAGATGGGCTCTAGGTGCTTGTTTTGGATGTGGTGAGGTAGGGCAAGAAAGAGAAACGGGTAAAATGTTATCGGTGTTGTATGACTGGGCACATAGCGAGTGGATGTCATAGTAATTGTATGAATGTGATTTGTGGTAATTGTGGTAAGGATGGTCATTATGTTAGAATGTGCAAAGACCCGGAGGGTAAGTGTACTGAATGTGGTGTAGATGGGCATGTAGCTAGAGTATGTAGGAAGAAGGGATTGTCAGCCAAGATGTTCGGGAAACTAGAGTGTAAGAGGGTTCAGCTGGGTGAGTCCTCGAGTGTGTGCGGAGTAAATGTGATGCATGTTCATGAAGGTTGACTGCATGAAGACGTGATGGGTGAAAGAGCTTATGACTGCATGAGTGCAAAAGTAGATTTTAATGGAATAGAGCTAGTTGGTCTGATTGATACGGGTTGTGGTGTCAATTTAATGTTTAGGAATGCGTACGATAAGGTAAGGGATGTTTGTGAATTTAGGGGGTGTAAAGGTGAAGTTAAAGGTATCGGTAATTTAAGTATGTCAGTGCAGGAAAAGTTACGTGAAAATGTTATGATTGGGTGGCTGATGATGGAAGATGATGATTTTTATGTGGTTGAGGGAGTAAATGACAAATATGATGTCTGGTTAGGTTATAATTTCTTGAAAAAATGTGGTATGATTGTACATCCTAGTGTAAATATGATGATGATGAAAGTAAAGGGTAAATTTTATGGAGAATTTTATTTGAATGAAGATGGTAGTGTATGTACGAAGGTATGGAAAGGTGTGCCGTTAATAGCGAAAGAATGTGTTAAATTGTCAATAGATGCGAGTGAGGTTGTGGTGAAAAATATGATGGATAAAAAGTGGACTGTATACTTAATGTTGTTACTGACTCAAAAGCCGCTACAAATATCTTTTCGTAACAACTACCACTGCTCCCTTTATGGCTTCTCAGGAATAACGAGAGATTCTCTCTCCAATAAACTATTAATTAGTGTAACAGATATTCATAAGCACTACAGTCATATAACTCAACAATAGGACTACACTAAGTCCTTTCATTTACTGAGCAGTCCCTGTTAACATGAACTCAGATTATAAGTTTCAATAAAATACGACGAGAGACAAGTTTAATTTCTCTCTCTCTCTCTCTCTCTCTCTCTCTCTCTCTCTCTCTCTCTCTCTCTCTCTCACGAGTACTCATGGGTAGACTTTCCGACCTTAGAGGACCGCAGTTGTAGTCTCGTTTTCTATAAGTTGTACAAACTTCTTAATATGAACACCTTGATGTTAAATAAGTATCAGATCGATTCTTAATTACCAACTATACATTAAAACATAAATCAATAAAGGATATCGAAACGCACTTGTTAATTTGCAGTCAATTAGTTTAATAACTAAAAGTTGAACATAAATGCGTGATTAAGCAAAGACAAACTCAAGGGGGTTTATAAGTCAATGGCACTTCAACAAAATTACGACAAGTCCAAAAAATAAGAGTAGATCACTACCAAGGCCAATATATATATATATTGGCCTTGATCACTACTTACGATCTTATACACACACACAACCACCACCACCACGACCCAATAACAGATCGGCTCAAGTTTGAGCCCTGGGGCTCATGAGCAAAAGCTGTCTCTTTCGTCGTGCATTCGTGTTTTATACGAGGAAGAGAGATAAGTTATACAATTACAGTAGATGCAAGACTGCTTACAAGATTCACATTAACACAAAAAACCTTTTAGTAAATCCAAAGATTGGGCAAAAATAAATTCAAGACATAGTGTGCAATTTCAAACATATTCTTTAAATACAATTAACTGGTTGGTGGTGTGCGACAAATTCAATCGTGATCAACGTCATAACCATATAGTGCACATACATACGCACACACAAAAAAAGGGTGATCTCAATGTGGGAACAAATTATCCTTGTCCGTCTTCTGACCTTTAACCTCTCCTAATCTCTTCCTAATGGGTACTCTGGCAAGGCAAAACAAGATGTTACACTTGCCGGTGCTACTCTCCTAGTCCTCTAACGTAGAGGCATTAATCAAGATATGAAGGGGCATTTGGAGGGCATTAATCAGGATATGGAGGGCATTAATCAAGATATGAATTTAATTACTGTATCTGAACGGTACTGTTGTGTAAACCCATCTCTTTGTGCTTAACCACACTTCAAACACTACATGCTAAAATCATAGTAGTACACACAAACAAACAAATTAATGTAAGAGTGTCATTCTCGAGTTAGATGTGGTTCTTTTAACTCTTATCATAACATGCAAAAAGAACGAATGTATTTCTACAAAATATGAATACATGCAAATTTTGGTCTCATGAATGAAAACAACTGCAGTAACATATTTTCGTTTGTCATTTACCTTACAAACGACACTTCCCAATAATAATCAGTCAATAATTTCTACGAAACATGCAATACTAACAACCTTACGCTAAGAGGTAGATTATGGTTGTACAGACGAATACACAAAAGACATTATATTAAATTGTTGTGAGAAGAATTCCTCACAGAGATTGTCAGTGTAAAAGTTGCATGGCCGAATAGTCTGGGAATTGTCAATGGTGACAATTGTGAATACGTAGGGGAAGGTTCGGAAGCAAGTAATTTAGTGAAAACAAGTGTGCATGTGTATGATGGTATTTTGAATTTGCAGGAACCGAAGGTGTATGTGAGCTTGTTGCCGACTGTAAGGAGGAAGAGAACACGGGGTATACGTGAGGGCGATTGCATGGGATGTATGTTTACGTAGGCCAATGTAGCGGATGAAAGGTATGTTAAATTGAGACATGTTATAACAGGTAAGATAAAGCAGGATGACGATTGGGATTGTGAAAGTTTGAAAGAAAGAATTAATGTAGATGAGAAAATAAGTGAGGATGAAAGGGAACAATTGTATAGGATGTTACGGGGTAGAAGGAGAGTTTTGAGTTGTGGTGACGAGGATTGTGGGTAGTCAGAGGTGCCTGAATTTAAGATAGTTCTTAGTAATAATACCCCCATATATCAGCGTCCCCGACATTTTTCTCTGCCTATTGCCAGAGAAATAGAAGAGCAGTGCCAGGAGTTAGAGGAAATGGGTGTAATAGAAAGGAGTGAGAGCGCGTGGAATATCCCCATTCTACCTGTAAGAAAGCCGGATGGAAGTTTACGTATGTGTATTGATTATAGGAAGGTGAATGAAGTAACTGTTAAAGAACGTTTCCCAATGAATGAAGTGTCTGACTGTGTGTATAAAATGCATGGTATGAAAGTGTTTATGAAGTTAGATTTAGGTAGGGGCTATTACCAGATGCCTCTGGCAGAGGGGAGCAGGCCCATTACGGCATTTTCGAGTAGTAATTGTCACTATCAATTTAGAAGAGTAAGTTTTGGTCTTGCTAATGTGCCTGATGCCTTCCAGAGGGAGATGAATACTGTCTTGGCTGGGTTTGATCAACAGAAGGTGACTGTTTTTATAGATGATATTTTGATTGCGAGTGAGACTTTTGAGGAACACATGCAGTTGCCTGAAGCAGTATTAGAACGTTTGATAGAAGTTGGTGTGAAAGTTAAGCTTGAAAACTGTACATGGTTGGCCAGGGAGGTGGAATTTCTTGGGCCTGTGGTGAGTGAATCGGGTATAAGGAAGAGTGATAAGTTTGTGAGTAAGGTGAGAGAATTTCCACGTCCTCGTACGGTGCACGAGTTGAGAGGTTTTCTTGGGTTGTTTGAATTTGGTCGAAAGTTTGTCAGAGATTGTTCGGGAATAGGGAAGCCTTAGAATGAGTGGACAGGTAAGAGAAATAGTACGAGACTCATCCCATTTCAGTGGGATGACCGTATGATAGAAGCATTTGAAAAGTTGAAAGAAGAGGCCGCGAGAGACGTCACTTTGGCCTTTCCCGACTATAGTGACCATGCGCGTATGCTAGAGTCATATACGGATGCTAGTGGGATTAGTATGAGTGGTTGCTTGGTTCAAATGCAAGAATAAATGGAGATGAACAGTTGAGAGTGGTAGCGTATGTGAGTAAAGCATTTAATAAGGCTGAGCGGAAGTATTCCACGATTGTAAGGGAGTTGGCTGCGATAAGGTTTTGCGTGAAAGCGTTAAAGGTATTTTTGTATGGTGTGAAATTTATTGTGTGTACTGACCATCAGCCCCTAGTGTACATGATTAGGAAAGAGTCTGTGAATGCTATGGTTGCGATGACAATAGAGGATTTGAATGGATTTGACTTTAAGCTATAATATGTACCTGGGAGTAAGAACGTGATAGCAGATGCAATGTTAAGAATGCATGGTAAGATAGAAGATAGTAGTGAGAATGATAGTAATTTTGAAAGGTTGCCGGAAGATTTAGTGGTGATACAAAGTTTTGAAGGGGATGACATGGTGTATAAATGTATTTTGAGTGGGTTGAATAAGTTGAAATTGAAGGGTTTGAATAGGGATGTACCTGCTAGTGTAGATGAGCTTAGAATGAGTGTTAGGAATGAAGTATCGAAGGAAATGGCATATAAGTAGGAGAATAGTGTGCTTGAGGGTGAATTGTTATCAAAAGTATTGTTGGTAGCAAGTATGTTGTATGGTGTCACTGTTTATTTGTGTTTTGGGTGGAATAGGCCGATGCAGTACCTGGCAAATAAAGAGACTGAAAGAGAGTATATATTGAGGTTACAATGTAATGAAAGATGTTGCAAGTTGCTGAGTGACTTGAATCCGAGTGGTATGAGCATGGAAGATAGCGAAGATGAACATAGGTGTGACAAGAATGACCCTATTGATAGAGTAAACATTCGTATGCATAGTGTGTAAAAGGAATAATGATGACGTATGTGGTATAAATGAGAATGAATACTGTAGTTTAATTGATACAGGCGCGCAAGTGTCATTAGTGAATATGTTTGTTATCAAGGAAATAGAGCGGTACAATTGGGAAGTGAAAAGGCAAGGTACGAGTGTGAGAATTCATGGGATAGGTAAAGGAAGTTTGCTAGTTTGGGAAGAAGTGCGTTTGAAAGTAAAACTGGGAAGTATGGAGGTGGAACATAACTTCATTGTAATGGGAGAGAATGAGATGCCTAGTTGTTTTTTTTATAGGAATTGACATTTAAAGATTGCATGATCTATCAGTTGATATTGGTAGTGGTTTGCTTCTGAAGAATGGATGTGAAGTAATTGTAACAGAAGATAATAGTGTATTTATGGCGAATTTTGTTGGCATGGTTGATATTACGAGGAGTGAGGATGATCTATGGGGAGGTGGAAGAAATGCAAGATGAATGTGTGGAAATTAAAAGGTTACGTGAATGTATGTTGAATAGCATTGAGGTAGAAGAATGGCTGTCTGATTTAGAGGTGTATAACAAAGTTAATAAGAGACTTATTGTGTGTAAGAATATTGTTTATTTTCTACATAAAGGAATGGATGAAGATATATATGTTCCTGTGTTTCCGATGCATGCAGCTGTAAGTATGTGTATGTTAGTGCATGACAGATATAGGCATATGGGTAAGAATAAATTGTGGGAATGCATGCGTGAGAGATTGTTTACGCCTGGGTTGAGTCAGATATGTAAGGATGTAGTGACTACGTGTGAAGATTGCCAGAAAGGGAAGTATCAGAGAGTTCATGCTAATCCACCTGTTTTGAGATTGCGTATGAAAGAGCCATTTGAAATGTTTGTGATTAGTTGCATTTCGTTGCCTGCAACTGCGAGAAGACATGTGGGAATGATTGTTATGGTTGATCAAATGAGTGAATTTACGTATGCAGTACCCATCAAGGATAAACGGAATGAGACTGTTGCAAGAATGGTTGGTCAAGTGATGTTGCCGATGTGTGTGTGTGTAAGCCTGCGAGAATGTTATGTGATAATGGCCCTGAGTTTGTTGATTGGGAGTATGAGCAGATGTTAAGAGAATGGGGGTATTGATCATGTGTATTCGACTCCTTATATTCCAAGTGCGAATGGGTTGGCTGAAAGGACTGTAAGAACATTAACTGAAATTTTGCGAATGATGATTACATGTGATAATGATTGGGATTTGTATGTTGGTAGAACGTTGTGGGCTTATAATGCAACAGTGCATAAGAGTATGGGTATGTCTCCATGTAAGTTTGTATTAAATTTTGAAAAGATAATAAGTCCGAGGTTGGGTGTGTCGGAGGATGATAAAGATGTGTGGAGGAAAGCAAATGAGAGGTTTGAAAACTTTAAAGTTGGTGAGAGAGTGATGAAAGAAGTAATTGAAAAGGGTAGAATGAATGTAAATAAGGTGCGTGATAAGTTTTAAAGTCCATATGAGGTGTTAGAATTTGGTTCGAGTGGATGAAGTTATGTTATGGGTAAATTGTGTGTGGATGGTAGTGTGGAAAGAGTTAGGGCACACCACAACCAGTTGTGTAAATGGAAGGAGGTACCTGAGTATATCCAAGAGACTGGGATGAGTAAATGGTTGAAAAGGAACAAGTGTGAACCTAGTATGTATGAGGAATTAGGTCTAGAAGGTAAACAATTGGTGTTAGTAGAATATATGAAAAGGAAGAATACGAGAGCTTTAAGTAAGGATGAAAGAACGGGAAATTTTACAAGTAAAATTGAGAATAGAAATAAGTATGACAAGGGTGTAATTGTGCAAGTGAGTGTGGAAGATAAATGAATTAATACAGATGAAACGTGGCTGAGTATGAATAATACTTATAGTGTGTGTGGTTTTTCGTTAGATGATGTAAAAGAAAGAATGAATAACGCAAGAGTGAGAGATAGGAGAATGATAAGTAGCATGAATGAATCTTTTGCTAAAGTTGAATGTTTTTGATGAAATGGATGAACTGTTGACAGAAATTAGTGTAATTTTAGGGCCAGATGAGAACGAGGTAGATGGGATTGTGCATGATATATTAGATGATAGGGACTTAGATAGGAATAGTGTTAATGTAGCGAATGATTGTGATAAGGAAGAAGTGAATGAGTGTGTGTATGAAGGCCCAGTTACTCGGGGCAGAGGTCCTGTTCCCGACTGCTACTAGGTTATGAAAAAAAAAAAAAAAAGGCAAGTGTTGTGTAAGACGAATTTGGCAAAGTAAGGGGGGAGGAATGTGGAGGATTAATTTTTTTTTTTATTTTTTTTTTAGTTGTTTGTCAAATCGAGAGAGAGAGAGAGAGAGAGAGAGAGAGAGAGAGAGAGAGAGAGAGAGAGAGAGAGAGAGAGAGAGAGAGTGAGTCTGCTCTCTACCAAGCCAAAATAAAAAGTGGCAACTCATTAATTTGTCGTTTTCAACGATTTTCAAGGTTGTCCAAGTCTGTTCCAGCACTAGTACTGTTCGTATATATCAAATTAAAGACTTTTCCTACTAATATAATTTTGTATCTTTGGAAAGACGTATTTATTGGTATCATTTTTTTTCTTTATAGAAAGATCGCCTGAAGCTTTGCTTGCCTACAGGCTCCGTTACGGGAAACTGAGGGAAATTAATTTTTGCGTTTGTGCTTTTCATGCAAGTGCTCAAATCTTTATATTAGTGATACAGCTGATACTTATTAGAGATATATGTACTGTAGGGTTGCGGTGGCCTGTGTGGCAGTGTCCCTGACTGGTGATTGTCAGACTGGGGTTCGAGTCCTGTTCAAACTCGTTAGTTCCTTTGGTCACTGCAATCTCACCCTCCTTGAGGGCTAAAGAATGGGGGTTTTGGGGGGAACCTATAGGTCGGTCTGTGTCGAGTTATCAGCAGCCATTGCCTTACCTCCTTGGTCCTAGCTTGGGTGCAGAGCGGATCTTTGACGCTGATCATATGGTTAGTCTCTAGGTCAATGTCACTTGCCTCTGCCGTTCATGAGTTGCGTTTAGGTTGTTTCCATTTCAAACTTTTTCTGGTTTGGACCAAAAAAGGCCTTTATTTCGAAGCCTATAGGCATTGACATAATGAATGGAATACATAAACACCATTATCCACACCCGTTTTTCTAGTGCCCAACTATGATATAGTTTTTTTTTTTATAGTGACGTTATTCTTTTTATCATTCAGTATCCAAAGGTATTCTTTAGATATCGGGCACACTGTCCTGTCAAGTTTCTCTTCCCTCTGTTTTGTTAAAGTTTTCATAGTTTATATTGGAATTATTTATTTTAATGTTGTTGCTGTTCTTAAAACATTTTTTCCTTGTTACCTTTCCTCACTGGGCTATTTTCCCTGTTGGGGTCCTTGGGCTTATAGCGTCCTGCTTTTCCAACTGGGGTTGTGGCTTGGCAAGTGATGATAATAATAATAATAATAATAATAATAATAATAATAATAATAATAATAATAATAATAATGCTGTAAAACAAATGAAAATGCAATGGATAGGCCTATATATTAATCAGAGTTTGATTAATATATTTTCATTCTTTTATTATAGCTTGTATTTTTTTTTCTATGCGATTAAAGAATAGCTTTTTTTTTCAAATGGCATGCAAGTCTTAGTTAATGCTGATGTTTCCACGTGTAAGAAATTCTTTTTTTATTAACCCCGTCAGTAAAAATAGAAGTGATTTTCAACGAGTTTGCCTAATTTTGGTCGTGTGTTAGCATTACAGTAGCCTATATCTAAAAAAGAAAGAAAAAAAAAACAAGGAGAATTTGAAGAAATTTAGCAGGCGTATTAATGCCAATTTTTATCTTCATGTTGAGCATGCAAAATTACGAACATTGATTTGCAAAATTCACCTTCGCGGAGGGACATTTACTAATGCTTAATTTAAGTCAAAGCAACTTTAGCTGCAGCTTTTTCAAGATTGGTTGTTGGGTAACAGTGAGCGTGTCAGTAGGACTAGCAGTGCAAGCTCATCTTTAAGCTCACCCCATATCTATCCTGCCTCTTGTTTTATTTATTGCCGCTGATTCACTCGGCCGACTCTCCACAGTTTCTTGCCGGTGCTCTTGTATTCCGTGCGGCTATGCCTTTGTCCTTTGCCTTTGTTAGTTCTCTGTATAATTAGTGTTCCCAGGACCCACTTAGTAGGTCCTGGGTGTTCCTAACGTCACAGACTCAAAGCTAAGATATATCGTCCAATAATAATTGGTAGCTGTAGTAATTTAGAGCTCTCCAGGCTCTAATGTTACTTCCTTATTTACCTTGCATTGGTAATTAAAACTTCTCCTCGTTGCTCTACTTGGTTACTTTCCCCTCCCACTTTCAAGGTGGGAAGTTCTTTCTCTTGCTTGTTTCCCCTTATCCCCTTTTTCTTTATATGAAAGTCCGCTAATCGCTTCCTTTGAGGGTACGTCCCCGAGCATTTTCCTTTTTTATTATTTCCTTCTTTAGGTTTCGGATATATGAAATAAAGCCATCTGTTGCCTATAATACTCGAATCGCACATAAATGCTCTTTCAAGTAACCTAACCTGTAATGAATTCTGTTAATGGTAGGTTATAACAAATGCGTAGTAGTTGTGGAGTTGAAATTTATATACCAACCATTATGCACGTAGATATTCACCACAGCTCACTTATTAGTATGTAATTTGAGGCTCTTCCTTTTCATAATAAGGAAAATTTGGATCTTATGCTAGAAATGCTAATAAAGCAGTCTTTGAAGTTCGGCCTGCGAGTCATGGTGTTAAAGTACCCAACTGAAGGTACTACAGATATAAGCTACTGATAAACGGCCTCTACAGATTGTTTCCATGTCTGCAAATATATATTAGAAACTGAAATACCTCTATCGTAAACTGGAACTATAGGTACTGTAAATTCCTATAGATAGCTCTAATTTTAGAAGTTGTATTAAACTTTATACACTACTTGTCTTCATAATGAAGCAATTGAATTAAGTTTTGCAAATACAGGGTGATATCCATATTTGAAACATTGGTTTGAATATGTAGATAGTTGCTGAAAAATCCCTTTAGAATCTTTGCAGAGAGGCTCATATACAGGGTTGTCCAACCTTTTCCATGCCAAGGGCCACATCACCTGAAATCCTTGATGGCACGGGCCAAAAAATAAGATTAATATTAGAATTATAATTCCTGGTGCAGTAACTGAAGGGGAGCACCTTCCCCCAAGGGGAGAGGATTCATTTCCTTTATATAAATGATTTTTTTTTTACCAAGTATGTAGATGCACTTGAAGAGTTTACACACCGTGTCAAAATATTTTCCTCCGTACTTATTTGTATATGAATATTTTTTTCCGAGACAAAAAAAAAAAAAAAAGGTAAAAGTAAAAAATTCAAAGCTTATATAGTTCTGTTAATATCTAACTTCAAATAATAATTAAAGTACATATGATATACAAAAAGAGAAAACAAAGATATAAACAACTGAGATACTAGTATTTAGTAATAATTTCTAATCTTAAGATAGAAAAAAAAGAACTTTTCACAGTTCTATTCCTGTTTAACTTCAAAATACTGTACAATCACAGTAAATCTACACACACAACCACACACACACACACACACACACACACACACACATATATATATATATATATATATATATATATATATATATATATATATATATATATATATATATATATATATATCTTTTCACAAATTCACAATATAACCGTTCAAGTTTTCTGAAAAAAAGGAATAGGAGTATGTTCCATTATTTCTGTTCAATTCATGACAAGAAGGGAAGTGTGTTAGATCATTCATACTTAAACATTCACTGAAAATTTGCAGTTTTTTATGGAGAATCAACATTTCCTACTAACTGGGAAACATTCGGTAATTTTCCTTGTAGGTTCATGTCTAAAACGTTCAGGTGGGCAGTCATTACCTGCAAGAATTGCTTTGGAGCAAAGAAACGGATTTTGAGTGAAGCGAAAAATCTATTTTTGGGTGAGATAGCTATGTCGTCCTGATGGAAGGTTCCTTCAGTAGCTTCCTAAAGGTATATATGACTATAGTAGATATTCCCAGAGAATTAAACTAAAGGTTTTACAGAATTCTAACTTCTGGTGCGATTACCCATAAGGTTTCCCTTTAGGATATCGTATAATAACAGGGAACGTATGCTTGACACGCCACATAGCTATCTGCACCCCACCTAGCTATCTGCACCCCACATAGCGTTTACGCTTCGAGGGGGAATAGTGGCAAGTTATGGGAGAAGCCGTTACACAGTTCTCCTCCTCCGTTACAGTTTTGGTACTCGGTGACGTCAACATCCGGTCGCCATTTTGGCCGTCATCTTGGATGATGCCGCCGGAGCATGCCATTGTCATTCCTTTCGGCGTTTATGCCAGCCTCCATGATACAGTAAGATTGGGAGGGGCCTGTCAAGGCCGAATAGAGGACGAGGGCGGGTCTCACCCAAAAATAGATTTTGAGCGAACCTGATGGAAGTGTACCAGAGAATTAATGTATCGTGAATTTTTCCCCTTTTTTGTAGTGCCTTTCGACTTCTAAACAATATTGCTTTGGTCTGATGACCACAGAGACCTGTGGCGTATCTGTCACATGCCACCTCAGTTAACATATACCATGTTACTGCTTCCTGCCCCCTGGCAGGGAAGTCCTAAATGGACAGAAGGAACATCTTGAAGTTGCTTGATAGAGGAACTCACCTAGTAGGTAAGTATACTCGTGTTGGAACAAGTTACCTTAATCTAGATGAGCATGCATCAAGAGAACAAATTTATAACATTGTTCATAAAAATATCAAAATAAAGGGTAATAAAAGTATGTAACAGTATTTTATTTCATGAGAAACAGAGGGCGAAATGAGACACACAGGGTAACCTAATACTCTTTTATTCATTAAAACAGGATTAGCATGAAATAGGTAAAAGATTTTTACAATAAGTAATGCAATTAAAAACATAGACTAAGACATCAAAAGAAGTGGGTGTGGAATCTGAAAAGGAAAACTTGCCGTTACACACATAAGTTCCAGAGGAACTATAAAGTCTTTCTAGAAAGTCTTATATACACTTCATGTTAAAACATGTGGCACACATGTTACAGTCTATGTTACTTCACCTTGTAGAAGAACAGTCTTTAGCGTCACTAGGTGGCACTTGAAATCACTATGTTTCACACTAGGGTCAGCACAGGCACCCGTGGAGTTACAGTCCCGAATAACTCACTGTTCTACGCAGCACTAAGCAGCAGGTTTTAGCACACTACCTGCTGCCACCACATGGTGCCGCAACTCATGCACCTGGTTGGCATAGTGTTTGAAAGACACTTATGATGATTTCCAGCCCGTGAAAGAATGAAGACTCTCGAAGTCCATCGTCTGAAAGAAATTCAGGGAAGAGGCGACTTTCCTGGGCTCATGACCTGCGGGTGTACTGTCAGGATCCGCTCTGCGAATAAAGTAGGTGATCTTCGCCCATAGTTGTTTGAGTGACAAATCAGACCCTGATGTTTCTCCTTTAAAGAGCTGTCCTCCGCCAAAGTCTGAAGTTCTTCGAAGATAGACCTTTAGACTCTCCACTGGGCATAGAGAGACATCTTCCTTCAGGGGGCAGATTTTCAAGGGGCCCCACCGTTTGGTGGGAAGCTCGTTCTTGGCTAGAAACGTTGGGTCAGGAAAGAGGGTAAGTTCGCCTGTGTCAGCAAACTGTATCTGGCCCTCTTTTCTTGATAAACCCACAATCTCACTGACTCGGGCTCCCGAGGCGAGAGCAAAAAGGAAAATCACTCTTTGAGTCAAATCTTTCAGAGGGCAAGACTCGTTGTCCAGACTTGAGGCAAACTGGAGCACTTTGTTGAGAGACCAGGAGATAGGTCTCGGAGGAGGTGCGGGACGGAGTCTAGCACATGCCTTTGGCAGCTTGTTAAAGATGTCGTCTGACAGGTCGATCTGGAAGGCATAAAGTAGTGGTCTTGTCAAGGCCGATTTGCAGGTAGCAATCGTGTTGGCTGCCAAGCCCTGTCCATGAAGGTGAATAAAGAAGGACAGACAAAAATCTATAGAGATTTCCGTAGGATTTTTAGCCTTGACGAAGGACACCCATTTCTTCTAGGAAGACTTGTATTGCCTTCTGGTAGATTTAGTTTTGTATTCCTCTAGGAAGTCCAAACTTTTCTTCGAGATCCCAAACCTCTTCTTAACGGCTAGGGAGAGAAAATCATGAGCTGTAGGTCTCTGGTTTTCCTTGATGAAGCGAAGACAGTCGACTTCTGAACTTGCTGGGATAGAACTGGGTCCGGCAGGGGAATTATTTTGGGCTGTAACTCCAGGATTAGAGGGAACCAGTTGCTCCGTGGCCACTTGGGTGCCACTAGGGCTGCTGTGCCTTGGAAGGTTCTCAGCTTGGTGAGGACTTTCAGCAGAAGGTTGGGTGGAGGGAACAGGTAAATCTTGGACCATCTGTTCAAATCCAGGGACATGGCGTCCACTGCTTCCGCTCTGGGGTCCTCGTAAGGGGCCACGTAACGAGGAAGTTGTTTGTTGTCGCTCGTCGCGAAGAGGTTGATCTGCAGTTCCGGGACTTGGCGAGAGATGAAGGAGAATAAGTCTGCGTCTAGGGACCATTCTGACTCTATCGGGGTTGTCCTTGATAGAGCATCCGCCGTCACGTTGTGGAATCCTTGAAGGTGAACTGCTGAGAGGTGCCATTTCTTCTTGTCCGCAAGGCGGAAGATGGGCAGTAACACTTGGTTGAGTTGGGGCGATCTTTAGCTCTGACGGTTGAGACATCTGACCACAACGGCGCTGTCCAGAGTTAGACGAATGTGGGACGAGGGTCGTGGAGACAACCTTTTCAGAGAAAGAAGGACCGCCATGGCCTCCAAGAAGTTGATGTGGAACGTCTTGAATAGGGCAGACCATGTTCCTTGAACTTGTTGTTGAGGGGAGTGACCCCCCATCCTTCTAGCGATGCATCCGTGAGGATAACGACCAACGGAGGTGGAGGTTGAAGGGGAACTGATCTCTTAGGTTCTTTGCCTCCGACCATGGCTTTAGGAGTGAACGAAGCCTGGTTGGCAGAGGTCTCTTGAGATCTCTTCGAGCGATGGATGCGTATCTTCTCCAGACTCCCGATGCATCCTTTAGCTGTGCTCGTAGCACTGGGTCTGTCACTGAAGCGAACTGGAGGGAGCCGAGCACCTGCTCCTGTTGACGTCTTGAAATCTGTTTGGATTTTAGGAGTCTCTTGACAGATCCCGCTATTTCCTTCCTTTTTTTCGGAGGGATGGAAAGACGGTGTGACTGAAGGTTCCAATGGATTCCTAGCCATTGAAACTTCTGAGCTGGAGAAAGTCGAGACTTCTTGGTGTTAATTTTGAAACTCAGATGTTCCAGGAATTGGGTCACTTTTCTTGCAAGCTTGCAAGCATTCTTCTGAGGATGCGGCCCATACCAGCCAATCATCCAGGTAAGCCATCACCTGGACGCCTTGAAGGCGTAGCTGTTGGACGATCGTGTCTGCGAGCTTTGTGAAGATCCTTGGAGCTATGTTTAGCCCGAAGGGCATGGCTCTGAAGGTGATTGCCTTCTTTGAAGCCTGAATGCTAGGTAGGAGGAGGCCTGGCGATTCATTGGAATGTGCCAGTAGGCGTCCGCCAAGTCTATCGAGACTGTGAATGCCTTTTGGGGCAGTAGGGCTCTGATGTGCTGAAGAGTTAGCATCTTGAATTTGTTATTCACGATGAACTTGTTGAGAGGGGACAAGTCCAGAATGACTCTGAGTTTGTCGGAGTCCTTTTTGGGAACACAGAACAGTCTTCCCTGGAACCTGGTGGAGTTTACCCTCTTGATCACCTTGTTCAAGAGTTCTTGGACGTATTCTTCCAGGACGAGGGGTGGAGTGTTGGAAGAATTGATGGAAGGTTGGAGGTGGTGTTACCCAGCTCCACCCTAGTCCGTTCTTGATGATGCTGTGAGCCCAAGGATTGAAGGTCCAACGATCCTGGAAGAGGCGGAGTCTTCCTCCCACCGGAAGCATTTCATTGCTTCTGGTTTCCCAAGGGTTTGCCACCTCGGTCGCCTGCTCCCCTCCCTCCTCTCACTCTGGAAGGGCGTCAAGAGGAGTCTCTGTCGGAGCCTTTACCTTTGGGACGAAAGGTAGTTGACTGTCTTTCATAAGCAGGTGTGAAGACTGGTGACTGAGCCACCAATGGCTGAGGGACCAACTGAAAGGTCTGTTGGGGCTGAGCCACCAACTGGGGAGTAGCGGGTGCCGGAAACTGGCGCTTAGCCTGTTGCTGCTGAGGCCTAGGCTTGTGAGACTTCTTCTTAGGTTGGGGGCCCTCATCCTGAGAAGATTTCCTCTTTCTAGACATGCTCCACTTGTTGAGAAGGTTCCGGTTCTCGGTGGCGGCTCTGTCTACGATCTCTTTCACGAGATCATCGTGAAGAGGTTTTTCCCCCAAATGTTGGAGGAGATCAGTTTCCAGGGTTCGTGTTTGATGGTAGCGTCCGTAAACACGAATTCCCTACAGGCTCTCAGAGCCCTGATGAAGCTGTAGAAGTCTTTCGTCAGGGTGGCGAGATGGGTCTTAGCTAAGACCATATACATATCTGGGGTCCGAGTGTCCGCGGCCATTGTCTCCAATTGCACTTGGAAGGAAAGGTAGGTGGCCAGTCTCTCTTTCGTATCCAGCTCCCGACGCAGAAGGTATTCGGAGAGCTTAGGGAGGTTCTCATTAAACTGACATCCTGCTACGTCAGCCTCCAACTTTCCTACCGAGAAAGTTAACTGGATGTCTTTCCAGTTCTTGTCGTCAGGAGGTAGGGCAAGGGAGAGGGGCCTACATTCCTCCAATGTAGGGCAAGGTTTCCCTTCCTCGACCGCCTTCAACACTGCCAGCAAGGACTTTTCGGCAAAGGGGAAGACCATGGTGGCAGGAGCAAGAAAAGATGGGTGTTTCTTGCTAAGGGCCGGCACCTTGGAGTTGGTGTAGCCCTTGCTCTTAAGGTTTCCGGCCAAAAGAGATTGAGCCTTGGCATGGTCAAAAAGGATGACCTCCTTAGGCTCGGTTTCCTCCTTGGAAGCTGGCTCGGACTTGAGACGGATGTAACAGTCCGGGTATGACTCAAAGCTAGGCCAAAACTTCACCTCTTCAAGGGGGATGGCGCCTAGCTTGTCATTGACGAAGATTTGTCCACTTGTGATTGGCATGTGCTTGGCATGCCTCCAGGGGTTGGTCACTGAGCAAGGAGGAAGATCCTTGACGTTGATCTTCTTGACCGACTGCTTCGACAGACGTAGAATCTCCCTCGAGGTCCTCTTGTCCTCTTCGGTACCTCTCATCCAGGAGGGCCACTAGGGCCTGGATACTGTCCTGGTTCTCCAGTAACGACGGAGGAGGAGTAGGCGTAGACGAAGTAGAGGGGACGGGTTCCGTTACGGCAACGGAAGTGACAGGGAGCACGGGCGACTTCGCCCTTGGAGTCCGGAGCCTCCACATGCTCCTACTCTTCTTGACCCTTGGCCATCAGGGTCCTTTCGGTGATGTCTGATACCTCCGACATCTGTTCCACCTCGTCAAGATGGAAGTCTTGCTGTGCATCCGAAACTTCAGGTTCGACCGTCAGCTGGACGCAGGGGATCTCTGGCTTGGGGATGACAGCATCCGCAGATGACTTTAGGAAGAGCAAAGCTCTCATCTTCTCACTCGGGAGATAGGGCCCCGTGGCGTTCTTTTGGAAACCACGCACCCATTTGCGCAGTTTCTCTCGGGCAACGTCCCTGGCCTCCGCAGAGGGAGGGTCCTTAAACACCTCGTGGAGCAGGTCCTTACAGACGGTGCAGACCTGCGGGTCCCAATACCGGAGAGTCCCCTTGGTGATGGAATAGCTGGCGTGGGTTCGGCACGCCAGGTGGCCGTAGTAGTCCGACCACTGAACGCTACAGAAGGCGCTCTCACACCGGACATACTCCTCCTGTAAAAGAAAGGGGGAATGAGTCTGCAGAAGTCATATACAATGACTTAAAGTAAAGACTTAAAGTAATCTTAGATTAGCATTAAAGTTATTTAACTTGATATAAGATTCCTTTTCTTGTGTAAGCTTAGGATAGTAAGCTGGAAAAGAAGCAGAAAAGACACATACATGTGCATCCCGCCCAGCCAATTGCCGTGACCCCACACCGAGACTATTTCTAGGGGCTCTTAAAGAGCCTAAGAGATGGAAGAGATATCCACAATGGATTAAGCACAGCTTAGGCTTCCTCTGGAGAATTAGTCATGGTAAGAGGGGGGGGGGAACTGAGTTCATTCAGTTTAGGATAAAAAAGGGGGGGGGGGAGAAGTAATCCCTCCCTATTCAGATGGGTCCCGGCAAGGGACTGCGCATGGATGCACAGAGTATGCTGGAAATATTTTTACTGCATAACTATACATCATAGTTTTTTGTCTAAGGTAAGTACTGTACCATCGACATACTGGCTTTCATATATAGCTATACAATAGTCGCTGCCGGCACCAGGCCGGCAGGGGAGAGGTGACAGTCCACTGAAGTAAAGTGATTAGGTGGCGCCGGCATCGTGGCGGCATGCCGGAAACGTGCTGGGCGCCAGCGAATCTCCATTGAGGGTGGGAACCCCCTCCCTGTCATCAGTCTATGTGGCAGAGAGAATAGGAGCTTCTGGATGATGGCAGATTGCCGGCACATTGGCGGCCTCCGGCAGTCGGCAAGCGACCGGCGAAGGTATTCCAGCACTGGCGTCAATCAATGAGACAGAGTGGATACTAGGGTACCCTGACAGCTGTTGCCGGCAGGGTAACGGCAGTGGACCGGCACTGATAGGTAGAGAGAAAGGGTAGAGGAAGAGGGAGGGAAGAGTAGTTTGTTACCCCGACCTCGTCTTCCTCCGGAAGGAGTGTTTAAATGAAAGAGAGGGGGGCAATCTTTCATCCAGCCGCAACAGAGCCGGCAGTCGGCAGGCATTGCGGGTGGCCGCCCAAGGGAGGACCGAAGAACACTCTAAGATAGGGAGGTCCCACGCCGGCAGACCGATTCACTTAGGCTATCCCATAGTTCGACTATATGCGGGAAGCGTAGCAGCTCAGACTAACCCACGAAGGCACCAAGCCGAACCCACAACCCGCCGGCACATGGTGGAGTTGTAGGACGGCAGACAGGGGTGTGATTGCTAGGCCAACACAAAAGGACAGAGGGGGGAGGGGCGAGGGTCCTGAGGGGGAGCGTGGGGGAAGGCGTAGCCTTCACCAACGCCCTGGGGGGGGGTTCTGTTCCAGAACCACCCCTATCCCAGGTGTAGGAGACTTCATTCTCCAGCCTAGGGTAGGTTAGTTCAGAGAAGGTACAGCACTAGTGTTCTGTCCTAAACTATAAAGAAACAGAATCCCCTGGCCTTCCTAACCTAGGCTAGGGAAGCGAGTCCCAAACCAGGGAAGGCAGGTGTAGGACAGGTCGCTAGGCCACAGGGAGGAAAGGGTCGAAACCCTACCAAGTGTGGACTAGGGGGAAAGGCAGAGCCCTTCCACCTTCGCCAACCAGCAAGGCCTCAAAAGGAGAGTTCATTCACCTAGAGGGGGAGCTGGGGGCGAACGACAGGTACTCTGAGGTTCTGTCCCAAACTCAAATCTCATGTGCTATGGCTAGGAGTGGGGAAGGAAAATCCTAGCCTAACCCTACTCGAATACGATTCGAGGTAAGGAGGGCTAGGATGTAGCCTAGGCTACCTCAGAGGGAGGAGATACCTTGGGCAAGGTAACTGGAGAGGATAGGAAGTATACAAGGCCCTACGTTAGGTATGGGGCAAGGGAGTCGACTACCAAGATCACCGAAACCCTTAGTATACTTCCTCGAAGGCAAAAACATATGTGCAATCACTGAATCTTATATGTATAAATGCCTAAAATCTCCATTTCATAATTTAAAACTAGGAACACTTATTATATCATGCATAAGAGTAAACAAAAACCACCTAGGCTATCAAGTCTAGGGGCTAGGCTAGAACCCTAGCCTATGAATCGGCTACCTATGCTCGGCGAAAAACGGATTTTGAGCGAAGCGAAAAATCTATTTTTGGGTGAGATAGCCATGTCGTCCTGATGGAAGGTTCCTTCAGTAGCTTCCTAGGGTATATTTAACTACAGGGGATATTCCCAGAGAATTAAACTAAAGGTTATCACAGAACTCTAACTTCTGGTGCAAGTACCCTAAAGGTTTCCCTCTAGGATATCGTATATCAGCAGGGGACGCATGTATTAACACGCCACATAGCTATCTGCACCCCATATGGAGTTAACGCTTCGATATGGGAAGGAGGCTGAGTAACTGAGGAGCCGTTCCAAAGTTACTCTCATTCGTGGCTACTTTTGGTACTCGAGACGTAAACAAACGGGCGCCATTGTTAAATGAAGTCACGTCCGTCCTCATCCTGAGCTCAGCTCCTACCAATCTCCACGATACAGTAGGTCAGGGAGGGGCCTGAAAGGCTGAACTAGAATAGACGGGAGGGTCCATCAGGACGACATGGCTATCTCACCCAAAAATAAATTTTTCGCTTCGCTCAAAATCTGTTTTTTGGGCTCAAGCCATGTTGTCCTAATGGAAGTGTACCAGAGAATTAATGTATCGTGGATTTTTTCCCTTAATCCAAGTGCCAAGGGCTTCGAGCAATATTCCTATGGCCTGGAGACCGTAAAGACTATGACAATTTTAGTAATTGTCCTTACCAGAGATTCTACGATGAACTGGCTTCCTGCCCCCCTGGCAGGGAAGTCCTGGTGGACAAGAGGAATATCTCGAAGTGATCGGTGAAGAACTACTCACCTGGTGGAGAGATCATGCTGGTCTCGGAGACAGATCAAAGGTTAATATTCGAGTAGGAATATTATCAAGACATAGGTGAGTATATAATATAAATACTTATATTATTCTTTTACTGTAATCAGATAGGAAAGGGGTAAATGAAACTATAACAATCGTATATTTCTTAATAAGGAATAGGAGCGAAAGGAGATGCACATGGTAAATAAAATAGACATTTTATTTCTAAGATTGCAAGTCATTATAGAACGGATTTTGAGCGAAGCGAAAAATCTATTTTTGGGTGAGATAGCCATGTCATCCTGATGGAAGGTTCCTTCAGTAGCTTCCTAGGGTATATTTACCTACAGTGGATATTCCCAGAGAATTAAACTAAAGGTTATCACAGAATTCTAACTTCTGGTGCGAGTACCCTAAAGGTTTCCCTCTAGGATATCGTATATCAACAGGGGACGCATGTATTAACACGCCACATAGCTATCTGCACCCCATATAGAGTTAACACTTCGATATGGGAATGGGCTGAGTAACTGAGGAGCCGTTCCAAAGTTACTCTCATTCGTGGCTACTTTTGGTACTCAAGACGTAAACAAACGGGCGCCATTGCTAAATGACGTCACGTCCGTCCTAATCCTGAGCTCAGCTCCTACCAATCTCTGAGATACAGTAGGTCAGGGAGGGGCCTGAAAGGCTGAACTAGAATAGACGGGAGGGTCCATCAGGACGACATGGCTATCTCACCCAAAAATAGATTTTTCGCTTCGCTCAAAATCCGTTTTTTGGGCTCGAGCCATGTCGTCCTAATGGAAGTGTACCAGAGAATTAATGTATCGTGGATTTTTTCCCCTTTAATCCAAGTGCCAAGGGCTTCGAGCAATATTTTAGTAAATGTCCTTACCAAAGATTCTATGAAGAACTGGTTTCCTGCCCCCCTGGCAGGTAAGTCCTGGTGGACAATAGGAATATCTCGAAGTGATCATTGAAGAACTACTCACCTGGTGGAGAGATCATGCTGGTCTCAGAGACAGAACAAAGGTTAATATTCGAGTAGGAATATTATCAAGGCATAAGTGAGTATATAACATAAATACTTATATTATTCTTTAGATCAGACATTAAAGAGGTAAATGAAACTATAACAATCGTATATTTCTTAATAAGGAATAGGAGCGAAAGGAGATGCACATGGTAAATAAAATAGACATTTTATTTCTAAGATTGCAAGTCATTATAGAACGGATTTTGAGCGAAGCGAAAAATCTATTTTTGGGTGAGATAGCCATGTCGTCCTGATGGAAGGTTCCTTCAGTAGCTTCCTAGGGTATATTTAACTACAGTGGATATTCCCAGAGAATTAAACTAAAGGTTATCACAGAATTCTAACTTCTGGTGCGAGTACCCTAAAGGTTTCCCTCTAGGATATCGTATATCAACAGGGGACGCATGTATTAACACACCACATAGCTATCTGCACCCCATATGGAGTTAACGCTTTGATATGGGAAGGAGGCTGAGTAACTGAGGAGCCTTTCCAAAGTTACTCTCATTCGTGGCTACTTTTGGTACTCGAGACGTAAACAAACGGGCGCCATTGTTAAATGAAGTCACGTCCGTCCTCATCCTGAGCTCAGCTCCTACCAATCTCCACGATACAGTAGGTCAGGGAGGGGCCTGAAAGGCTGAACTAGAATAGACGGGAGGGTCCATCAGGACGACATGGCTATCTCACCCAAAAATAAATTTTTCGCTTCGCTCAAAATCTGTTTTTTGGGCTCAAGCCATGTCGTCCTAATGGAAGTGTACCAGAGAATTAATGTATCGTGGATTTTTTCCCTTAATCCAAGTGCCAAGGGCTTCGAGCAATATTCCTATGGGCTGGAGACCGTAAAGACTATGACAATTTTCGTAATTGTCCTTACCAGAGATTCTACGATGAACTGGCTTCCTGCCCCCCTGGCAGGGAAGTCCTGGTGGACAAGAGGAATATCTCGAAGTGATCGGTGAAGAACTACTCACCTGGTGGAGAGATCATGCTGGTCTCGGAGACAGAACAAAGGTTAATATTCGAGTAGGAATATTATCAAGGCATAAGTGAGTATATAACATAAAACGGATTTTGAGCGAAGCGAAAAATCTATTTTTGGGTAAGATGGCCATGTCGTCCTGATGGAAGTTCCTCTAAGGTAGCTTCCTAGGGTATATTACAACTACGGCGATATTCCCAGAGAATTTACCTTAAGGTACCCAGAATTCTAGCTCCTGGAGCGAATATCCCTAATAAAAGACTCAGGGATATCGCAAAATATCAGCGGACGTATTCTTGACACGCCACATGGCAATCTGTACCCCGAACAGAGTTAACACTTCGTAGGGGTCAAATGGCAAGAAAACGAAAACGATAAGAAAGGGGGGAGTCGTTCGTAAGGCATCTCTCCTTCCCGTTTCGTAAGCGTGCCCTGCGCCGCTCGCGGCGCCATCTGTATTCCTTGTAGCGATACACGAGGTGCTACAGATACTGTATGTAGGGAGGGGTCCTACAGCTCTTTCCATTTTTTTTTTTTTTTTTAAAAAGGAAAGGAGCAGGGCGGGTCCATCAGGACGACATGGCCATCTTACCCAAAAATAGATATTTCGCTTCGCTCAAAATCCGTTTTTTGGGCTCAAGCCATGTCGTCCTGATGGAAGTGTACCAGAGCATTACTGTATCTGTGGATTCTCAATACGTGCCGCACTCCTCAGAAATATTTCCCTAGTCAGCTCGACTGAGAGACCTAAGATGTTACCGATATACATCTTTTCACTAACCATAAACCATGATAGCGCTTCCTGCCCCCTACAGGGAAGAGTCCTACTAGACTCTGGGAAGGAACGAAGAGTACATATACCTATGTATGAATCACTGGCAAGCCCATATAGTGGTCTCACCCTATATGAAGTAAAGCATAGTCTGTAAGGAACTACAGCATCAAAAGGAAATATCGACCAACCCCATGGTCGAAACTGAATTGGACAAAAGGTTTATATCTGTGTAAGAATAAACTTGCTGCCGCTACCGTCCTCTGAGAAGGATGGAGCCCTTTACACTAAGGAAAGTATAAACCAATGCAACAAGGCTTGCATCAAGGAACAGGCTATTATAGATATCCCCGATTAATGTACATAGGCTGAATGCTCAATAACTGATAAGAAATTAACATAGGTGAAGGAGACGAGACGCAAGGTTCCCGAGAACAAGTTTATTGACAAACAATAAATAGACATGGTTACCACAATTATATACATATGATAGGTGGATGACCAATAATTTGCACAAGTACTGTAGTAAACGGATATATGTTTATCTGAAAGAAAACAATAGAGTCACTTTTCACGTACCAAGGTATCAAAGTTAAAAGTCCATGTTACTAGCCACTGACATTAGCGTCAAAAACGCTCGGCACACATGTCTGTACTTATGCTAAATTCACCTTAACGACGGAACAGTCACTGTGGGCACCCGGAGCCCTCACTCCCAGTTATAGCACCGCATATAACTATACACTCACCCTGGAATTAAAAGTCCCAATTAAATCCACTGTTCCTCGCAGAGTTAAACAGCAGGGTTAACGACGCAACCAACTGCTACCACAGACCTCTTTAGCTGCTCCACTTGCTTAGCATAGTGGCGAAAGAACACCCTGGAAGACTTCCAGCCAGTATATGAACGAAGGTGTTCAAAATCCATAAAGTTAAAGAAGTTTAAGGATGAAGCAAGTTTCCTCGGATCATGACCTGCGGGTGAACTGTCGGGATCCGCTCTGCGAATAAAGTATGTAATTTTCGCCCTGAGTTGTTTCAAAGATAAATTCGAGCCCGATGTTTCTCCTCTGAACAGTTAACCCCCTTGGAAGTCTGAAGTTCTACGAAGATAGACCTTTAGGCATTCTACAGGACATAGAGATGCATCTTCTTTCAGAGGGCAGATTCTCCAGGGACCCCACCTGTTGGTGGGCAACTCGTTCTTAGCGAGAAACGTAGGGTCCGGAAACAGGTTCAGTTCTCCCCCATCCAGGAACTGAACGTGGCCCTCATCTCTCGAGAGGGCTACAATCTCACTAACTCTGGCCCCAGACATGAGTGCAAAAAGGAAGATAACCTTTTGAGTCAAATCCTTCAGTGCACACTCCTCATTATTCAGTAATGAGGCAAAATGAAGGACTTTATCTAAAGACCATGAAATAGGCTTTGGAGGAGCTGAAGGTCTAAGTCTGGCGCAGGCCTTCGGGATCTTGTTAAAGATTTCGTTAGCGAGGTCTACCTGGAAGGCGTACAGAATGGGCCTTGTCAAAGCAGACTTACACGTAGAAATCGTGTTAGCTGCCAGCCCCTGTCCGTGGAGGTGGATGAAGAAGGACAGGCAGAAATCCGTCGAGATCTCATGCGGATTCTTCTCTTTGACAAAGGCCACCCATTTTTTCCAAGCAGACTTGTACTGCCTTCTAGTAGACTTGCACTTATATTCCTCCAGGAAGTCGATGCTGTCTTTCGAGATCCCGAACCGCTTTTTCACCGCTAGGGAGAAAAAATCATGAGCTGCAGGGTCCGGGTTTTCTGTAATGAAGCGTAGACAGTCGACTTCTGGACTCGCTGGGACAGAACTGGGTCCGGGAGTGGCAGAAACTTCAGTCGTAGTTTCAGAGCCAGAGGGAACCACACACTGATCGGCCACTTGTGGGCCACTATCGCTGCTACTCCCTTGAAGGACCTCAGCTTGTTGAGGACCCTCAACAGAAGGTTGTGAGGGGGGAACAGGTAGATCCTGGACCGTCTGTTCCAATCGAGGGACATCGCGTCCACTGCTTCCGCCAAGGGGTCCTCGTACGGGGACACATATCGCGGCAACTTCTTGTTGTCCTTCGTCGCGAAGAGGTCTATCTGCAGTTCTGGGACTTGACTCGAGATGAAGGAGAATGATCCTGCGTCTAGGGACCATTCCGACTCTACCGGTGTAACCCTGGATAGAGCGTCCGCTGTCACATTGCGGACTCCTTGAAGGTGAACTGCCGACAGGTGCCACTTCTTCTTCTCCGCCAGTCGGAATATGGCCAACATCACCTGGTTGAGAGGTGGGGATCTCGATCCCCGCCGATTCAGACATTTCACAACCACCTCGCTGTCCAGTACCAACCTTATGTGGATCGAGTGACGCGGGGAAACTTTCCTCAGGGTAAGAAGTACTGCCATAGCTTCTAGAAAGTTTATGTGAAAGGTCCCGAATAGCTTGGACCAGGTCCCTTGGACCTTTTTTCGATGAGAGTGACCTCCCCACCCTTCCTTTGAAGCGTCTGTGTGAATCGTCACTGACGGGGGAGGTGGCTGAAGAGGTACCGACCTCTTTAGACGACTGGCCTGAGACCACGGTCTGAGAAGAGAACGTAGCCGAAGCGGAACCGGTCTCCTCAAGTCCCTTCGCGCGTTTGATGCAAAGCTTCTCCAAACCCCGGCTGCATCCTTTAGCTGTGCTCTTAGCACCGGGTCTGTTACCGACGCAAACTGAAGAGAGCCCAGAACCCTCTCTTGTTCGCGTCTTGATATCCTCTCGGAATCTAGAAGTCTCTTGACAGACCCCGCTATCTCCTTCCTTTTCGACATCGGGATGGAGAATCGGTGTGACACTAGGTCCCAGTGAATTCCCAACCACTGGAACCTCTGAGATGGAGAAAGACGAGACTTCTTTCTGTTGATCTTGAACCCTAGATATTCTAGGAACTGAATCACCTGTAGGGAAGCCTGCAAGCATTCCGCCCTGGATGCTGCCCACACCAGCCAATCGTCCAGGTAGGCTACCACCTGGAACCCTTTTAGGCGTAACTGTTTGAGCGCTGCGCTCGCAAGCTTCGTGAAGATCCTTGGGGCTATGTTTAGCCCGAAAGGCATCGCTCTGAAGGCGTAAAGTTTTTGTTGTAGCTTGAATCCTAGGTAGGGGGAGAGACGGCGACTGATTGGAACGTGCCAATAGGCGTCTGACAAGTTGATGGAGACGGTAAATGCCCTCTTGGGCAGTAAGGCCCTTATGTGTTGCAACGTTAACATCTTGAACTTGTGGTTCACTATGAACTTGTTGAGTGGCGACAAGTCCAGAATGACTCTGAGTTTCCCCGAGTCTTTCTTGGGAACACAAAACAGCCTCCCTTGGAACTTGATGGACTTCACCCTCCGGATCACCTTTTTCTCCAACAGTTCTTGAATGTACTCCTCCAAAACGGGGGTGGAGTGTTGGAAAAATCGAGGGCACGGGGGCGGAGTGCTGTACCAGCTCCAACCCAGTCCATTTTTGAGCAGGCTGTGGGCCCAGGGATCGAAGGTCCAACAATCCCGAAAGTACTGTAATCTCCCTCCTACCGGCAACACTTCACTTTGACTGCTGCCCTGCAGTCTTGCCTCCTTGGCCGCGACCACCTCTGAATCCTCTTCCCCTTGAGGGGCGTCTAGACGAGCCTCTGGCCGCTCCTCTGGGCTTTGCTCGAAAGGTGGTAGACTGCCCTTCGAACACTGGATTGAATGCCGGGGATGGCGAGGACACGGCCTGGGGCACCCATTGGAAGGTGGTCGGGGCCTGGGCTACCATCTGTGGCACGGGAGGCAAAGCCGACTGTTGCTGCTGCTGACGTTGCGGTCTGAAAGGCTTGGCTGGGAGGGAGAAAACCTAGATTTCTTCGTCTTTCCCTTCGGTTGGGGACCTTCCTCGGGGGAAGACTTCCTCTTGAGGGACAGGCCCCACTTAAGGAGAAGATTCCTATTCTCGGTGGCTGCCTTGTCCACCACCTCCTTAACTACATCACTGGGGAAGAGATCTTTGCCCCAGATGTTGGATGAGATCAGTTTCTTCGGTTCGTGCCTCACTGTGGCCGAGGCGAACACAAACTCCCTGCAGGCCCTCCTCGCCTTGACAAAGCTATAGAGGTCCTTTGTCACCGTGGCCAGATGGATCTTGGCCACTACCATGAACATTTCATGAACCTTAGGGTCGCTTGCCATTGTCTCCATGGTTGTCTGGAGAGACATCGAGGCTGCCAGACGCTCCTTTGTCTCGAGCTCCCTTCGCAGAAGGAATTCAGACAGCTTAGGGAGGTTTTCGCCGAACTGTCGACCTGCGATATCGGCGTCCAACTTCCCAACCGAAAATGTAAGATGGACGTCCTTCCAGTCCTTGTTGTCCATCGGCAAGGCTAAAGACAAAGGCTTGCATTCCTCCAAGGAGGGGCATGGTTTGCCAGCCTCTACTGCCTTCAGAACGGCCGCGAACCCTTTCTGCAGAAAGGGGAAGGCCCTAGCCGGAGAGGATACGAAGGAAGGGTGCTTCTTACTCAAAGCAGCAACTTTCGAGTTTGAGAAGCCCCTCTCCTTCATTGCAGACGCCAGTGAAGCTTGAGCCTTGGCGTGATCCAAGACGATCACCTCCTTCGGCTCCGTCTCCTCCTTCGAGGCCGGTTCCTTCTTCAGACGGACGTAACAGTCCGGATAGGCCCCTCTGCTGGGCCAGAATTCCACCTCCTCAAAGGGAACTGAACCCAGCTTCTCCGACATGACGATCTTCCCGACCGTCATCGGCATGTGCTCGGCATACCTCCACGGGTTGGCATCCGAGCACACAGGAAGGTCTTTCACATTGAGCTTTTTCGGAGGCCCACGTGACGCTGCAATCTTCTGCATCTGGAGCTCCATTGCAGCTGCCTTCTGACTGTTCTCCTTCTGCATTTGCTGTATCATGACAACAATAGAAGAGAGAGCTTGTCCCAGCTCTGTTGGAAGAGCGGACGAAGTAGAGGGAATAGGTTCAGGGGCCTGAACCGGAGCGTCCGATGGCACGGCATCCTTTTCCTCCACGACGTTCGGATCTTGATCCTCGTCCTCGCCCCCTGCGAGGAGGTCCTCTTCCGCCCGTTCGGACACGTCCAACATCCTGTCGTCCAGCTGAATGTCCTGCATGGCCTCCGCGACTTCAGCATCCACGGGGATCTGGACGAGAGGGATCTCCGGCCGAGGCTGGGGGACAACAGCGTCAGCAGAAGCCTTGGGAAAGAGGTACGCCCTCATCTTCTCACTTGGAAGATAAGGTCCAGAGGTGTTCTTTTGGAAACCCCTTACCCAAACACGAAGCTTCTCCCTCGCTGCATCCCTTGACTCCGCCGACCTAGGGGATTCAAAGGCCTCAGCTAGCAGGTTAGTACATACTGAACCTACCTGAGGGTCCCAGTAACGGAGATCATCCTTGGAGGCTGCGCAAGCCGTGTGCCTCCTACACGAATCATGCCCGCAGAAGTTCTTACTGCGGACGTTGCAGAAGACGCTACCACACTTCGGATGCTCCTCCTGTAAAAGAAGAAAATTTCCATGAATATCAGGTGAATTTCAATTCACATGTATATACAAGCATGTACAAAGTTTAAAGGAAAGACACACACTTGTGTTTCCCACACAGTCACCTGCAGTAGCCTTCCAGCAATTAAAATCAAATGGTTAGTCTCCGCTAGAATAACCAAAGAGAATGTTTCCCGAGGGAAATAGGTGTAGCTCACACCTAAGGTGAGACTTTAACATACTGGCTAAAGACAAAAAGAACTCTCTTTCCATCCCTGTAAGGCAACACCAAGTGACTGCACAAGGCAACACAAGCATGCTAGAAAATACAGTGTTGTAACCTACTATATCATGGCCTCTCCCGACATTATATACTATACAGGGGAGTACTGATATAGTACATGGGGTGGCGTCAGGTAGGTCTCAAGTATGCGACTTAAGAACTCCAAGGTGGCAGAACTCTAGTTCCGATGTCTGTGCCGGCCGGCAGTGGCTGCCGGTCTGCAGCTACACCAGGTGGCGCCCGGCTGTCGGCCACCATTCCCAGTGACCAGCCGATAGGGCGAGGTAAAAGGCCGGCCGGTAGAGGTAAACAACCCATGCCGGCCGGCAGCCACGCTAGGTAGCGCCCGGCTGCCGGCCGCCACTCATAGCCATCGCCGACCGACAGCAAGAGAACTAGAGAACACCAACTACCCGACTGCCGGCCACTAGGCCGGCAGTCGGCAGAGGACAACACACAAGAAGAAAACAGAATGGGTGCCGGGCTAAGAGGCTATCTACCTCAACGCCCGACACCCGAAAGAGTGCTGAAAGGAAGGGGAGAAACTAATTCAGGCTTCCTAACCACTGCTCACTGGACCTACAGACAGGAGTGGATGAGGGACCAAGGGAGGACCGGGCAGCACTCAAGGTAACAGGTCCTCTGCCGGCCGGCACACTCTGCCGGCCGACAGGGAACCAAGTCAGCTCCCCATCCTAACCTAAGCTAGGTACGGATGTGGGAAGGCAGACACTAATGACATTACGGACATGACATGACATGACAGAAGGGAAGGACAAGAGGGTCCTGTCCAACCTTGCACTGGTTAAAGATCACCCCCGGCCAAGAAAGCCCATCTCAGCCAGGGGGAAATCCGGGGAGGGAGCCGGCAATACTAGCTGCCTCCCTATAACCAATGCAAGGAAGGTATTGCTATTCCCGGGAAAGGGACACATCCCACACCCGGAACAGCAACAAGGACAAGTCTGAAGGGTCACCGAGCGAAGGGATCATAACTACAGAAACCTTCAAGGGTGACCGAAGGAGGCTAAACCTCCTATGTCTGTGTCAGACAGCGAGGGAGACTCTACCCCAAGCCAGACCAACACAGACTCAGACTTAAAACACTGCTGTACTGTCCCTCTCTGAGCCAGACAAGCTGGAACAGGAAGGTACAGTACCACCCCAATATAGTTATATCGAAAATTAATTCAAATAAACCACTAGGGTTAAGCCCAAGGCTTAAGCAGAGGGAAAGGGTTTGCGCGCCTTCCCCGAAGAGAAGGGAGCAAACGGGGGGAACAAGAAAACATATCAATAGCCTAAGACAACCTAGCCTAGGCACTGAGAGAATCGATTACCTAAATCACCGAAACTCACTCATATACCATCTTGGAAAAAACTCAGCATAAGCTTATATGTATAACGTTGCCTAACGCTTCAATGAAATTATAATAATCACACTTGGAAGACTAATTATCATGCAGGAAGTACAAGGGCCAAACGACTAGGCTACAAGGTCTAGCGTAGGCCAGCCTAGGCAAATCCTTCGCCAAGGCGCTATACTACAGCATCATAAAAGTATTCCTAAATAAGCTAAGCAGCTAATTTATTAAAGCGAAAAGGGGCTGGGAACGTCGCTCTGGCTAACCAAATAAATCCTATCTAGCGAGCGACAGCGTCCAGGACGCCTCCAGCAGGCAACAGCTCTTGTATCTAAGATAACTCTTTTAATTACTTTAATTTTAACCAAGAGCCTACATTTATACATAAAAGAAATGGTACTCAACTTATCGGAAGCAGAAGAAGTTGGAGAAAGCATATTAGCTAGAGTAAATCCAAGATATTTGGTAGAAACACAGGGAAAACACCGAGTTGTATAGCTACGCAAAAAGGAAAACAGATGGCACCGCGAGCGGCGCAGGGCACGCTTACGAAACGGGGAGGAGAGATGCCTTACGAACGGCTCCCCCCTTTCTTATCGTTTTCGTTTTCTTGCCATTTGACCCCTACGAAGTGTTAACTCTGTTCGAGGTACAGATTGCCATGTGGCGTGTCAAGAATACGTCCGCTGATATTTTGCGATATCCCTGAGTCTTTTATTAGGGATATTCGCTCCAGGAGTTAGAATTCTGGGTACCTTAAGGTAAATTCTCTGGGAATATCGCCGTAGTTGTAATATACCCTAGGAAGCTACCTTAGAGGAACTTCCATCAGGACGACATGGCTTGAGCCCAAAAATACTTATATTATTCTTTAGATCAGACATTAAAGAGGTAAATGAAACTATAACAATCGTATATTTCTTAATAAGGAATAGGAGCGAAAGGAGACGCACATGGTAATAAAATAGACATCTTATTTTTAAGATTGCAGGTCATTATAGAAGTAATTACAATAATGATTATAGAATTTATTTACAGTAATAATGAATAATGTACATAGAAAATGAAAGACGGTGATCTTGAGTCTGAAAAGAAAAGTTTGCTTTTTAGAAACACAAGTTCCCAGAGGAACTCGTCTTTTAAAGTTCAAAAAACACTCCATGCTCTAGAGCATGTGGCACGCATGTAAAATTTCTATGACATTTCACCTTGGTAAAGAACAGTCTATTAGAAACACTAAGTGTCCATTAAATCACTATGTATCACGATAGGGTCAACACAGGCACCCGTAGAGTTAGAGTCCCAAGTAACTCACTGTTCTATGCAGATTTAAGCAGCAGGTTTCATTACACTACCTGCAGCTACCACGAAATGCTTCACTTCGTACACCTGTTTTGCGTAGTGCTTGAAGAACAGGCGCGATGATTTCCAGCCTGTAAAGCTCTTGAGGCTTTCGAAATCCATACTCTGGAAGAAGTTCAGAGAAGAAGCGACTTTCTTAGGATCATGACCTGCGGGTGTACTGTCAGGATCCGCTCTGCGAATGAAGTAGGTGATTTTCGCTCTTAGTTGTTTCAGTGACAGGTCGCTACCCGATGTTTCTCCTTTGAAGAGTTGTCCTCCACCGAAGTCTAAAGTTCTTCGAAGATAGACCTTAAGACTCTCCACTGGGCATAGAGAGACATCTTCCTTCAGGGGGCAGATTTTCCAAGGGCCCCATCTCTTGGTGGGTAGTTCATTCTTGGCGAGAAACGTCGGATCGGGGAAGAGGGTAAGATCTCCTGTCTCGGCGAATAGGATATGACCCTCTTCTCTTGATAATGCCACTATTTCACTGACTCGGGCTCCTGAGGCGAGAGCAAAAAGGAAGATAACTTTTTGAGTCGGGTCTTTCAGAGGGCACGAATCGTTGTCCAGGCTAGAAGCAAACTGGAGCACCTTGTCCAGGGACCAGGAGATAGGTTTTGGTGGAGGTGCTGGGCGTAGTCTAGCGCATGCCTTTGGCAGTTTATTGAAGATGTCACTTGACAGATTAATCTGGGAGGCGTATAGGAGTGGTCTAGTCAAGGCCGATTTACAAGTGGAAATCGTGTTGGCCGCTAAGCCTTGTCCATGAAGGTGAATGAAGAAGGACATGCAAAAATCAATGGTGATCTCCGTAGGATTTTTTGCCTTGACGAAGGAAATCCACTTTTTCCAGGAAGATTCGTACTGCCTTCTGGTAGACTCTGTCTTGTACTCCTCGAGGAAGTATAAACTTTTCTTCGAGATCCCAAACCTTTTCTTTACGGCTAAGGAGAGAAAATCATGAGATGAAGGTCCCTGACTTTCAGTGATGAAGAGAAGACAGTCGACTTCTGTACTTGTTGAGAGAGGACTGGGCCCGGTAGGGGAATCAGGCTGGGCTGCAGCTCCAGGACCAGGAGATACCAATTGCTCCGGGGCCACTTGGGAGCCACTAGGGCCATTATCCCTTTGAAGGTTCTCAGTTTGGATAGGACTTTCAGCAGAAGGTTGGGTGGAGGGAACAGGTAGATCTTGGACCATCTCTTCCAATCCAGGGACATGGCGTCCACCGCTTCTGCCTTGGGGTCCTCGTACGGGGCCACATATCGAGGAAGTTGATTGTTGTCGCTCGTCGCGAAGAGATCGATCTGAAGTTCCGGGACTTGGTGAGAGATGAAGGAGAATGATCTTGCGTCTAGAGACCATTCCGACTCTATTGGGCTTGTCCTTGATAGAGTGTCCGCTGTCACGTTGCGGAATCCTTGTAGGTGAACTGCAGACTGGTGCCATTTCTTACTTTCTGCCAAACGAAAGATAGGGAGAAGCACCTGATTTATCTGGGGCGATCTCGAGCCCTGACGATTGAGACATCTGACTACCACCGAGTTGTCCAGAGTCAGACGGATGTGGATCGAGGGAGGCGGGGAGAGTTTCTTCAGGATGAGAAGAACCGCCATGGCCTCCAAGATGTTGATGTGAAACGTCTTGAAGAGGGGAGACCATGTTCCTTGAACCTGCTGTTGGTGGGAGTGACCTCCTCAAGCCTCCAGTGAAGCGTCCGTGTAGATGTTGATCGATGGAGGCGGGTGTTGAAGAGGGATGGACCTTTCCAGGGCCTTTGCTTCTGACCACGGCTTTAGACGTAAGCGAAGTCTGTTCGGAAGCCGTCTCTTGAGGTCTCTTCGAGCGATGGATGCGAATCGTCTCCAGACTCCCGCGGCATCCTTTAGCTGTGCGCGAAGCACTGGGTTTGTCACTGAGGCGAACTGTAGAGAGCCGAGAACTTGTTCCTGTTGGCGTCTTGAGATCCGTTTGGATTTTAGAAACCTTCTGACAGACCCTGCTATTTCCTTCCTTTTCTTCGGTGGAATGGAAAGGCGGTGTGACTAAAGGTCCTAATGGATTCCCAACCATTGGAACTTCTGAGCTGGAGAGAGGCGAGATTTCTCGGCGTTTATCTTGAAACCCAGATGCTCTAGGAACTGGGTGACTTTGTTGCAGGCTCTCAGACAATCTTCGGGCTATGTCGACCAGATTAGCCAGTCGTCTAGGTAGGCCATCACTTGTACGCCCTGAAGACGTAGCTGTTGGACGATTGCGTCTGTCAGCTTGGTGAAGAGTCATAGAGCCACGTTGAGCCCGAAGGGCATGGCCCTGAAGGTGTAACTTTTCCTTTGGAGTCGAAATCCTAGGTAGGAGGAAGCGTAGTGATTCATTGGAATGTGCCAGTAGGCATCCGCCAGGTCTATGGAGACCGTGTAGGCCCTGTGAGGCAGAAGGGTCCTTATTTATTGCAGAGTCAGCATCTTGAATTTGTTGTTCGCAATGAACTTGTTGAGAGGAAACAAGTCTAGAATGACTCTGAGTTTGTCTGAGTCTTTCTTGGGAACACAAAAGAGTCTCCCTTGGAACCTGGTTGACTTTACTCTCTTGATCCCCTTCTTGTTCAAGAGCTCCAGGACATATTCTTCCAGGAGGGGGGGTTGACTGTTGGAAGAATTGCTGGAAAGATGGGGGTGGTTGAGTCCAGCTCCAGCCCAGTCCTTTCTTGACGATGCTGTGTGCCCAAGGATCGAAGGTCCAGCGATCCTGGAATTGGCGGAGTCTTCCTCCCAGCGGAAGCACTTCATTGCTTCTGGTGTCCCGAGGGTTTGCCACCTCGGCCGCTAGCTCCCCTTCCTCCTCTGCCTCTGGAGGGACGGCGAGAAGAATCTCTGCCGGAGCCCATACCTCTGGGACGAAAGGTAGTGGAATATTTCTCATAGGCAGGGGTGAAGACCGGTGACTGCGACACCACCGGCTGGGGGACCAGTTGAAAGGTCTGCTGTGGCTGTGCAGCCATTTGGGGAGTAGCGGGACCTGGAAAGTGACGTCTTGGTTGACGTTGCTGGGGCCTAGGCTTTGAGGATTTCCTCTTAGGCTGAGGGCCATCGTCCTGAGAGGACTTCCTCTTTCGGGATATGCCCCACTTGTGGAGAAGGTTCCGGTTCTCCGTGGCAGCTTTGTCCACTATCTCTTTCACCAAGGCGGACGGGAAGAGATGTTTGCCCCAGATGTTGGAGGAAATCAGTCTCCGGGGTTCGTGTTTCACCGTTGTACTGGCGAACACGAATTCTCTACAGGCTCTGCAAGCCCTAGTGAAACTGTACAAATCCTTGGTTACAGTCGCCAGGTGTGACTTTGCAAGGACCATGTAAAAGTCCGGGACTCTGGTGTCCCCGGCCATGAGTTCTAGCTGTACCTGATGTGACAGCAAAGCGGCGAGTCTCTCCTTGGTATCCTGTTCCCTACGAAGGAGATGATCATTCAGTCGTGGGAGGTCCTCGTTGAACTGACGACCAGCCACATCAGGTTCTAGTTTCCCTACCGTGAAAGTAAGCTGGATGTCTTTCCAGTACCTGTCATCGGGGGGAAGAGTGAGGGAGAAGGGTCTGCACTCTTTCAGTGCAGGGCAAGGTTTCCCTTCCTCCACAGCCTTCATGACCGCTTGGAAGGCCTTTTCAACGAAGGGGAAGGTCGCAGTAGCTGGAGCAACAAAGGTTGGATGCTTTTTGCTCAATTCTGGCATCTTGGAATTTGTGAAACCCCGACTCTTCACTGCTTGAGCCAGCATAGCTTGGGCCTTTGCAAGATCGAACACTATCACTTCCTTAGGTTCGGTCTCTTCTTTTGAGGCTGGTTCGTACCTGAGTCGGACGTAACAGTCCGGATAAGCCTCGAAGTTCAGGAAGAACTCCACTTCTTTCAGAAGAATAGAGCCAACCCTTTCACTAATAAAGATTTTGCCAGTAGTGATTGGCATGTGTTCGGCGTATCTCCAAGGGTTAGCTTCCGAGCAGGTGGGGAGGTCCTTAACCGAAATCTTTTTCGGTTGTTTGAAGCCGACGAGAGTCTTCCGGAATTGTTCCTGAGTCTCTCTCAGCTTCCTGTCCATGAGGGCTTCTAGCATCCTGAAGACCTCTTGAGTGGCCGATGAAAGAGGATCCGGGTGGCGGAAGTCGAAGGAACAGGTTCCTCAGATGTCACTGGAGTTGCTGGGGGAGCTGGAGCGACCTCGTTCTCCGAATCAGGATATTCCACCTGATCTTCCTCATAGTCGAGCTCTTCGCCCATGAGGTTCTTCTCCATTTCTTCTGACACCTCCGACATACGTTCCACGTCATCGGAATCAATATGGCACGAACGCATAGACTGTGCCATGACGATGTCGGGTTCGACCACTATTTGGACGGTGGGAATTTGTTCTCGAGGGATCACTTGGATGCTTTCGGAAAAAGCAAGGCCCTCATATCTTCATTTGGAAGATAAGGTCCAGAAGCATTCTTTTGGAAGCCTAGCACCCATTTGCGCAGCTTCTCTCTAGCGATGTCCCTTACCTCCGTGGTAGGAGGATTTTTGAACGCTTCGTCAAGAAGACTCTTGCAGACTGAACAGTTCTGCGGATCCCAGAATTTAAGGTCTCCTCTCTTGGCGGCGCAGGGGGCATGGGTCCGGCACGCCTTTTGCCCGTAGAAGTCCGGGCGTTTAACTCCACAGAAGTTACTCTCACACTTCACATACTCCTCCTGTAAAAGAAAGAGATCATGAGTACATGGAAGGCATAAGAATGACTTACATTACTCTAGACTTAAGAATAACTTAATCTATAATAGCATATTAATTATATGTTCAAGATTGATGAGCAGGAAGGGAAGTAGATAGACACATACTTGTGAATCCCGCCCAGCCGGTTACCGTAACCTAATCCATAGACAATTCCTTAGGACCTGAGGGTCTCAAATGAGGGAAAATCCGTATGGATGAGCCAAGCTAGGCTTCCTTAATAGAGGAATTGTCCGCAGAGTGTAAAAGGATCTGAGACTGCTCAGAGCCTTGAGGGAGAGGGGAAAATAGGATAAACCCCTTAGCAATATGTAGGTTCTGGCAAGCGACTGCACTGAGATGCACAGAGTATGCTGGAAATGTTGTAATGTGCAATCAAACAGCATAGCCACTATATTAGCTGGTATAACAATACCTATATGGAGGTGGCCAGGCTATCTGGCTGCATCAGATTGACTGCCGGCATGGTGCCGGCAGCCAAGGAAGGGGTACATGTCCCTTAGCGCCTCATTAGGGGGCGCCGGCAGACCGACGGGACGCCGGAGACCGGTCCTGCAGGGTGGAAAACATCAAGGAGGACACACTGAGCGACCGAGATGGACATCACCACAGAGGCGACCTCCGGCACAACGGCAGATCACCGGCAGGGGCGGCGGGCTCCGGCAGCCGGTGGCTGACGGCATGGTGAACCTTAGTTCAACTCATAAGTTATATATATATAAAGGGCGGATACCTAGAATGCCGGCAATCAATGCCGGCAGGTGGGCGGCAGTCTCCGGCAGTCGGCCGGCTGTTGCTAGGTAAAGCAGGGTAAATATAAGGGGTGGGACGTCGGCGGAATGTCGACGGGAGGCGGCAGCCTCCGGCAGGCGGTAGGCTGACGTCGTAGAGGGGAGGTATCTTATGAATAGAGGTCACCTGAGATAGTGGCGGCTGTCGCCGGCAGTAGAGGCGGCAAGGGACCGGTACCATGATAGAGAGAGAGAAAGGTAAGGAGGGAAGGGAGGGGCAATATTCTATACCCCTCTGGCATCCCTCTGGAGAGAGTGCACTCATGATAGGAGTAGGTACTCCTAACATCCGGCGGCAGTGGGCCGGCAGACGGCCGGGAGCCTGAGGTAACCCAAGGGAGGGATAGAGAGCACTCAAACAGGGGGAATCCTCCGCTGGCAGGACCGCCGCCGGCAACCACCCTTATAGAATGCTATGAAGGGTATGTGTACCAGAGCGGCCAGCTCAGCAGAAGAACAAGGCTAGCCCTACCACTCCACCCAAGGGAGGAGTTGTAGGACCGAGGACAGGGGTGTGTAGGCAGGCCTACACCAAAGGGATAGAGTGGGGAGGGGGAAGTAGGGGTCTTTCTTAAGTGGGTAGACTCTGTATGAGAGAGGCCACCAAGGCAAGGGAGAACACTCCCTAACCTAGGATAGGTAGCACAGATCAGGTACAGTACTGATGTACTGTCCTAAACTATAATAAGCCAGAGTCTACCCCCAGAGCTTAACCTAGATTAGGAGGACCAACTCCTAGGCTAGGAAGGCCTGGAAAGACACATCACTAGTTGCAGGGAGGAAGGAGTAACCCAAACAAGTGCAACTGGGGAAGGGCAGAGCCCTTCCTAAGGTCTCAGGCACGACCCTAAGGTGGGTTCATTCCCTTAGGGTAGGCTGAGAAGCGATAAATACTCTGGGTGAAGACAAGATTCTCCCTATTATAGAATAACTGAGAAGCAAGGTTACCCAGAGGGAATTACCCGTAGGTAAGGGGAATAGGAAGGATACAAGGGTTCCTACATTAGGTTAGGAGGGGGTTGGTACACAAACCAACTCAGTCCCTTGTATGGTCCCCGAAGGCGAAAACACTTACATCACAGTAACTAGTATGTTTAACAATGCCTAAATCTTCATAACTTAACTTAGGAACACTTATATATATCATGCAGTAAAATGAGCATTTGGCTGTCAAGCCTAGAGGCTAGGCTAGCGATCTAGTATGGGGTCGGTCAACGACCGTTGTCTAACGAGCGCTAAAACACGATATAATGATTTCCTAGCTATGAAGACTAAATAACTAATAATACTAATTAGTTAAAAGACCTTAGAAGGCTGTTCTGGCTAACTAAATAAAGCATGCAACATGAACAGCGACGCCGTAAAATAGCGCGTCCGGTATCGGCACAGCTCCGCCACAAAACACAATATTTTACGAAAAATAAAAGTTACTTTACGGCCAGAGCTTATTTAAACAATACTAGGACCTGGTACTCAACTTTCCAGCAGAAGGCGAGGCTGAAGGCTGCAACATAACGGCGATGTAAGCAGATAAAGAGGCACTTGGGAAAAATCCGACTTAGCGTAGAAGCTACAGGCGAAATGATGAGGACGGACGTGACGTCATTTAGCAATGGCGCCCGTTTGTTTACGTTTTGAGTACCAAAAGTAGCCACGGATGAGAGTAACTTTGGAACGGCTACTCAGTTACTCAGCCCATTCCCATATCGAAGTGTTAACTCTATATGGGGTGCAGATAGCTATGTGGCGTGTTAATACATGCGTCCCCTGTTGATATACGATATCCTAGAGGGAAACCTTTAGGGTACTCGCACCAGAAGTTAGAATTCTGTGATAACCTTTAGTTTAATTCTCTGGGAATAGCCACTGTAGTTAAATATACCCTAGGAAGCTACTGAAGGAACCTTCCATCAGGACGACATGGCTTGAGCCCAAAAAAGTAATTACAATAATGATTATAGAATTTATTTACAATAATAATGAATAATGTACATAGAAAATGAAAGACGGTGATCTTGAGTCTGAAAAGAAAATTTTGCTTTTTAGAAACACAAGTTCCCAGGGGAAAAAACACTCCATGCTCGAGAGCATGTGGCACACGTGTAAAATTTCTATGACATTTCACCTTGATAAAGAACAGTCTATTAGAAACACTAAGTGTCCATTAAATCACTATGTATCACGATAGGGTAAACACAAGCACCCGTAGAGTTAGAGTCCCAAATAACTCGCTGTTCTATGCAGATTTAAGCAACAGGTTTCATTACACTACCTTCAGCTACCACGAAATGCTTCACTTCGTGCACCTGTTTTGCGTAGTGCTTGAAGAACAGGCGCGATGATTTCCATCCTGTAAAGCTCTTGAGGCTTTTGAAATCCATACTCTGGAAAAAATTCAGAGAAGAGGCGACTTTCCTAGGATCGTTACCTGCGGGGGTACTGTCAGGATCCGCTCTGCGAATGAAGTAGGTGATTTTCGCTCTTAGTTGTTTCAGTGACAGGTCGCTACCCGATGTTTCTCCTTTGAAGAGTTGTCCTCCACCGAAGTCTGAAGTTCTTCGAAGATAGACCTTAAGACTCTCCACTGGGCATAGAGAGACTTCTTCCTTCAGGGGGCAGATTCTCCAGGGGCCCCATCTTTTGGTGGGTAGTTCATTCTTGGCGAGAAACGTTGGGTCGGGGAAGAGGGTAAGATCTCCCGTATCGGTGAATAGGATAGGACCCTCTTCTCTTGATAATGCCATTATTTCACTGACTCGGGCTCCCGAGGCGAGAGCAAAAAGGAAGATAACTTTTTGAGTCAGGTCTTTCAGAGGGCACGAATCGTTGTCCAGGCTAGAAGCAAAATGGAGCACCTTGTCCAGGGACCAGGAGATAGGTTTTGGTGGAGGTGCTGGGCGTAGTCTAGCGCATGCCTTTGGCAGTTTATTGAAGATGTCACTGGACAGATCAATCTAGAAGGCGTATAGGAGTGGTCTAGTCAAGGCCGATTTACAAGTGGAAATCGTGTTGGCCGCTAAGCCTTGTCCATGAAGGTGAATGAAGAAGGACATGCAAAAATCAATGGTGATCTCTGTAGGATTTTTTGCCTTGACGAAGGAAATCCACTTTTTCCAGGAAGATTCGTACTGCCTTCTGGTAGACTCTGTCTTGTACTGCTCGAGGAAGTCTAAGCTTTTCTTCGAGATCCCAAACCTTTTCTTTACGGCTAAGGAGAGGAAATCATGAGATGAAGATCACTGACTTTCAGTGATGAAGCGAAAACAGTCGACTTCTGTACTTGTTGAGAGAGGACTGGGCCGGGTAGGGGGATCAGTGTGGGCTGCAGCTCCAGGACCAGGGGATACCAATTGCTCCGGGGCCACTTGGGAGCCGCTAGGGCCGCTGTCCCTTTGAAGGTTCTCAGTTTGGATAGGACTTTCAGCAGAAGGTTGGGTGGAGGGAACAGGTAGATCTTGGACCATCTCTTCCAATCCAGGGACATGGCATCCACCGCTTCTGCCTTGGGATCCTCGTACGGGGCCACATATCGAGGAAGTTGATTGTTGTCGCTCGTCGCGAAGAGATCGATCTGAAGTTCCGTGACTTGGCGAGAGATGAAGGAGAATGATCTTGCGTCCAGAGACCATTCCGACTCTATTGGGCTTGTCCTTGATAGAGCGTCTGCTGTCACGTTCGGAATCCTTGTAGGTGAACTGCAGACAGGTGCCATGTCTTCTTGTCTGCCAAACGGAAGATAGGTAGAAGCACCTGATTTATCTGGGGCGATCTCGAGACCTGACGATTGAGACATCTGACTACCACCGAGTTGTCCAGAATCAGACGGATGTGGATCGAGGGAGGCGGGGAGAGTTTGTTCAGGGTGAGAAGAACCGCCATGGCCTCCAAGATGTTGATGTGAAACGTCTTGAATAGGGGAGACCATGTTCCTTAAACCTGCTGTTGGTGGGAGTGACCTCCCCAACCCTCCAGTGAAGCGTCCACACACGTGTGGATGTTGATCGATGGAGGCGGGTGTTGAAGAGGGATGGACCTTTTCAGGGCCTTTGCTTCCGACCATGGCTTTAGAAGTGAACGAAGTCTGTTTGGAAGCTGTCTCTTGAGGTCTCTTCGAGCGATGGATGCGAATCGTCTCCAGACTCCCGCAGCATCCTTTAGGTGTGCGCGAAGCACTGGGTTTGTCACTGAGGCGAACTGTAGAGAGCCGAGAACTTGTTCCTGTTGGCGTCTTGAGATTCGTTTGGATTTTAGAAGCCTTCTGACAGATCCTGCTATTTCCTTCCTTTTCTTCGGTGGAATGGAAAGGCGGTGTGACTGAAGGTCCCAATGGATTCCCAACCATTGGAACGTCTGAGCTGGAGTGAGGCGAGATTTCTCGGCGGTTATCTTGAAACCCAGATGCTCTAGGAACTGGGTGACTTTGTTGCAGGCTCTCAGACAATCTTCGGTCGATGTCGACCAGATTAGCCAGTCGTCTAGGTAGGCCATCACTTGGACGCCCTGAAGACGTAGCTGTTGGACGATTGCGTCTGCCAGCTTGGTGAAGATTCGTGGAGCCACGTTGAGCCCGAAGTGCATGGCCCTGAAGGCGTAACTTTTCCTTTGGAGTCGAAATTCTAGGTAGGAGGAAGCGTAGTGATTCATTGGAACGTGCCAGTAGGCATCCCTCAGGTCTATGGTGACCGTGTAGGCCCTGTGAGGCAGAAGGGTCCTTATTTGTTGCAGAGTCAGCATCTTGAATTTGTTGTTCGTAATGAACTTGTTGAGAGGAGACAAGTCTAGAATGACTCTGAGTTTGTCTGAGTCTTTCTTGGGAACACAAAAGAGTCTCCCTTGGAACCTGGTTGACTTTACCCTCCTGATCACCTTCTTGTTCATGAGCTCTAGGACATATTCTTCCAGGAGGGGGGTTGACGGTTGGAAGAATTGCTGGAAGGATGGGGGTGGTCGAGTCCAGCTCCAGCCCAGTCCTTTCTTGACGATGCTGTGTGCCCAAGGATCGAAGGTCCATCGATCCTGGAATTGGCGGAGTCTTCCTCCCACAGGAAGCACTTCATTTCTTCTGGTGTCCCGAAAGTTTGCCACCTCGGCCGCTAGCTCCCCTTCCTCCTCTGCCTCTGGAGGGACGGCGAGAAGAATCTCTGGCGGAGCCTCTGCCTGAGCCTCTACCTCTGGGACGAAAGGTAGTGGAATGCTGCTCATAGGCAGCGTGAAGACCGGTGACAGCAACACCACCGGTTGGGGGACCAGTTGGAAGGTCTGCTGTGGCTGTGCGGCCACTTGGGGAGTAGCGGGACCCGGAAAGTGACGTCTTAGTTGACGTTGCTGGGGCCTAGGCTTCGAGGATTTCCTCTTAGGCTGAGGGCCATCGTCCTGAGAGGACTTCCTCTTTCGAGACATGCCCCACTTGTGGAGAAGGTTCCGATTCTCTGTGGCGGCTTTGTCCACTATCTCTTTCACCAAGGCGGATGGGAAGAGATGTTTGCCCCAGATGTTGGAGGAAATCAGTCTCCGGGGTTCGTGTTTCGCCGTTGCATTGGCAAACACAAAATCTCTACAGGATCTGCGAGCCCTAGCGAAGCTGTACAAATCCTCGGTCACAGTCGCCAGGTGTGACTTTGCAAGGACCATGTAAAAGTCCGGGACTCTGGTGTCCCCGGCCATGACTTCTAGCTGTAGCTGATGTGACAGCGAAGCAACGAGTCTCTCCTTGGTATCCTGTTCCCTACGAAGGAGATGATCGTTCAGTTGTGGGAGGTCCTCGTTGAACTGACGACCGGCCACATCAGGTTCTAGTTTCCTGACCGTAAAGGTAAGTTGGATGTCTTTCCAGTACCTGTCATCGGGGGGAAGAGTGAGGGAGAAGGGTCTGCACTCCTCCAGTGCAGGGCAAGGTTTCCCTTCCTCCACAGCCTTCATGACCGCTTGGAAGGCCTTTTCAACGAAGGGGAAGGTCGCAGTAGCTGGAGCAACAAAGGTTGGATGTTTTTTGCTTAATGCTGGCATCTTGGAGTTGGTGAAACCCCGACTCTTCACTGCTTGAGCCAGCATAGCTTGGGCCTTTGCAAGATCGAACACTATCACCTCCTTAGGTTCGGTCTCTTCTTTTGAGGCTGGTTCGGACCTGAGTCGGACGTAACAGTCCGGATAAGCCTCGAAGTTCGGGAAGAACTCCACTTCTTCCAGGAGAATAGAGCCGACCCTTTCACTAATGAAGATTTTGCCAGTTGTGATTGGCATGTGCTCGGCGTATCTCCAAGGGTTAGCTTCCGAGTAGTGGGGGAGGTCCTTAACCGAAATCTTTTTCGGTTGTTTGAAGCCGACGAGAGTCGTCCGGAATTGCTCCTGAGTCTCTCTCAGCTTCTTGTCCATGAAGGCTTCTAACATCCTGAAGACCTCTTGAGTGGCCGATGGAAGTGGATCCGGGGTGGCGGAAGTCGAAGGAACAGGTTCCTCGGATGCCACTGGGGCTACTGGGGGAGCTGGAGCGACCTCGTTCTCCGAATCAGTGTATTCCACCTGATCTTCCTCATAGTCGAGCTCTTCGCCCATGAGGTTCTTCTCCGTACCTTCTGACACCTCCGACATACGTTTCACTTCGTCGGAATCGATGTGGCACTTATGCATTGACTGTGCCATGAGGATGTCAGGTTCGACCACCAGTTGGACTTTGTTGTAGGCTCTTACACAATCTTCGGGCGATGTTGCCCAGACTAGCCAGTCGTCTAGGTAGGCCATCACTTGGATGCCGTGAAGGCGGAGTTGCTGGACGATGGCGTCTGCCAGCTTGGTGAAGATCCGTGGAGCCACGTTGAGCCCGAAGGGCATGGCCCTAAAGGCGTAACTTTTCCTTTGGAGTCGAAATCCTAGGTAGGAGGAAGCGTGATGATTCATTGGAACGTGCCAGTAGGCATCCGCCAAGTCTATGGTGACCGTGTAGGTCCTTTGAGGCAGAAGGGTCCTTATTTGTTGCAGAGTCAGCATCTTGAACTTGTTGTTCGCAATGAACTTGTTGAGAGGGGATAAGTCTAGAATGACTCTGAGTTTGTCGGAGTCCTTCTTGGGAACGCAAAATAGTCTCCCTTGGAACCTGGTTGACTTTACCCTCCTGATCACCTTCTTGTTCAAGAGTTCTAGGACATATTCTTCCAGGAGGGGGGTTGACTGTTGGAAGAATTGCTGGAAGGCTGGGGGTGGTTGGGTGCAGCTCCAGCTTAGTCCCTTCTTGACGATGCTGTGTGCCCAAGGATCGAAGGTCCAACGATCCTGGAATTGGCGGAGTCTTCCTCCCAGCGGAAGCACTTCATTGCTTCTGGTGTCCCGAGGGTTTGCCACCTCGGCCGCTAGCTCCCCTTCCTCCTCTGCCTCTGGAGGGGCGGTGAGACGAATCTCTGCCGGAACCTTTGCTTGAGCCCCTACCTCTGGGACGAAAGGTAGTAGCATGTTGCTCAAACGCAGCGGTAAAGACCGGTGACTGCAACACCACCGGTTGGGAGACCAACTGAAAGGTTTGCTGTAGCTGTGCGGCCACTTGGGGAGTAGCGGAACCCGGAAACTGCCGTCTCTGTTGACGTGTCTGGGGTTTTGGCTTCTGAGATTTCCTCTTAGGTTGAGGGCCATCGTCCTGAGAGGATTTCCTTTTTCTCGACATGCCCCACTTGTGGAGAAGGTTCCTATTCTCCGTGGCGGCCTTGTCTGCAATCTCTTTCACCAGGGAGGAGGGAAAAAGATATTTACCCCAGATATTGGAGGAAATCAGGCTCCGGGGTTCGTGTTCTACCGTCGCGTTGGCAAACACGAATTCACGACAGGCTCTGCGAGCCTTATTGAAGCTATACAGGTCCTTAGTCACCGTTGCCAAGTGTGTTTTGGCTAGGACCATGTAAAAGTCCGGGACTCTAGTATCCCCGGCCATAAGTTCTAGCTGTACCTGGAGGGACAGCGATGCGGCAAGCCTCTCCTTCGTATCCTGTTCCCTACGAAGGAGGTGATCATTTAGCCTTGAGAGGTCCTCATTGAATTGACAACCGGCTACGTCAGGCTCTAACTTCCCCACCGTGAAGGTTGACTGGACATCTTTCCAGTGCCTATCATCGGGAGGAACGGTAAGGGAGAAGGGTCTGCACTCCTCCAGTGCAGGGCAAGGTTTCCCTTCCTCCACTGCCTTTAAGACCGCTGTGAAGGCCTTTTCGATAAAGGGGAAAGTCGCAGCATTCGGCGCTACGAAGGTTGGATGCTTCTTACTAAGCGCCGGCATCTTGGAGTTGGTGAAACCCCTACTCTTCACCGCATTGGCTAGCATAGCCTGGGCCTTCGCGAGATCGAACACGATTACCTCCTTCGGTTCGGTCTCTTCCTTTGAGGCTGGTTCGGACCTGAGCCGGACGTAACAGTCCGGATAAGCCTTGAAGTTCGGGAAGAATTCCACTTCTTCCAACAAGATAGAGCCAACCTTCTCACTGATGAAGATCTTACCAGTCGTGATCGGCATATGCTCGGCATATCTCCATGGGTTAGTTTCCGAGCAAGAAGGGAGGTCCTTAACCGAAATCCGTTTCGGTTGTTTAAAGTTAACTAGAGTAGACCGGAATTGCTCCTGGGTCTCTCGTAGCTTTCTTTCCATGAGGGCTTCAAGCATCTTGAAGACCACCTGAGTGCCCGATGGAAGAGGGTCCGGGGTGGCGGAAGTCGAAGGAACAAGTTCCTCGGACGGTGCAGGAGTCGCTGCGGGAGTAAGAGCGGGAGCGATCTCGGTCTCCGAATCAGGATATTCCACCTGATCTTCCTCATAGTCGAGTTCCTCGCCCATGAGGTTCTTCTCCGTCTCTTCTGACACTTCCGACATACATTCCACGTTATCGGAATCCAAGTGGCACTCATGCATGGATTGGGCCATGACAATATCAGGTTCCACCACGAGCTGGACGGTGGGGATCTGATCACTGGGGATCACAGAGTCTTTGGATGCCTTTGGGAAAAGCAAGGCCCTCAAATCTCCGCTGGCGAGATACGGTCCGGTGGCGTTCTTCTGGAAGCCACGCACCCACTTGCGTAGCTTCTCTCGAGCGTTGTCCCTTGCTTCCGCTGAAGGAGGGTCGTCGAACGCCTCGGCCAAACGACTCTTGCAGACTGTACAGTTCTGCGGGTCCCAGTATTTCAGGTCGCCTCTCTTGGCGGCGCAGGGGGCGTGGGTCCGGCACGCCTTGTGCCCGTAAAAGTCCGGGCGCTTCACTCCACAGAAGTTGCTTTCACACTTCATATACTCCTCCTGTAAAAGAAAGAGATCATGAGTACATGGAAGGCATAAGAATGACTTGCATTACTCTAAAATTAAGATAACTTAATCTAAATTATTAAGCATTAAAGTACTTCACAAGGTAATATAATGCCTGAGAGTAGTGAGCGGGAAAGGAAGTAGATAGACACATACTTGTGAATCCCGCCCAGTCGGTTACCGTAACCTTATCAGTAGGCAATTTCTTTCATGGCCGAAGGTCACAAAACGGAAATCCATATGGATAAGCTGTGGTGTGTAGAAGCTAAGCCTCTAACAGAAATTGCCCGCGAGGTGTAGCAGGGACTGAGACCACTCAGATCCCTGGGTAGAAGGGGAATAGGAGAAAACCTTTATTAGATATAGGTTCCGGCAACCGGCTGCACTAAGACACACAGAGTATGCTGGAATATTGTAATGTGCAATCAGAACGCACAGCCACAATTTTAAATGGTAAGACAATACCTATATATGGAAGTGGCTAAGCCATCTGGCTGCAGTATGTTGGCTGTCGGCATGTTGTCGGCAGGTATGAGAAGGGGTGCATGTCCCTTAACGTCTCCAGGGGGTACCGGCAGACCGACGGAACGCCGGAGGCCGGTCCTGCAGGGTGGAAGGCATCAAGACAGACACATTGAGTATCTAAAATATAATACCATCGTGGCGACCGCCGGCACAGCGGCGGGTCGTCGGCAGGAGGCGGGGGCTCCGGCAGCCGAAGGCTGACGGCCAGGTGAGCTTGGATCAATTCATAAGATGGATATGTATATGGTTGTATACCTAGACCGCCGGCAATCAATGCCGGCACGCCGGTGGACGGCACCGAAGGTCGGCCAGCTGTTACTAGGTAAAATGGGGGGTGGGACGTCGGCTGTATGTCGACGGAAGGCGGAAGCCTTCGGCACACGGAATGCTGACATCTTAGAGGGGGGAGGGCATCTTATGAAAGAATGTCACCAGAGGTAAAGGCGGTATCGCCGGCGGTGGAGGCGGCAAGGGGCCAGCACCAGGATAGACGGAGAGAAAGGTAAGAAGGGATGGAAGGGGTAAGATCTCATACCCCTCCGGCATCCCTCCGGAGAGAGTGCACTCATGATAGGAGTAGATACTCCTAGCATCCGGCGGCAGGGAGCCGGCAGTCGGCTGGGTGCCTGGGGTAACCCAAGGGAGGCTTAGAGGGCACTCAAGAAGGGGGAAACCCCCGCCGGCCAGACCGCTGCCGGCAACTACCCCCATAGAACGCTATGAAGGGAATGTGTACCAGAGCGGCCAGCTCAGCAGGAGAAGTTAGCCCTACCACTCCACCCAAGGGAGGAGTAGTAGGACTAAGGACAGATGTGTATAGGCAAGCCTACACCAAAGGGATAGGTGGGGAGGGAGAAGATGAGGGGTCTTTCTATAGGGGAGACTCTGTATAAGAACGGCCACCAAGGAGAGGGAGAACGCTCCCCAACCTAGGTTAGGTAACCCAGAATGAGAATGGTACAGGAGTACCGTCTCAAACTATAATAGAGCAGAGTCAACCCCCAGAGCTTAACCTAGAGAAGGAGGGCTAACTCCTAGGCTAGGCAAGCTGAAAGACACATCGCAAGTTGCAGGGAGGGAGGAGTAACCCAACCAGGTGCAACTGAGGAAGGGCAGAGCCGTCCCTTATTTCTCGGTCACGACCCTAAGGGAGGATCATTCCCTTAGGGTAGACAGAGAAGCGATAAATACTCTGTTTGTAGACAAGATTCCCCTATATAGTAGGGGAAGCAAGGCCACACAGAGGGGATGCCCGCAGGCAGGGGGATTAGGGAGCATATAGGGTTTCCTACATTAGGTTAGGGTGGAGAGATACGCAATCAACCCGGTCCCACATATGGTCCCCGAAGGCGAAAACACTTACATCACAGTTAATAGTATGTTTAATAATGCCACAATCTTCATAACTTAACCTAAGAACACTGGTATATATCATGCATGAAAACAAGCACTAGGCTATCTAGCCTAGGGGCTAAGCTAGCGATCTAGTATGGGGTCGAACGGCGACCGAGTCTGAAGAGCGCTAAAACACGATATAATTAATTCCTAGCTATGAAGACTAAATAACTAATAATATTAATTAGTTAAGTGACCGGATAAGGTTGTTCTGGCTAATTAAATAAAGCATGCGATATGAACAGCGACGCCATAAAATGGCGCGTCCGGGATCGGCACAGCTCTGCCACAAAACTCAATATTTTACGAAAAGAAGTTACTTTACGGCTAGAGCTTATTTAAACAATACTGGGACCTGGTACTCAACTTTCCAGAAGAAGGCGAGGCTGAAGGTAGCGACATAACGGCGATGTAAGCAGATGAAAAACGCACTCAAGGAAAATCCGACCAAAGCAAGGAGCTACAGGCTGAAGGATGAGGACGGACGTGACGTCATTTAGCAATGGCGCCCGTTTGTTTACGTTTCGAGTACCAAAAGCAGCCACGGAAGAGTGTAACTGTGGAACGGCTCCCCAGTTATTCTCCACCTTTCCATATCGAAGTGTTAACTCTATATGGGGTGCAGATAGCTATGTGGCGTGTTAATACATGCGTCCCCTGTTGATATACGATATCCTAGAGGGAAACCTTTAGGGTACTCGCACCAGAAGTTAGAATTCTGTGATAACCTTTAGTTTAATTCTCTGGGAATATCCCTGTAGTTGAATATACCCTAGGAAGCTACTGAAGGAACCTAACATCAGGACGTCATGGCTTGAGCCCAAAAAAGAATTCTATTCTTCAGCTTAGGTTCTGCCGGCACAGGACTATCTGCTAGGCCACAGGGAGGAGGCATCATATCATATAATGCCTTCAGGTGAGGCCTAGGGAGGTCTAGCCTCCTGCGTCGGTAGCCTAACCTGACCCAGGAATTCAATTCACCTTGCCAGTCGGCAACCGACCACAGACGGAATACTCTGATGTTCTGACACAAACCCAAAACCAGAATCTGCAGTTAAGGGAAGGGGCAGAAAAACCCTAGCCTAGATTTACCCGAATGCAATTCAAGGCAAAACTGACTAGGGTTCAGCCTAGGCTAACTCAGAGGAGATTAGTATCACCTTATAAAAGATTAGAAGGTATCAGTCTCCACATAAATAAGGTGATACAAGAGCAATCGGGGACATGTATGAAAGTATACTAAAGCCCCTAGGAGCGGTGAGAATCGATTACCTAAATCACCTAAAAACACTCGTATATTATCTTTGGAAGAGGAATATTTATGCAGTAATATCTTTTTTGGGCTTAAGCCATGTCGTCCTGATGGAAGGTTCCTTTAGTGGCTTCCTTAGGGTATATATGACTACAGTAGATATTCCCAGAGAATTAAACTAAAGGTTCACAGCATTCTAACTTCTGGCACGAGTACTCTAAAGGTTTCCCTCTAGGATATCGTATATCAACAGGGGACTCATGCATTAACACGCCACATGGCTATCTGCACCCCACCTAGCGTTAACGCTTCGAGGGGGAGAGGTGGCGAGATAACTGAGGAGCCGCTCCAAAGTTACCCTCCTTCGTTACTGCTACGGTACTCGCGACGTAAACAAATGGCAACCATATTGTGTGACGTCACGTCCATCCTCATTCCTCTGTTAGTAGCTTCTACCTCAGTTGGTTTTTCCCCGATTGCCTTTCTTTATCCGTGTTCATCGATCGTCATGTCGCAGCCTTCGACCTCGCCTTCTTCTGGAAAGTTGAGTACCAGGTTCTTGTATTGTTTAAATAAGCTCTGGTCGTAAAGTAACGATTTTTTATCCTTAAATCTTGTGTTTTGTGGCAGAGCTGTGCCTCGACCAGAGGCGCCATTTTACGACGCCGCTGTTCGCCTCGCATGCTTTAGTTAGTTAGCCAGAACAGCCCTCCCGGTCTTATAACTAATTAATATCATTAGTTATTTAGTCTTCATTGCTAGGAATTAGTTATATTATGCCGTTAGTATTCGTTCTAGGCAACTAGTGTTTGCCTAACCCCATGCTAGATTGCTAGCCTAGCCCCTAGGCTCGATAGCCTAGTGTTCATGTTTACTTTGCATGATATAATAAGTGTTGCTAGGTTATTGTAAATGAAGATAAAGGCATTCTAAACATACAAGATTCTGTGTTGCACACGTACTTTCGCCTTCTAGGGACCATACAAGGGACCGTGCTTGGTCCACCCATACCACACTCCCCTAACCCAACATTGGGGCCCTTGTATGCTTCCTTATATTCCCTGTTACCTACGGGTAACCTCCCTCTGGGTAGCCTTGCTATATCTTAGCCCCCCTACCCGGGGTAGTTCTTGGGTAGGTTAGGCTAGGTTGTTCTTCCCTCTTCCCTACATAGTATATGGAGGGACCTAGGACAGAACCCCAGAGTACCTATCGCTCTTCCCAGTCCACCTTAGGGGAACGACTTCCCCTTAGGGTATCGACTGAGACCGAAGGTGGAAGGGCTCTGCCCTTCCCTCTAGATTGCACTTGGTTGGGACACTCCCTTCCTCCCTGCAGCCTAGCAATGTGTCTTTCCCAGACCTCCCTAACCTAGTAGAAAGGTTCTCCTGGTTTAGGTTAGGCCTTGGGGGATTCTGTTTTATTATAGTTTAGGACAGTACACCAGTGCTGTACCTGATCTGAGCTAACCCTCCCTAGGTTGGGGAGCGTTTCTCTCCTGCCCGGGCAGACTAGTACCTAACAGATTCCCCCCACCCCCTAAAGACCCTTAACCCCTCCCTCACTCTATCCCTTTGTGTTGGCTTGCCTTCACACTCCTGTCCGGTGTCCTACAACTCCTCCCCTGGGGAGAGTTATAGGGTTAGCTGTGCTCTTCTGCTTGGCTGGCCGCTCTGCTACACTTCCCTTACATAGTCGTACAATGGGGTGGTGCCGGCGGAAGATCCCCCCTCTTTGAGTGCCCTCTGTCCCTCCCTTGGGTTACCACAGGCTTCCGGCCGTCTGCCGGCTCCCTGCCGTATCCCCTCCTATCATGAGAGCACTCCTTCCGGAGGGAAGCCGGTCGGGTATCGGACATTACCCTTCCTTACCTTCCCTCCTTACCATCCTCTCTTTCTTATCATGGTGCCGGTCCACTTCCGCCTCCGCTTGCCGGCGCTAGCCGCCGACACCCCAGGTGACCTTTCCACTTCATAAGATGCTACCATCCTAGGATTACCTATGGCGACAGCCTTCCGGCTGCCGGGGGCTGCCGCCCCTTGCCGCCGCTAGCCGCCAGCACCCTGGTGACTTTCCTACTTCATAGGATGTTCCTATCTCAGGATTACCTAAGGCGACAACCTGCCGGCTGCCGGGGGCCGCCGCCCCTTGCCGCCGCTGCTGCTGACTTCTCAGACAACCTTCCATCTTATGTACCCAGCTAGGTTCACCAACACCGACAGCCTACCAGCTGCCGGAGGCCACCGCCCTTCCGGCGACCTGCTGCCGTGCCGGAGGTCGCCCTTATAGGTGTTTTCTACCTCTCTGCTGCTCAGTGTGTAGCTTTAGATGGATTCACCCCGCCGGACCGGCCTCCGGCTTGCCGCCGGCTTACCGGCGACGCTCCTGCGGCTTCTATGGACAAGCACTTCCCCCCGACTGCCGGCCCCGTGCCGGCAGTCGACCTATACAGCCGTATAGCCAGAATGATCTTCTTTGCTATTTCATACCTTGAAGACAGTGACTGGGGTGTACGGTTGTACAGTACAATGTTTCCAGCATAGTCTGTGCTTCTCAGTGCAGTCTCTTGCCAGGACCTACCCAAATATAAGGGGGTTTATCCTATTTTCCCCCTCTTTTCTCTAGGTTCTGAACGATTTCAGACCCTCTCCACTCTGTAGACAATTCCTTTATAAGGAAGCCTAGTTTGGCTCCCCCATAGGGATACCATTCCCTCCCCTAGAACCTCAGGTCCTAAGGAATTGTCGGCAGAAAAGGTCACGGTAACTGGCTGGATGGGATTCACAAGTATGTGTCTTCCTACTTCTCTTCTAGCTCACCTATCCTGAGCTCACATAAAACACAAAGCTACAGATTAGTGAATCTTAATTTTAAGAGTAATGTAAGCCATAACTCTTTTCCATGTACTCATGTTCTCTTTCTTTTACAGGAGGAGTACCTGAAGTGTGAAAGCTCCTTTTGTGCAGTTCGCCGCCCGGACTTTTACGGGCATAGGGTGTGCCGGACCCACGCCCCCTGTACAGCAAAAAAGGGCAACCTAAAGTATTGGGATCCACAGTCCTGCTCAATCTGCAAAGGCCTCCTTGATGAGGCGTTCGACAACCCTCCGTCCGCAGAGGCCAGGCAATGCTCGAGAGAAACTGCGCAAGTGGGTCCGCGGTTTCCAGAAGAACGCCACCGGGCCGTATCTCCCCAATGAGAAGATGAGGGCCATGCTTTTCCCAAAAGCATCACACAGATTCTGTGATTCCCCAGGATCAGATCCCCTCGGTTCAACTGACTGTTGAGCCCGACATTGAGACCACGCTTAGCAAGTGTCGTCTGGACGAGGTGGAGAAGATGTCGGACGTGTCCGACAACACCGAGAGGACCCTCTTGGGTGAGGATCTGGAGGAAGAAGAGGATCAGGTGGAGTACCCTGATTCGGAGGGTGAGGTCGCCCCACCACCTCCGGCAGCCCCTATAGTGGTCAAGGAGCCAGTCCCCTCCACCTCCGCCGCCTCGCAGCCCCTGCTACCCGCCACCGAAGATGCCATCCGGGTATAGGTGGCATTGATGGACGAGAAGCTTAATAAGCATTCTGCGGAGATCACAAGTCGTTTGATGGGATGGAAGCAACCGAAGAAGATCTCGGTTAAGGACCTTCCCTCCTGCTCGGAGTCTAACCCCTGGAGGTACGCCGAGCATATGCCCATTACGACGGGAAAGATCTTCATCAACGACAAGTTAGGGTCCATCCTTTTGGAAGAAGTGGAATTCTTCCCTAACTTTGAGGCTTACCCGGACTGTTACGTCCGACTCAGGTCCGAAGCGGCCTCCAAGGAGGAGACTGAGCCCAAAGAGGTGATCGTGTTCGATTACTCAAAAGCCCAAGCCATGCTGGCAGAGTGCCTGAAGAGTTGCGGTTTCACCAACTTGAAAATGCCGGCACTGAATAAGAAGCACCCGTCCTTTCTTGCTCCCTCTTCTGCGACCTTTCCCTTCGTAGAAAAGGCCTTCCATGCGGTCATGAAGGCGGTGGAGGAAAGAAAGCCCTGCCCTACCCTGGAGGAGTACAGGCCTCTCTCCCTTGCCCTTCCCCCCAACGACAGATTCTGGAAAGACATCCAGTTTACCTTCACGGTCGGGAAACTGGAACCTGACGTGGCTGGAAGTCAGTTCAACGAAGATCTTCCGAAGCTGAACGACCACCTTCTCCGTCGGGAGCAGGTGACCAAGGAGAGACTAGCTGCCTCCCTGTCTCACCAAATTCAGCTCGAGGTCATGGCCGGGGACGTTAGAGTCCCAGATCTATATATGGTTCTCGCGAAGATCCACCTAGTGACTGTGATGAAGGACTTATACAGCTTCATCAGGGCCCAAAGAACCTGCAGAGAATTCATGTTTGCCAATGCGGCAGTAAAACACGAACCCCGGAAGATAATCTCCTCCAACATGTGGGGTAAACATCTCTTTCCATCTGCTCTGGTGAAAGAGATCGTTGACAAAGCCGCTTCTGAGAACCAGAACCTTCTCAATAAGTGGGGCATGTCCCGCAAGAGGAAATCCTCTCAGGAAGAAGGCCCTCAGCCTAAGAGGAAATGCTCCAAACCTAGACCCCAGCAGCATCAACAAAAACGCCAGTTTCCGGCTCCCGCTACTCCCCAAGTGGTCGCACAGCCGCAACAGACCTTTCAATTGGTCCCCCAACTGGTGGTGTCATAATCACCGATCTTCACCCTTGCCTACGAACGACATTCCTCTACCTTTTGTCCCAGAGGTAGAGGCTCCGGCAGAGACTCCTCGTGCCGTCCCTCCAGGGGCAGAGGAGGAAGGGGAGCTAGTGGCTGAGGTGGCAAACCCTCGGGAAACCAGAAGCAATGAAGTGCTTCCGGTGGGAGGAAGACTCCGCCACTTTCAGGATCGCTGAACCTTCGATCCTTGGGCACACAGCATCATCAAGAAGGGACTGGGTTGGAACTAGACACAACCACTTCCAACCTTCCACCAATTCTTCCAGCCATCAACCCCCCTCTTGGAAGAATATGTCCTAGAACTCTTGAACAAGAAGGTGATCAAGAGGGTAAAGTCCACCAGGTTCCAGGTAAGACTTTTTTGTGTTCCCAAGAAAGACTCGGACAAACTCAGAGTCATTCTCGACTTGTCCCCCCTCAACAAGTTCATTGCGAACAAAAAATTCATGATGCCGACTCTTCAACAAATAAGAGCCCTACTGCCTCACAAGGCCTACACGGTCTCAATAGACCTGGCGGATGCCTACTGACACATCCCAATGAACCACCACACTTCCTCCTACCTAGGATTCCGGCTCCAACGAAGAAGCTACGCCTTCAGAGCCATGCCCTTCGGGCTCAACGTGGCTCCGAGAATCTTCACCAAGCTAGCAGACACAATCGTCCACCAGCTACGCCTTCAGGGCGTCCAAGTGATGGCCTATCTCGACGACTGGCTGGTCTGGTCGACTTCGCCAGAAGAATGTTTGAGAGCTTGCAGCAAAGTGACCCAGTTCCTGGAACATCTGGGTTTCAAAATAAACACCAAGAAGTCTCGCCTCGCTCCAGCTCAGAAGTTCCAATGGTTAGGAATCCATCGGGATCTTCAGTCACACCGCCTTTCCATCCCACTGAAGAAAAGGAAAGAAATAGCCGGGTCTGTCAGAAAACTTCTCAAATCCAAACGGATCTCAAGACGACAGCAGGAGTAAGTTCTCGGCTCCCTACAGTTCGCCTCAGTGACAAACCCAGTGCTACGAGCACAGCTAAAGGATGCCTCAGGAGTCTGGAGACGAAACGCATCCGTCGCTCAAATTGATCTCAAGAGACCCCTACCGAACAGGCTTCGCTCCCTTCTGAGCCCGTGGTCAGAAGCAAGGACCTTGAAAGGATCCATCCCTCTCCAATCTCCGCCTCCATCACTCAACATCCACACGGACGCTTTTCTGGAGGGTTGGGGGGTCACTCCCATCAACGGCAAGTTCAAGGAACATGGTCTCCGCTATTCAAGACGTTTCACATCAACATCTTGGAGGCCATGGCGGTTCTTCCCACCCTGAAGAAATTATCCCCGCGTCCCTCGATACACATCTATCTAACTCTGGACAGCTCGGTAGTAGTCGGATGTCTCAATTGTCAGGGCTCGAGATCGCCCCACATAAATCGGGTGCTATTATCCATCTTCCGCCTGGCGGACAGGAAGAAGTGGCATCTGTCTGCAGTTCACCTACAAGGATTCCGCAACGTGATGGCGGACGCTCTATCAAGGACAAGCCCCATAGAGTCGGAATGGTCCCTAGACGCAAGATCATTCTCCTTCATCTCTCGTCAAGTCCCGGAACTACAGATCGACCTCTTCGCGACGGGTGACAACAAGCAACTTCCTCGATATGTGGCCCCTTACAAGGACCCCAATGCGGAAGCAGTGGACGCCATGTCCTTGGACTGGAACAGATGGTCCAAGATTTACCTGTTCCCTCCACCCAACCTTCTGCTGAAAGTCCTCTCCAAACTGAGAACCTTCAAAGGGACAGCAGCCCTAGTGGCTCCCAAGTGGCCCTGGAGCAACTGGTTCCCCCTAGTCCTGGAGCTATAGCCCAAGCTGATCCCCCTGCCGGGCCCAGTTCTCTCCCAACAGGTGCAGAAGTCGACTGTCTTCGCTTCATCAAAGAAAGTCAAGGACCTTCATCTCATGATTTTCTCTCCCTAGCCGTGAAGAAAAGGTTTGGGATCTCGAAGAAAAGTTTAGACTTCCTAGAGGAATACAAAACAATGTCTACCAGAAGGCAATATGAATCATCCTGGAAGAAGTGGGTATCCTTCGTCAAGGCAAAAAACCCTACAGAAATCTCCATAGATTTTTGCATGTCCTTTATTCACACTCATGGACAAGGCTTAGCAGCCAATACGAATTCCACCTGCAAATCGACCTTGACTAGACCACTTCTGTACGCCCTCCAAATAGATTTATCCTGCGAAATCTTCAATAAACTCCCGAAGGCGTGTGCTAGACTCCGTCCAGCACCTCCACCGAGACCCATCACCTGGTCCCTGGATAAGGTGCTCCATTTTGCCTCTAGCTTGGACAACAAATCTTGCCCTCTGAAAGACTTGACTCAAAAAGTGATCTTCCTTTTTGCCCTCGCCTCGGGAGGCCGAGTCAGTGAAATAGTGGCATTATCAAGAGAAGAGGGCCAGATACAGTTCGCCGACACGGGGGAACTTACCCTCTTCCCTGACCCCACGTTTCTCGCTAAAAATGAACTTCCCACCAAAAGATGGGGTCCTTGAAGAATCTGCCCCCTGAAGGAAGATGTCTCTTTATGCCCAGTGGAGAGTCTTAAGGTCTATCTTCGAAGAACTTCAGACTTTGGCGGAGGACAACTTTTTATAGGAGAAACTTCGGGTAGTGACCTGTCACTAAAACAACTAAGAGCGAAAATTACCTACTTTATTCGCAGAGTGGATCCTGACAGTACACCCACAGGTCATAATCCTTGGAAAGTCGCCTCTTCTATAAATTTTTTCCAAGGAATGGATTTTGAAAGCCTCCGATCCTTCACAGGCTGGAGGTCCCCTAGAGTTTTCTTCAAACACTATTCGAAGCAGGTGCACGAAGTCAAGAGATTCGTGGTGGCAGCAGGTAGTATGATGAAACAGCTGTTTAGTGCTGCGTAGGACAGTGAGTTTTTTCGTTACTGTAACTCAAACGGGTGCCTGTGTTGACTCTAGTGCGATACATAGTGATTTCAAGGGACACTTAGTGTCACTAATAGACTGTTCTTTATCAAGGTGAAGTGACATAGATTCTTACACGTGTGCCACATGTTCTTGGACATGAAGTGTATTATGATTTTAAAAGACTGGCGTTCCTCAAGGAACTTATGCTTAAAGGCAAAATATTTCCCTTTCAGATTCTGCATCACCGTCTTACTGAAAATCTATGTCTATTATCCAATATTATTATTGTACATAATTTTCCATATTTCCATGCAATTTTCAAATAAAATATTTATTTTATTTACCATTTGCGTCTGATTTCGCTCCTATCTTTCATACGAAAATATATTGCTGGTTTTGTTTTATTGAACCTATTTCTAGAGTTTATTATAGTTAATATACCTACTGCCTAATATACACTCACCTATTGGTATAAAATTTGTTCCTACACAAATATTTACCCTTCTGATCTGTCTTCGAGACCGGCATGATCTCTTCATCCAGGTGAGTCTATCCTCGTCAGGTTACTTCGAGATGTTCCTCTTGTCCAATTAGGATTTCCCTGCCAGGGGGAAAGGAAGCCAGGTCATTGTAATGCCACTGGTAGTGACATTTAACGGAGATATCACGGTCTCTTCGGTCACCAGACCACGGGAATGTTAGTCAGAGTAGCAGGCACTTGAAATGGGAAAAAATCCACGATACATTAATTCTCTAGTACACTTCCATCAGGACGACATGGCTTGAGCCCAAAAAACGGAATTTGAGCGAAGCAAAAAATCTATTTTTGGGTGAGCTGGCCATGTCGTCCTGATGGACCCGCCCAACTGTTCCAGTTCAGCCTGCCAGGCCCCTCCCTGCTATTCTGTATCGCGGAGGCTGGTTGGAAGCTAGAATTCGGAATGAGGATGGACGTGACGTCACACAGTATGGCGGACGGTTTGTTTACGTTGCGAGTACCGTAACAGTAACGAAGGAAGGTAACTTTGGAACGGCTCCTCAGTTACCTCGCCACCTTTCCCCCTCGAAGCGTAAATGCTAGGTGGGGTGCAGATAGCCATGTGGCGTGTTAATGCATGCGTCCCCTGTTGATATACAATATCCTAGAGGGAAACCTTTAGCGTACTCGCGCCAGAAGTTAGAATTCTGTGAAAACCTTTAGTTTAATTCTCTGGGAATATTTATGGTAGTCATATATATCCAAAGGAAGCTACTGAAGGAACCTTCCATCAGGACGACATGGCCATCTCACCCAAAAAACGGATTTTGAGCGAAGCGAAAAATCTATTTTTGGGTGAGATGGCCATGACGTCCTGATGGAAGGTTCCTTTTGGTAGCTTCCTTGGGTATATTAACTACAAGGATATTCCCAGAGAATCAAACCACAGGTTATCACAGAATTCTTACTTCTGGTGCGAGTATCCTAAAGGTTTCCCTTTAAGACATCGTATATCAACAGTGGACGCATGTATTAACACGCCACATAGCTATCTGCACCCCATATAGAGTTAATACTTCGATATGGAAAGGTGGAGAATAACTGGGGAGCCGTTTCACAGTTACACTCGTCCGTGGCTACTTTTGGTACTTGAAACGTAAACAAACGGGCGCCATTGCTAAATGACGTCACGTCCGTCCTCATCCTGATGCCAGCTCCTTGCTAATCTCCATGATACAGCAGGACAGGGCGGGGCCTGAAAGGCTGGACTAGAATAGCAGGGAGGGTCCATCAGGACGTCATGGCCATCTCACCCAAAAATAGATTTTTCGCTTCGCTCAAAATCCATTTTTTGGGCTCAAGCCATGACGTCCTGATGGAAGAGTACCAGAGAATCAATTTATCGTGGAAAATTCCCCTTATTAGAGTAAGTGCCAAGGGCTTTGAGTAGAGGTATGTAATGTGACCTCGGTAGAGGTTCCGTGAGGATCAGGCTTCCTGCCCCCCCTGGCAGAGAATTCCCAACGGGTTATACCAAAATTCAAAGTGGTCATCAAAGGGCTACTCACCCTGCGGAGAGTTCGTGAAGGACTCGGAGACAAGACAGAATGGTCAATATTCGTGTAGGAACATTCTCGACAATAAATGAGTGATGGTTAGTCACTATATTCCATAGTTGGAGAACAATCTGGTCTCGAAGGTATGGCGTAAGTAAGTATTCAATTAGGAATATTACACAGCATAGGTGAGTATATAATACAGACAAAACATATTATTCTTCTCATTTCAAAAGAAAGGGGTAAATGAAACTATGACATTCATGTATTTCATAGTGTAAATAGGAGCGAAGAGAGACGCACAAGTAATAAAATAGACATTTTATTTCAGAAATTGCAGGTTATAGTAGTAATAAATGCAATAAAGGATGTAAAGTTAATTTACAATGATAAATAATGTACATAGAAATTAGAAGACTTCAATCTTGAATCTGAAAGAAATTTCAAATTTTAGAGAGCACAAGTTCCAGAGGAACGTCAGTCTTTAAAAGTAAAAAACACATCATGCCCTAGGCATGTGGCACTCATGTGAAGTCTATGACATTTCACCTTGTAAAGAACAGTCTATTAGAAACACTAAGTGTCCATGAAATCACTATGTATCACACGAGGGTCAACACAGGCACCCATAGAGTTAAAGTCCGGAGTAACTCGCTGTTCTATGCAGAGTTAAACTGCAGGTTTCATAACACTACCTGCGGCTACCACGAAATGTTTGATTTCATGCACTTGCTTCGCGTAGTGCTTGAAGAAAACGCGCGAAGATTTCCATCCTGTGAAGCTCTTGAGGCTTTCGAAATCCATACTCTGGAAGAAATTCAGAGAAGATGCGACTTTTCTAGGATCGTGACCTGCGGGTGTACTGTCAAGATCCGCTCTGCGAATGAAGTAAGTGATTTTCGCTCTTAGTTGTTTCAGTGACAGGTCGCTACCCGATGTTTCTCCTTTGAAGAGTTGGCCTCCACCAAAGTCTGAAGTTCTTCGAAGATAGACCTTGAGACTCTCTACTGGACATAGAGAGACATCTTCCTTCAGGGGGCAGATTCTCCAGGGGCCCCATCTCTTGGTGGGTAATTCGTTTTTCGCGAGAAACGTGGGATCAGGGAAGAGGGTAAGTTCTCCTGAATCTGTGAACAGGATATGACCCTCGTCTCTTGATAATACCACTATTTCACTGACTCGGGCTCCCGAGGCGAGAGCAAAAAGGAATATAACTTTTTGAGTCAGATCCTTGAGAGGGCACAAATCGTTGTCCAAGTTAGAGGCAAAATGGAGCACCTTGTCCAGGGACCAGGAGATAGGTTTTGGCGGAGGTGCTGGGCGTAGTCGAGCGCATGCCTTTGGTAGTTTATTGAAGATATCGCTGGACAGATCAATCTGGAAGGCGTACAGTAGTGGTCTAGTCAAAGCCGATTTGCAGGTAGAAATCGTGTTGGCTGCTAAGCCTTGTCCATGAAGGTGAATGAAGAAGGACATGCAAAAATCAATGGTGATTTCCGTAGGGTTTTTTGCTTTGACGAACGAGACCCACTTTCTCCAGGATGATTCGTATTGCCGTCGTGTGGATTCGGTCTTGTATTCCTCGAGGAAGTCTAGACTTTTCTTCGAGATCCCAAACCTTTTCTTCGCGGCTAGGGAGAGAAAATCATGAGATGAAGGTCCCTGACTTTCAGTGATGAAGCGAAGACAGTCGACTTCTGTACATGCTGAGAGAGAACTGGGCCCGGGAGGGGGATCAGCTTGGGCTGCAGCTCCAGGACCAAGGGGTACCAATTGCTCCGGGGCCACTTGGGAGCCACTAGGGCCGCTGTCCCTTTGAAGGTTCTCAGTTTGGAGAGGACTTTCAGCAGAAGGTTGGTGGGAGGGAACAGGTATATCCTGGACCATCTGTTCCAATCCAGTGACATGGCGTCCACTGCTTCTGCCTTGGGGTCCTCGTACGGGGCCACATAACGAGGAAGTTGATTGTTGTCGCTCGTTGCGAAGAGATCGATCTGAAGTTCCGGGACTTGGCGAGAGATGATGGAGAACGATCTTGCGTCTAGAGACCATTCCGACTCTATTGGGCTTGTCCGTGATAGAGCGTCCGCCGTCACGTTGCGGAATCCTTGTAGGTGAACTGCAGACAGGTGCCATTTCTTCTTTTCTGCCAGGCAGAAGATCTGAAGAAGCACCTGATTTATCTGGGGCGATCTCGAGCCCTGACGATTGAGACATCTGACTACCACCGAGTTGTCCAGAGTCAGATGGATGTGGATCGAGGGAGGCGGAGAGAGTTTCTTCAGAGTGAGAAGGACCGCCATGGCCTCCAATATGTTGATGTGAAACGTCTTGAATAGGGGAGACCATGTCCCTTGAGCCTGTTGTTGGTGGGAGTGACCTCCCCAACCCTCCAGCGAAGCGTCCGTGTGGATGTTGAGTGATGGAGGTGGGTGTTGAAGAGGAATGGACCTTTTCAGGGCCTTTGCTTCCGACCACGGCTTTAAGAGTAACCGAAGTCTGTTTGGGAGACGTCTCTTGAGGTCTCTTCGAGCGATGGATGCAGAACGTCTCCAGACTCCCGCGGCATCCTTTAGCTGTGCGCGAAGCACTGGGTTTGTCACAGAGGCGAACTGTAGAGAGCCTAGAACTTGTTCCTGCTGTCGTCTTGAGATCCTTTTGGATTTCAGCAGTTTTTTGACAGACCCTGCTATTTCCTTCCTTTTCTTCTGTGGGATGGAAAGGCGGTGTGACTGAAGATCCCAATGGATTCCTAACCATTGGAACTTCTGAGCTGGAGAGAGGCGAGATTTCTTGGTGTTTATCTTGAATCCCAGGTGTTCTAGGAACTGGGTGACTTTGTTGCAGGATCGTACACAATCTTCGGGCGATGTCGCCCAGACCAGCCAGTCGTCTAGGTAGGCCATCACCTGGACGCCGCGAAGGCGGAGCTGTTGAACGATGGCGTCTGCCAGCTTGGTGAAGATCCGTGGGGCCACGTTGAGCCCGAAGGGCATGGCCCTGAAAGCGTAGCTTTTCCTTTGGAGTCGAAATCCTAGGTAGGAGGAAGCGTGATGGTTCATTGGAACGTGCCAGTAGGCATCCGCCAGGTCTATGGAGACCGTGTAGGACCCTTGAGGCAGAAGGGTCCGTATTTGTTGAAGAGTCAGCATCTTGAACTTGTTGTTCGCGATGAACTTGTTGAGGGGGGATAAGTCTAGAATGACTCTGAGTTTGTCGGAGTCCTTCTTGGGGACGCAAAATAGTCTCCCTTGGAACCTGGTTGACTTTACCCTCCTTATCACCTTCTTGTTCAAGAGTTCCAGGACATATTCTTCCAGGAGGGGGGTTGACTGTTGGAAGAATTGCTGGAAGGTTGGGGGTGGTTGAGTCCAGCTCCAGCCTAGTCCCTTCTTGACGACGCTGTGTGCCCAGGGATCGAAGGTCCAACGATCCTTCCTCCCACCGGAAGCACTTCATTGCTTCTGGCTTCCCGAGGGTTTGCTACCTCGGCCGCTAGCTCCCCTTCCTCCTCTGCCTCTGGAGGGGCGGCGAGATACATCTCTGCCTGAGCCTCTGCTTGAGCCTCTACCTTTTGGACGAAAGGTAGTGGATTGCTGCTCAAATGCAGGGGTGAAGACCGGTGATTGTAACAGGACCGGTTGGGTGACCAGCTGAAAGGTCTGTTGTGGCTGAGCTGCCACTTGGGGAGTAGCGGGGTTTTGGTTTCGTAGGTTTCCTCTTAGGTTGAGGGCCGTCGTCCTGAGAGGATTTCCTTTTCTTCGACATGCCCCACTTATGGAGAAGGTTCCTGTTCTCTGTGGCGGCTTTGTCAGTGATCTCTTTCACTAGGGAGGAGGGAAAGAGGTGTTTACCCCAGATGTTGGAGGAAATCAGCCTCCGGGGTTCGTGTCTCACTGTAGCGCTCGCGAACACGAATTCACGACAGGCTCTACGAGCCCTAGTGAAGCTGTACAGATCCTTCATGACCGTTGCCAGATGCGTTTTGGCAAGGACCATGTAGAAGTCTGGGACCCTAGTGTCACCGGCCATGACTTCAAGCTGTACCTGGAGGGACATAGATGCGGCAAGCCTTTCCTTCGTATCATGTTCCCTACGAAGGAGGTGATCGTTGAGTTTTGGGAGGTCCTCGTTAAACTGACAACCAGCAACGTCAGGCTCTAGATTCCCCACTATGAATGTCGACTGGACGTCTTTCCAGTGCCTATCATCAGGGGGAGTAGTGAGGGAGAAGGGCCTGCACTCCTCCAGTACAGGGCAAGGTTTCCCTTCTTCCACTGCTTTCTGTACCGCAGTGAAGGCCTTTTCAAGAAAGGGGAAGGTCGCTTTGTCCGGTGCGACGAAGGTCGGGTGCTTTTTACTAAGCGCCGGCATTTTTGAATTGGTGAAGCCCCTACTCTTCACCGTGTTGGCTAGCATAGCCTGGGCCTTCGAGAGATCGAACACAATTACCTCCTTCGGTTCGGTCTCTTCTTTAGAGGCAATGTTCGGACCTGAGTCGGACGTAACAGTCCGGATAAGCCTCAAAGTTCGGGAAGAACTCCACTTCTTCCAGCGCGATCGAGCCGACCTTCTCGCTGATAAAGATCTTGCCCGTGGTGATCGGCATGTGCTCGGCATACCTCCATGGATTAGTATCCGAGCAGGCAGGGAGGTCCTTAACCGAAATCCTTTTCGGTTGCTTAGAACTTCCGAGGTTAGACTTAAAAAGCTCATGAGTCTCGCAAAGTTTCTTATCCATGAGAGCTTCAAGCATCTTGAAGATCTCCTGAGTGCCTGATGGGATGGTGTCCGGGGTAGCAGACGTTGAAGGAAGTGATTCCTCGGTCGGTGTAGGAGTTGGTGCAGGGGTAGAAGCGGGAGTGACCTCATGCTCCGAATCAGGGTATTCCACCTGATCTTCCTCATAGTCGAGCTCCTCACCCATGAGGTTCTTCTCCGTAGTCTCCGACACTCCGACATACGTTCCACGTTGTCGGAATCTAGACGGCACTCATGCATGGACTGGGCCATGACCACATCAGGTTCCACCACTATCTGGACGGTAGGAATCTGATCACTAGGGACCACTGAGTCTTTCGATGCCTTCGGGAATAGCAAGGCCCTCAAATCTTCGGTAGCGAGATACGGTCCGGTGGCGTTCTTCTGGAAGCCACACACCCACTTGCGTAGCTTCTCTCGAGCGTTGTCCCTTACCTCCGCTGAAGGAGGATCGTCGAACGCTTCGACCAGACGACTCTTGCAGACTGTACAGTGCTGCGGGTCCCAATATTTTAGGTCGCCTTTCTTGGCGGCGCAGGGGGCGTGGGTCCGACACGCCTTGTGCCCGTAGAAGTCCGGGCGCTTCACTCCACAGAAGTTGTGGTCACACTTCATATACTCCTCCTGTAAAAGAAAGAGATCATGAGTATATGGAAGGCATAAGAATGACTTACATTACTCTAAGGTTAATTTTTAAGTAGTTAAGCTTTCACCTAACATTAAATAATTCATGAATATTGTAATGTTTGAGAAGAGGAGCGGGAAAAGGAAGTAGATAGACACATACTTGTGAATCCCGCCCAGTCGGTTACCGTAACCTTATCAATAGGCAATTTCATTTGTGACCGAGGGACACAAAACGGAAATCCGCATGGATCACCGTGGTGGGTAGAAGCTAAGTTCTAGCAGAGATTGCCTACGAGGCGTATCAGGAACTGAGACCACTCAGATCCTTGGGTTAAGGGGGTAGTAGGAGACCCCGTATAGATCTAGGTTCCGGCAACCGACCGTGCTAAGACACACAGAGTATGCTGGAAATTGTAATGTGCAAGAAGACAGCACAGCCACTAGTAGAATGGTAAGACAATACCTATCTATCGAAGTGGCCAAGCCATCTGGCTGCAGTGTAGGGCTGTCGGCGTGTTGTCGACAGATAGTAGAAGGGGTGCAAGTCCCTTGGTGCTTCCGGAGGGTACCGGCAGGCCGGCGGCACGCCGGAGGCTGCTCCAGCAGGGTGTAAGGCATTAAGGCAGACACATTGAGAATCTAAGCATAATACCGACTTGGCGTCCGCCGGCACAGCGGCGGAACGCCGGCGGGAGGCGGGGGTTCCGGTAGCCGAAGGTGATCGGCTCATAAGATAAAGCAGAATTTGGTAGAATACCCAGACCGCCGGTGAAGTATACTAGAGTTCTATCTACATCTTGTTATGATTGTCGTTCAACAGTTGTATTGTCAAACGACCAGTTGTTTACATATAATAATTACCACTGTTATGTTGTTTACATCTGTCTACTGTAATGGTTTTCGCCTCCCGCCTTTTCTTTTATGGAGAGTCGTTATTTGTCAGCCGTGAAGGTAACACTTCGTATTATAAATAAATCCATTCAGGAATAAATAGTTGATTCGTTATCATCGATATTTATTTGGCTCCTGAATTAAGTTAACACATGGCGCAGTGAGTATAACGGAAGATATCTACAAGAAGAAAGAATAACCCTACCACTACAATGCCTATAGTTGCAGAACTTCGTGAGGAAGCCCTTGCCCTCACTAAAGAAAATATTGGTGATTTAGATCGTGACGAAATCAAGAATTACCTGGAGGCTCTTGGAGTTCCCTATGACAACAAGAATAATACATCAAGATTATCAAGGCTACTTCAAATAACCATCGAAAGGTCCAATTTGATAGGCGACACTGAGGAGGGAATAAAGACTCATATTGAAAAGCACAAGGAAACTACTTTTATTGCGGTGAGTGACCCTATGTTTACTATGTTGCAAATGCTACAGCAGCAGATGCAATCACAGGAAGAACGCTTTACACGTGAACAGGAGCGCCGCGAACGAGAATTAGCTGCTATCCTTGAACGAGTCACACCTCGGGCTGATCTCAATGATAACGCAACCACAGGAGTTGAGAGAAGTCGCCGAAGTGAGACAACAAAAATTTCTGTTAGACCCCCAGAGTTACTAGATGATGGTACTACTTTGAAGATTTTCAAGAGATGGGAGGCTACATGGAAAAATTACGCACAGGTGGCGAAGCTGGGGGAGAAAACTCGAGAGGACCAAATCGCGACTTTTTGGACGTTTTGCACACCAGAGTTCCTTCAAAGAATTCGCCATGCAATGGAAATCCCAATGGATACACAATTAAGTTTGAGTGAAATCATAGAGAGGATTAGGGGACACCTTAAATCACAACGGAACATCGCAGTAGACCGTTACAAGCTTGTTCGGAGGAAGCAAGAATCCGGAGAGTCATTTGACGATTTTCTGGTGGATCTTCGGGAGCAAGCAGAGGATGTCAACCTGTCAGACATGAGTGCTGATGAATGGATTGCCACTCTTATATTGTCCGGAGTTCGCGATGAGAGTGTAAGACAGGAACTGTTGGGGAAGAAACCTGCACTTAACCTTCGTGAGACGATCACTTTATGCCGCAACCGTGAGTTGGCAGGGAAAGAAGATCAGAGATTGAGTAGAGGTTATAGTGTTGATATGAATAGATTGCAGACCCGGAAAAGAAGCAAAAGTCAACAGCGAACAAAAAGTCATGCCAACAAATCCTCTATAGATGAATCCGCAAAGTGTCGCAGATGTGGTTTTTCAGCCTACCAACAAGGAAAAAAATGTCCAGCAATGGGAAAGGAGTGTTTTAATTGTGGTCGCTTTGGCCATTATAGTAAGGCCTGTGAAAGTCCGAGGAAGGAAAACGCTATAAAATCGTCTCCTAAAGCCGATAAACGCAAGCATGTCGCCGACATTTCTAGGTGTACTGAGAAACGTCCGATGTTGTCAGTTGACATCCATCACCCACTGAAGAGTCATGTCATCAGAAAATGCGTCATCGCCGATACAGGAGCAGAGAGGACTGTCGCTGGTGTGGGAATGATGGAGGATTTGATGCTTAGTGAACAGGACCTCCATTTCTGTGAAGAGTACTTAGAAAGTGTTAACGGCAAAAGACTAAATGTTATTGGAGAGACTGATTTAGTGTTATATGGTAATGGCAACAAATGTGTAGAAAATGTTATCTTTTGTAGTGACGTTAAAAGTGAGGAGATGTATATATCTCTTGATGCCTGCAAGAAGTTGCACATCGTGCATGAAAATTTCCCATTTCCTATGAAAAAAACAGTTCGTATTACCACAGATCTTCGGTGTACTGAAAGAAATAGCCCAGTGGAGGAATTCCCAGTGGAGGAATTCAGCATAAACTCGAGGAACCAGATCATAGAAGACTACTCAGAAGTGTTCAGCATTGAAGGACGGTTAAAAACTATGAAAACTGCACCGATGAGAATAGAGCTTAAGGAAAATGCAAAACCTTTTGCAATTTATGCCTCCCGACCAGTGAGCTACCCATTGCGGGATGCAGTGAAGAAGGAGCTGGAGAACATGATTAATCAGGATGTCATTGAACGAGTTGGAGATAGACCAACGGAATGGTGCCATCCAATCGTTGTAATCCCGAAACCAGATGGTGGGATCAGAATGACGTTCGATCTCACAAAGCTCAATTCGCAAGTAAATAGGACGGTACACAATGCCAAAACGCCACAGGATGCTATAAATGAAGTGATTCATGGTGCTAAATACTTCACAGTATGTGATGCTGTCAAGGGTTACTGGCAATTAGAGTTGCATGAAGATTCAAGAGATCTTACTACTTTCCTAACACCATGGGGAAGATTTCGGTACAAGAGAGCACCTATGGGATTCATCAGCACTGGTGACAGTTAAAATTTCAGAGGAGACTTGGCAATTGATGGTTTGGAAAGAACCCATAAAGTGGTGGACGACGTGCTGATTGCAAGTAGGACGTATAAGGAACACATACAAGATGTACGGGCATTCCTAAACAGGTGCATCGAACATGGCATTTCATTGAATGAGAAAAAATTCAAATTTGCTCAACCACAAGTGCAGTTTGCTGGGTATGTTTTGTCCAAAAACGGGACAGAAGCAGATCCAAAGAAAGTGAATGCTATTGCAGATTTTGCAACGCCGACAAATATCACCGAACTACGAAGTTTTATGGGATTGGTAAAACAGTTAGGATCCTTTAGCCCGCACATTAGTGCAGCGAGCATGCCGCTGAGGGAACTTTTGAAAACCAGGAATTAGTTTCAATGGTTGCCAGCACATACTGAAGCCTTTAACCCTGGATAGGTACGCTCCTCGGACACCCCTTTAAGGGTATACTCGGACGCGAACGACCCCGACGCCAAAAAAAATTCTTGAAAAATCAGTTTTTGCAGTAACCTCCTTTTTTCTTTTGCCAAATAAAAACTTCAATGAATGCTTAAAACAACTGTAAAGATAAATACTACTCATCTGCAGAAAAACTATTTATTATAAATATTTTAAAAAATTAAGTAGAAAAAAAAGACCTTACATAAAAATTCATAAAAAAAAAGTTTATACATATATACACAAATCCTTTTAGGAATTGATTCTTGAATGTTTAGGACACATCTTGATGTATTTTGGATGAAGTCAGACCCATGGAGGTGAAGATCTGAAATGAGAAAAAAAGGGTAACTTTTTTTGGCCAAAACAATTTGTCCAAATTTCATGAATTTTTTTGGGTACCCAAATGAAATAGGAAGTGGCTAATTTTTTTAGGGAATAAACATATGTTATCCTAAAATAGAAATATGTAAAAAAATCTTCATTATTTTGTAAATTACATTTATATCAGGGGCCATATCAAAAGGCAATTTTTTGAGTACTTAGAAATTTCGTAAAAAAATACATATATTTAATATATAATATGATATTTATGCAGGTAAAAATATACCAAAATATCACAAATTCTATAGGGAACAAGAATATATATAGATAGGGCAACTTACGCTTCGGATATGTCCACAAAATGGCCGCCAACCACACTGACTCAGACTCCCTAATCTGCCACTTGAAATGTAGGAAGGGTATGTCAATTTCAAGGTGTTATTTACTAATCTAATTATTCTTGGATATGCATAAAAATTGTATGGTGGGTTGCTGGATAATTGTCGATTATTTTACGACTATAAAATTAAAATTCTGACCCAAATAAAATTTTTTGAAGGGAAATAAAATCGAAAAAAAAAAATGTAAAACAATATATTTTAGCTAAAAAAATATGATGATATTCAATCAAAAAAGAAGTAAACAAAATTTTCCGACAAATAAACATCTAGAGGAATCATTACTCTGTGATAGTTCCTTAGTACGTAATAATTTTGAAAGAAATGGGAAAAAACGAAAAAGTGGCAATCGCAGGAAAATCGAACACATACCTATATATACGCCATATCTGGCTAAAAATAAAGATAGGCATGGGTAGCCAGATCATCTAGAATCACTTTCCAACACTATAAAAATACAAGTTTTGCGACACTACTTGCCAATTCCTTACGGTAACATGACTAAGCAAAAAAATGCAAAACAAATAAAAAGGGCCACTCGCGGAAAAATGGCCAACATTCTAATATACGGCATTTCAGAAAAAAAAAATTCAGCCACGTACTAGGCAAACCATCAAGGCACATTTTCCGACAAATAAACATCTAAATGAATCATTACTCTGTGATAGTTCCTTAGTACGTAGTAATTTTGAAAGAAATGGGAAAAAACGAAAAAATGGCAATCACCGGAAAATCGAACACATACCTATATATACGCCATATCTGGCTAAAAAAAAGATAGGCATGGGTAGCCAGATCATCTAGAAACACTTTCCAACACTATAAAATTATAAGTTTTGCGACACTACTTGCCAATTCCTTACGGTAACATGACTAAGCAAAAAAATGCAAAACAAATAAAAAGGGGCACTCGCGGAAAAATGGCCATTCTAATATACGGCATTTCAGAAAAAAAAAATTTCAGCCACGTGCTAGGCAAACCATCAAGGCACATTTTCCGACAAATAAACATCTAAATGAATCATTACTCTGTGATAGTTCCTTAGTACGTAGTAATTTTGAAAGAAATGGGAAAAAAACGAAAAAATGGCAATCAAAGGAAAATCGAACACATACCTATATATACGCTATATCTGGCTAAAAAAAATAGGCATGGGTAGCCAGATCATCTAGAAACACTTCCCAACACTATAAAAATATAAGTTTTGCGACACTACTTGCCAATTCCTTACGGTAACATGACTAAGCAAAAAAATGCAAAACAAATAAAAAGGGGCACTCGCGGAAAAATGCCCAACATTCTAATATACGGCATCTCAGATAAAAAAAAAGACATGCACGTGTTAGCCCAACCATCAAGGCACACTTTCTAACACATAAACATGAAAAAAACATCAATAATATACGGCAATTCCTTACTACGTAGTAAATTTTTACAAATATTGAAAAAAAAAACAGAAATTGGAAACCGCAGTTAAATACCCAATATACCAATAACTACGTCGTATCTGACAAAAACAAAGTCACGCATGGGTAGCCAGATCATCTAGACACACTTTCCAACACTAAAAAAGCAAAAGTTTTACGACGCTATTTGGCAATATCTTACGGAAAAATAACTTGGCAAAAAAATGAAAAAAATGAAAAAGGGGCACTCACGGTAAAAGGCCCAACATTCTAATATACGGCATCTCAGATAAAAAAAAGACATGCACGTGTTAGCCCAACCATCAAGGCACACTTTCTAACACATAAACATGAAAAAAAAATCAATAATATACGGCAATTCCTTACTACGTAGTAAATTTTTACAAATATTGAAAAAAAACAGAAATTGGCAACCGCAGTTAAATACCCAATATACCAATAACTACGTCGTATCTGACAAAAACAAAGTCACGCATGGGTAGCCAGATCATCTAGGCACACTTTCCAACACTAAAAAAGCAAAAGTTTTACGACACTATTTGGCAATATCTTACGGAAAAATGACTTGGCAAAAAAATGAAAAAAAATTAAAAAGGGGCACTCGCGGTAAAATGGTCCTCGTGGTGATGAACGACATTTTAACTAAAAAAAAAAATCATGCACATGGTAGCCAAACAATCCACCAAGACTTTCCACAACTGATAACCTATACAAGTTGCACCATTCTATGACAATTTCATAATACGTAATAACTTTGATAATTATGCAAATTACCTTAGAAGGGTAAACTCGGTCGCGCTCGACCCCGATGCGTCTCAGAAATCGGGGAAGGAGTACAGCTACAGCAATGCACATCTGGACACTACTAGAGCGTGTAGGCGAGACACCTACTGCAGGTCGATCACCCACAAATTCAGTCACGGGGGTGAGTCACGTGAGAAAAACCTCTTTTTTTTTTTGACGCTCGGGGTCGCGGACGACCCACCGTACCGTTCCAGGGTTAATGAAGTGAAACAACTTCTCGTAAAAACACCAGTTCTTGCACAATTTGATCCACTTTGGAAAACTCGTGTGGAAACTGATGCAAGCAGACTTAATTGATTTGGCTTCATCGTGCTTCAACGACATGAAGATGGATGGAAACTCATCAGTTGTGGAAGCAGGTTCCTGACAGATGTTGAAACCAGGTACTCCATGATAGAACTAGAGGCTCTATCTATCAGATATGCATTGAAGAAAAGTAGGTTATATTTGTCTGGACTACCACAGTTTACGGTGATTACTGACCATCGTCCTCTCTTGTCAATATTCAACAAATACTCTTTGACCCAGGTTGAAAATGTTAAATTGCAGAATTTGAAGGCAGAACTCCAAAGTCAATATCAATTCACTGTCGAATGGTGAAAAGGTAAGGAGCATGCTATCGCAGATTGCCTTAGCCGAGCACCCGTGGAGGATCCAGATGAAGGTGAAGACTATCTACAGGGACGTACATTGATGGCTATTCGGATCGCATCAATAGGAAGTGAGAATTCAATGGATGGGAAAGGATGCACTGACCTTATCATTGAAAAGTTACGTGAAGCCGCAAGAGGAGACCCAGAATACATGGAATTAGTAACTGCTGTCAGGAATGACAATGTAGGAAATGAAGATGTACCTGCATGTGTGAAACAGTATAAAGCCATACGGCACCAATTAGCTATTGACGAAGACCTTGTGATATATGGGCAGCGCATTGTAATTCCAAAAGAACAGAGACGAGAAGTTCTTAATCTACTGCATACTGCTCATCAAGGAATTACAAGAACGAAACAGCGTGCCCGTATGTGTGTATACTGGCCTGGTATCACAAATGACATAAATCAGCTAGTAGAGAAATGTGAGGCATGCCATTGCTATCTACCCAGCCTGGAAAAGGAACCACTACAATCAGACCCATTACCATCTCGACCGTTCGAATGTGTATCTGCAGACCTATTTTACTGTAATGGCAGACATTTCTTAATTTATGCTGATCGCCTGAGTGGATATCCGATGGTCCATGAATGGAAAGATGATCCATCAGCAGGATCTATTGTGGGGGCAATGATAAAAATGATGGCAATAATGGGAAACCCACAACGGATCCGAACAGATGGTGGACCGCAATTCCGAGCCGCAGAATTTCAGAAGTTTCTGGAGAGGAAGGGCATCGAGTGGGGCCCAAGCTCACCCCATTTCCCAAGCAGTAATGGGCATGCAGAAGCCTTTGTTAAGAAAGTCAAGACCTTACTGAAAAAGATAAATAAAACAACGGTGGATGAAACATTTCAAGAAGCAATGTTGGAACTAAGAAACACTCCAAGAGCAGATGGACGATCGCCGAACCAAATAGTGTTTGGACACCCTCTCAGATCTACTGTTCCTATTCATCACAGTGCTTTTCAGCAAGAAAGTGCGGAAGAAATTGAAGAAGCAGAAAGGAAAAGAAAAGAAAGAGAAATGAAGAATGCAACGTGGTACAACGCATCCGCCAAAAAGCTGAAAGAATTCTTGCCTGGGGTAGAAGTTCGAATCCAAGACCCAGTATCCAAGAAATGGGATAAGAGGGGAAAAATAGTCAAAGCTGGTTTACGGAATAGAAGCTATCATGTTCAGTTATCAAATGGAAAGTTGCTATGGAGAAACCGTAGATTACTTCGAGAATACCAAGGAGATGTTGATGAAGATCCACAGATGAAGTTGAAAGTACCGAGGGAGAAATAATGGAACCGAGACGAAGTGGAAGATTAAGACAAAAAACTGTCAGATTTGCAATGTAATTAAATATGTTTTTGTAAAAGGAATAGTATAAACTTTGTATTGTAACATTTGATAGAGATAAGTCTTAAGTTGTAATGTACATTTATTTTCATTATTTATGATGGAACTCTGAAGGTAAATATTTTCTGATCCAATAAAAAAAAAAGAAAAAAAAAAAAAGGAAGTTGAGTTCTATCTACATCTTGTTATGATTGTCGTTCAACAGTTGTATTGTCAAACGACCAGTTGTTTACATATAATAATTACCACTGTTATGTTGTTTACATCTGGCTACTGTAATGGTTTTCGCCTCCCGCCTTTTCTTTTATGGGGAGTCGTTATTTGTCAGCCGTGAAGGTAACACTTCGTATTATAAATAAATCCATTCAGGAATAAATAGTTGATTCGTTATCATCGATATTTATTTGGCTCCTGAATTAAGTTAACACAGCTGGCAATCAATGCCGGCACGCCGGAGGCCGGCCCGAAGGTCAGACAACCGAAACTAGGTAATGGAGGGGTGGGCCATCAGCTGTATGCCGACGGAAGGCGGCAGCCCTCCAGCACACGGAAGGCTGGCGACTTAGAGGAGGGAGGGTATCCTATGAGAGAGTCACCAAAGGATAGGGCGGTATCGCTGGCAGTAGAGGCGGCAAGGGACCGGCACCAGGGAAGATAGAGAGACAGATAAGGAGGGATTGGAGGGGTAAGACCACATACCCCTCTGGCATCCCTCCTGAGAGAGTGTACCCATGATAGGAGTAGGTCCTAGCATCCAATGGCAGGGGGCCGGCAGTCGGCCGGGTGGCAAGGTAACCCAAGGGAGGGTTAGGGTACACTCAAGAGGGGGGACCCCCTGTTGGACAAATCGCTGCCAGTGGCTACCCCCATAGAACGCTATGAAGGGTATATGTACCAGAGCGGCCTGCTCAACAGGAGATCAAGATAGCCCTATCACTCCACCCAAGGGAGGAGTTGTAGGACTAGGGACAGATGTGTATAGGCCAGCCTATGTATAGGCTAGCCTACACCAAAGGGATAGGTGGGGAGGGAGAAGAAGAGGGGTCTTCCATAGGGGAGGCTCTGTACAATAACGGCCACCAAGGAAGGGAGGACGCTCCCTAGCCTAGGGTAGGTAACCAGAATGAGAACGGTGCAAGAGTACCATCTCAAACTATTAACAGTACAGAACTAGCCCCCCCCCCCCAAGGCCTAACCTAGATAAAGAGTGTTAAATCCCAAGCTAGGTAGGCTGAAAGACACATCGCAAGTTGCATGGAAGGGTAAGTAACCTAACCATAAACAACTGAGGAAGGACAGAGCCGTTCCTCTTTCTCGGTCGCAACCCTAAGGGGGGATCATTCCCTTAGGGTAGACAGAGAAGCGATGAATACTCTGATTGTGGACACGATTCCCCTATATAGAAGGGGAAGCATGGCCACACAGAGGGAATGCCCGTAGGCAGGGGATGAAGGGAGCAAATAGGGGTTCCTACATTTAGGTTAGGTTAGAAAGGTACGCAATCAAACCGGTCCCTTATATGGTCCCTGAAGGCGAAAAACACTTGCATCACAGTTAACAGTATGATAAATAATGCCACTATCTTCATAACTTAACCTAGGATCACTGGAATATATCATGCATGAACACAAGAGCTAGGCAATCTAGCCTAGGGGCTAAGCTAGCAATCTAGTATGGGGTCAGGCGATGACCGGATAATAGAGCGTTAAAACACGATATATGAAGTTCCTAGCTATGAAGACTAAATAACTAACAATATCAATTAGTTAAGAGGCTGGAAAAAGCTGTTCTGACTAGCTAAATAAGGCATGCAAGAGAACAGCGACGCCATAAAATGGCGAGTCCGGTAGCAGCACAGCTCCGCCACAAAACACGAAATATTACGAAAAGTATAAGTTACTTTACGGCCAGAGCTTATTTAAACAATACTGGGACCTGGTACTCAACTTTCCAGAAGAAGGCGAGGCAGAAGGTAGCGACATAATGGAGATGCAAGTCGATAAAAATCGCACAAGGGGGAAATCCGTCTAAGCAAGGTAGCTACAAGCAGAAGGATGAGGACGGACGTGACGTCATTTAGCAATGGCGCCCGTTTGTTTACGTTTCGAGTACCAAAAGTAGCCACGGACGAGTGTAACTGTGGAACGGCTCCCCAGTTATTCTCCACCTTTCCATATCGAAGTGTTAACTCTATATGGGGTGCAGATAGCTATGTGGCGTGTTAATACATGCGTCCCCTGTTGATATACGATGTCTTAAAGGGAAACCTTTAGGATACTCGCACCAGAAGTAAGAATTCTGTGATAACCTGTGGTTTAATTCTCTGGGAATATCCTTGTAGTTAATATACCCAAGGAAGCTACCAAAAGGAACCTTCCATCAGGACGTCATGGCTTGAGCCCAAAAATAGATTTTTTGCTTCGCTCAAAATCCGTTTATTTAGTTAGCCAGAACAACTGTCCCGGTTTCTTAACTAATTATCAGTATTAGTTATTTAGTCTTCATTGCTAGGAATTAGTTATATTATGCCGATAGTATTCTTTTTTGGGCTCATGCCATGTCGTCCTGATAGAAGTTCCTTCATAGTAGCTTCCTAGGTTATATTTAACTACAGTGATATATCCCAGAGAATTTTACTAAAGGTATCCAGAATTCTAACTCCTGGTGCGAATATCCCCTGCTTTTGTCTTTAGGGATATCACATAAGATCAGAGGACATATTCTTGACACGCCACATAGCTATCTACACCCCTAATCGCGTTTACGCTTTGAGAGGTGAAAGTGGCTAGAATTGTAGGAGGGCCGTTATTAAGGCAACGCTCCTACTCGTACTGTTGTTGAGCGCCAGCACGACGCCGTGTGGCGCCATCTTGTCATTCTTTCTCAAGTAGTGTACCTAGCTTGGTGTTATTCCTCATGCCTCTCGCTATTTTGGATTGTACTTACTGCTATGATGCCTTCAGCAGCTTCATCTGCCTCTGGAAAGTTGAGTATTATCTTGAATTTGTATAAATGTAAGCTCTTGCCAGTTTTTATCTTCAATTCAGTTCGAAATTAACGTAACAAGAGCTGTTGCCTAATCGGATGGCGTCTTGGATGCAGTCGTTCTGTATGCATGTGCATTTAGTTTGCCAGAACGACATTCCCGGTATATTTCGCTTTCATAAGTTTAGCTATTTAGCAATTTAGCTAGGAATTTTTATATTATGCCGATTGTTTCGTGGATTTGGCAATTTATTTACCGAGCCCCACGAGTGCTAGGCTTCCTAGCCTAGGCACCTACACACTTCATGCATGATATAGCCTTCCTGGTGTGATTTTATTAAAGCTTAGGCAATATTTTATACATTTAAGATATTACTGAATATAAATTTTCCTCTTCCAAGATAGTATACGAGAGAGTTTCGGTGACCGATTCTCACCGCGCCTAGGCTACTAGCCTAGGGGCTTTAGTATACTTTCATACATGTCCCCAATTGCCATTGTATCATCTTTTAAGTGGAGACTGACACCTCCTATTCCTTTTAAGTCGATACCAATCTCCTTGGGAGATTTAAGAGCAATTCCTCTTCCCTCTCACTAGCCTAGGCTAACCCTAGTCGGCTTTACCGTGAATTTTATTCAGGTAAATCTAGGCTAGGGGGTTTCTGTTCCCTTCCCTCAACCGCAGAGGTCGGTTTTGAGTTTAGGACGGAACATCAGAGTATTCGTCTGTGATCGGTGGCCGTCTGGCTTGGAGAATTGAATTCCTAAGTCAGGTTAGGCTACTGGTGCAGGAGGCTAGACCTCCCTAGAACTCACCTGAAGGCATTATATGATAATGCCTCCTCCCTGTGCCCTAGCAGACAGTCCTGTGCCGGCAGATCCTAAAGCCGAAGAATTGAATTCTTCCCTTGCTTAAGGTCTCCGACACTAGATTCTGTTGCTATCCCCTGAGACAGCGGCCTAGGTGCCGCCATCTCATCCCATCAGACTACCCCAGTCTAGGGAATTGAATTCCCTGGCCCCTAAAGGTTGTCTTTACTCTGGATCAGAATCTTTTAGGTTAGGTAGGACCTACTGGATGCTACCTCACCTACAGGACCCTTACCCCTCCCCTTGCTGTCCTTTGGTGTTGGCCTAGCCTTCACACATCTTGGCCATCATTCTACAATCGACCCTGCGGGTAGATTGTGGGATTGGCTCGGGTTCTCTGTCAGTCGTCGACTGAGCCGGCTGCCGGCAGAGATTCCCCTAACCTATCGAGTGTTCTTCATTCCTCCCTTGGACTGCCTTCCATAGCCCCACCAGCTGGTACTGATAGGGCTATGGTTTGATGGAAGCCCAAATATAATTCCCCCTTCCATATGAACCCTCATTCTGGATGGCGGTCTGCAAGGCTGAGCCTTTGCTTCCCCCTCCCATCCATGCTTTCTCTCTCTCTTACCATCTTCCCTGGGCCCAGCTCCCGGCGACCTAGAGCCGCCAGCAGCCGACAGGACTGCGGTCCGCCGTCAGGTTGCTCTGCCGCCGCTTGTTATGGATTACTGTTGACCGGTGACCCAACGACAGCCGGCACACACCGTCCGGCTGCCGGCAACTATGCTGACTGCCTACAGCCGGTCGACCATTTGTCTGACGACATACTCTTCTGCCGGCCGCCGGCGGGTCCGCCGTTATAGGCGAACCCCCGGCTGCCGGCAGCAGGCAACTGCCGGTGATCTGCCGCTCACTACCTACCGAAGGCAGTTTACCTTCAAAAGGCCCAGGGAAATGCCGGCGTATGCCTGCAGGCACTACAGTATTGGCCGCGGAGTGATCAATAATCATTGCGATATTGATTATCCCGCAATAGATATACCACTGTGCGGTAGCCCATACATATTTCCAACCTACAAGGTGCTTCATGGGCAGCCTATTGTGAGACCATCAGATCAAGAGAGCGATATTCTCTGTTAAGAAAGTTATCAATGATCACTTTATTCAATCCCCAATATTGAACTTTCGAAGACGGTGTTAAGTTACACTTTATATATCCTAAGGATAAGTTGTCTTCTCCTAATGAAAGGATGAGGGCTTGTCTGTTCCCTAGGGCAGTTATTCCTCAAACTCAGCCTGAGATCCCCCTCGTCCAGATTCCAATAGAATCTGATGTTTCGGATGCCTTGAAAGACATCCAGCTGGAAGACAACATGTCGGTGGTTTCCGAGGATACGGAACGCAGTCTTCTAGCAGAAGAGCAGGCTCAGGAGTCTGTCTTACCTCCTGAAGCCGACAACGAAAAAACCGAAATTATTTCGGTTTCATCGGCTACGGTGGCTGAGCCTGTCCCGTCGACCTCTTTCGCCACCCAATTGGATACGATTAGCCATACACTAACTTCTCTCCTGTCCATGTTTCAGGATATGAAGAAGCAATCATCCGAGAAGGAAGCTTCGGTTCGTTCAGAGATGCATCAACTCGTTCGTGTCTTCCCGTTTAGCCCCCAAGAAGTTAAACGTTAAGGAACTTCCCTCTTTTTCAGACGTCAATCCTTGGAGGTATGCTGAACACATGCCTATGTCAGGAGGGAAGATCTTCCTCTCCGACAAACTGGGCACGGTCCCAGTAGAGGATGTCAAGTTTTGGCCCAGCAAAGGGGCCTATCCGGATTGTTACGTTCGCTTAAGGATGGAACCTCCCTCAAAGGAGGAAACGGACCCGAAAGAGGTAATCATACTGGACCTCCCCAAGGCCCAGGCCTTGTTCACTAAGACCTTAAAGGAGAGAGCCTTCACTAGTTCCAAGGTACCGGCTCTCAGCAAGAAGCACCCATCCTTCATTGCTGCTTCTTCCCGTGCCTTCCCCTTTATGGAGAAAGGGTTCAAGGCAGCCTTTGCCTTATTGCCTTATTTTTTGTTTGGGTTCCCCCAGGTCCCTCAGTGTGAGGCACCTCGTATATCCACCAGAGAGTTGCTAATGCATCTTCCAGTCTTGGATGGTCTGGGATGCATCTTAGGTATTTATCGAGCTTATTCTTAAACACATCTACGCTCACTCCTGATATGTTTCTTAGATGAGCTGGCAGCACATTAAATAGTCGCTGCATTATCGATGCTGGTGCGTAGTGGATTAATGTCCTGTGCGCCTTTCTCAGTTTACCTGGAATATTTTTTGGCACTATTAATCTACCTCGGCTTGCTCTTTCTGATATTTTAAGCTCCATGATGTTTTCAGTAATTCCTTCTATTTGCTTCCATGCTTGTATTATCATGTAGCGTTCTCTTCTCCTTTCTAGACTGTATAGTTTTAAAAATTGCAGTCTTTCCCAGTAGTCAAGGTCCTTAACTTCTTCTATTCTAGCAGTATAGGACCTTTGTACACTCTCTATTTGCGCAATATCCTTTTGGTAGTGTGGGTACCATATCACATTGCAGTACTCGAGTGTACTACGCACATAAGTTTTGTAAAGCATAATCATGTGTTCAGCTTTTCTTGTTTTAAAGTGTCTGAATAACATTCCCATTTTTGCTTTACATTTAGCCAACAGTGTTGCTATTTGGTCGTTGCATAACATATTCCTATTTAATATTACACCAAGGTCTTTAATTGCTTCCTTGTTTGTGATTGTTTCATTATTAGGTCCCTTGTATGCATACACCATTCCTTCTCTGTTTCCATAATTTATTGATTCGAATTTATCGGAGTTAAATACCATCCTATTTATCTCCGCCCATTCATATATTTTGTTTAGATCTCTTTGTAGTGAGTTCCTATCTTCATCACAAGTAATTTCTCTACTTATTCTTGTGTCATCGGCGAAACTTCTCACTACGAAGTTTTCAACATCACAGTCTATGTCTGAGATCATAATAACAAACAGCAGTGCAGCTAATACCGTACCTTGTGGCACACCCGATATTACCTGGGCTTCATCTGATTTCTCGTCATTTGCAACCACTATCTGTTTTCTGTTTTGCAGGAATTCTTTTACCCATTTTCTTATCTTTCCCAAAATATTATGCGTTCTCATTTTTTTTCTCCAATATGTTGTGGTCTACCTTGTCAAAGGCTTTTGCAAAATCTAGATAGATCACATCTGTGTCTTTTTCATTTATCATATTTTTGTATATGTTTTCATAGTGTGCTATCAGTTGGGTCTGTGTACTTTTTCCAGGTACGAAACCGTGCTGACCCATATTAAACAAATTATTTTTTACCAAATGGTTCATTATTTTCTTTTTTATTACCCTCTCATACACTTTCATAATATGTGATGTTAGACTAACAGGTCTATAATTGCTTGCCTCTAGTCTTGATCCACTTTTGAAGATAGGGGTTATATAAGCTAATTTATGTTTAACATATATCTCGCTCATATCTACACTCTGTCTTAGCAGTATTGCAAGCGGCTTCGCGATAGTGTTTGCAGTTTTTTTTAACAAAATCGCTGGAACTCCATCTGGTCCGGCTGCCGATCCATTTTTAATTTCGTTTATAGCCATGACAATATCTGCTTTATTAATATCTATATCCGTTAGATATTCAACATTTTCTTCTCTCATTTCTGTTTCATTATTCTCATTCGCAATTCTTGGCGTGAACTCACTCTTACATTTTTCTGCTAATATGTTGCATATTTTCTTTTTCTTCATTTGTTAGCCGTCCTTCAATTCTTAGAGGGCCTATTTCTATTCTCCCTTTATTCATCTTTTTTGCATAGGAGTAAAGTACTTTGGGGTTTCTTTTTATATTTTGAAGTGTCCTTTCTTCTAAGTCCCTTTTTTCATTTTCTTTCGACTGTATAATCTTTTGTTCTGCATTTTCTATCTTGCATTTTATTTCCCTCATTTTCCACACATTTTTTTCTTTTGCAAGATTTTTCTTCCACTTTCTAATTTTCTGAAATAAGATCCTTCTGTCTCTTGGTATGCACGTCTTTTGTTTATTGTTTTTTTTCGGTACATATTTTTCAACAATTTTCTCCAGTATTTTGTACAGTATGTCCGTATTTACCTGTATATTATCACTTATAAATACATTTTTCCATTCTTTATTCAGTTCTTCATTTATTTCTGACCATTTTATATTCTTACTGTAAAAATTATATTTTCCATATCCTTCCCAAAGTTTTGTGCTTTTATTAATTCTGTAATCACTTGCTTTGGAATGAACTATCAATTCTATGACATTGTGGTCTGAAATTCCCGTGTTATACACTATTATTTCTTTAACATAATTCACCTCATTCACAAATACTAGATCTAGGACATTTTCCTTTCTTGTTGGAATGTGGTTTATTTGTTGCATATTATGTTCTAATAGCATATCTTGAAGCTTTTCAAATTGCCTCTTATCTTCTGCGCTACTATTACTCTCTTTTTTATATGTATACATACAACCACTTTCTTCTATCCGTTCTTTCCAATCCACGAAAGGAAAGTTAAAATCTCCGGATAGGAGTATATTCCAGTCTTTATGGTTTCTACATATATCATCTATTTTTTCTATTATTATGTCAAACTCCTTAGTATTTGGGGGTCTGTAAACTACAATATTCACTAGTTTTTCAAATTCAAATTCTACCGCAATCAATTCACATTCTGTGTTCCTGTATTTTTCACAGACTTTTCCTTGATTTATGTCTCTTCCATATATTGCGGTTCCCCCTTGATTCCTATTTTTTCTGTCTGATCTATAAGTTTGGAAACCCTTTATCTGGTCATCACTGCCAGTCTCTTGGGAATACCACGTTTCACTTATATCTAATATATCTATTTTTTCAATTTGGGTTAGTTCTTCTAGGAACTCTATTTTCCTTTTAGAGTTACTCGTGACTAAACCCTGTGCATTCATCACTATTATGGTTTGTGTTTCATTCCCATTATTTAATATTGGTAATAATATGGATTCTCCCATGCTTCCTTCCTGTTCTGATATGATGTTCTTTTCTTCATTTCTCGGAATTCTGCCATTAAAAAATCCAACTTTTCCATAATATTTGTTCTTTCGCCTTCATACTTATTTTTGTGTGTAAACCTGCATTTATCCCCATATCTGCACCAACCCCTGGCATTATAGATGCATTCTTTGTAGTTGGGCTCTATTTGTGGAGATTTGGGTTGAAAGGCCTTTTTTGGTGCATAGTGCGGTATATACGCGGCCTGCATTTTTGTTTCTTTTTTTGTTTCATTTTTGTTTTTCTTTTCAGTTTGCTGAATTTTCTTACTCTCATTCATAGTTGCAGGATGCATATATCGACATTTTTTGTTGAAACTGCATCCATTTCCTTCTTTTAGGGTTTTGCATATTTTTGGATGGAGATCTCTGCATTCGTCTCCATATCCGTCTAAACACGCACATTTACCATATATTTCATAATTATGGCATATCTTTGGATGCTTGTAGTAGCATCTTTCGCCAAATTTGCAATTCCCTCTTTTCAGCCTATTACAGACTATATCTTTCTTTTCTTTTTTTTCTTGTTCTTGCTCTTCCCTAAAAGTATGTAGGTCCGGGTAGAGTCTCTTGGGTCTATTATTTGTTTCCATCTGATAATTTATTTCTTCATAAGTATGTTGTTGGATGGCATCATAAGTTATATCAATGATTTCCTCTGCATCCTTACACATATCCTGTTCATTTTTCTCTTCTTCTTCTTCTTCTTCTTCTTCTTCTTCTTCTTCTTCTTCTTCTTCTTCTTCTTCTTCAACTATTTGCAGCTTTAGTCTCGACTTAATTATATTTTCTATCCAGACTAAGCATGTTGAGCAGAATACCTTTGTGTGTCTATTTTTTATTTTTTGCTGTATTTCAGCACATGTGGGGTGTGTTGGAACATTACAGGCATTACATTTTCTAATCAGTTGTTGAGGATTATTAATGGAATACCATATCTTACATGTATTACACCATTTTGGCATTCTTTTTCCCAATGCATCAATCAGCATATTCACCATACTGGACTTGTTATTGTTCTTTGATGGAATGTGTTGATTGATGTAGACTTTCTTTATAAGTCTCTTTATTACTTGGATCTTCTTTGGAATTTCTTCAATTATTTTACTGATGTTTTCCGCAGATTTGTTCCAGTCTATTGGATCATATTGTTTCAATATGTCTGCGAATATTTTTCCGTCACACTGGTTGGAGTTGCTAGTGACATCTGTTATCAATCGGTTGAGCTCCTGTTTCGCCAACTCATGGAATTTGGTTTTGCTGACTCCAGCGATGTCTCTCCACGAGTTGCCTGTGTTATACAATGCCATCTTGATCAGATTATTATTAATTCACAAGATAACTATCCTATGCCGACGTTTTATCTCAATTTTCTGCCCTCAAACTAATCACCGACTATTCACGAAAACTTGTAGCTATATTTCACTCGATAGCCTTTTTGTTATCCGCTTTAAATCAGGATATTTTTAGGGACGCACAAGTGTTCACTTCACCGGCACACAAATACAACTCAGGTAGTTGAGGCAGGAAAACCTTGTCCTACACTCGACCCTTTTCCCTTGCCCTACCATCTGACGATGCAGACTGGAAGGACGTTTATAACACCTTCTCAGTCGGGAAGCTGGAGGCTGACATTGCCGGACGTCAGTTCGGAGAAGACCTCCCGAAGTTGTCAGACTTCCACCTGCGCAGGGAGCAGGAGACGAAGGAGAGACTTGCCGCCTCTATGTCCTTGCAGACTGGATTAGAGACGATGGAAAGCGTCCCCGACACCCCAGATATGTATATGGTCTTTGCCAAAGCACATTTGGCAACGGTCACCAAGGACCTATACAACTTCATTAAAGCCAGACGGGCTTGCAGAGAGTTCGTGTTCATCTTGGCTGCGGTGAGGCACGAACCAAGGAAGCTGATAGCTTCCAACATCTGGGGAAAAGACCTCTTCCCAAGCGACGTGGTCAAAGAGGTCGTCGACAAAGCCGCTACGGAGAATAGGAATCTCCTCCACAAGTGGGGCTTGTCATCCAAGAGGAAGTCTTCCAGTGAAGAGGGTCCCCAACCCAAACGGAAGACCAAACGACCTAGAGTGCCCTCTCGCCCTCCACGACAACAGCTTCCCGTGGCCACGGTGCTCCAGACGGTGGCACAACCACCTACCACATTCCAGCTGGTGCCCCAACAAGTGACGACTCAGTCGCCTGTCTTTACCCCAACCTTTGAAAGGCAATCCACAATCCTTTCAAGGTTCCTCTAGACGCCGTTCCAGAGGCAGGGGCAACAAAGGTGGACGTGGCCAAGGAGGCAAGTCCTCCAGCCAGCACTCCAAGTGAGATGCTTCCGGTAGGAGGGAGACTTCTCCTCTTCCGGGATCGCTGGACCTTCGATCCCTGGGCCCACAGCCTAATCAAGAATGGACTGGGGTGGAGCTGGAACGCAACTCCACCAATTTTCCCTCATTTCTTCCAACACTCTACCCCCATTCTGGAAGAATATGTCCAAGAACTCTTAGACAAGAGAGTTGTAAGGAGAGCAAAGTCCATCAAATTCCAAGGAAGGCTGTTTTGTGTTCCGAAGAAGGATTCGGAAAAGCTCAGTCATTCTGGACTTGTCACCACTCAACAAGTTCATAGTGAACCACAAGTTCAGAATGCTAACTCTTCAACACATAAGGACCCTACTGCCCAAACAGGCATACACAGTCTCCATAGACATGGCGGAGGCATATTGGCATTTTCCGATCAATCGACAAGTTTCCTCCTACCTAGGATTCAAGCTGCAAAAGAGACAATACATCTTCAGAGCCATGCCCTTCGGACTAAACATAGCCCCAAGGTTATTCACAAAGCTTGTGAACGCAGTCATTCGTCAACTACGCCTAAAGGGAGTTCAGGTGATTACCTACCTGGACGACTGGCTGGTATGGGCAGCATCCGAAGAAGAATGTACGCAAGCCTCCAAGGAAGTGATCCAGTTCCTGGAACATCTAGGATTCAAGATCAACTTGGAAAAGTCTCGACTATCTCCAGCTCAAAAGTTCCAATGGCTGGGTGTCCACTAGAACTTACAGTCACACTGCCTCTCCATTCCATCAAAGAAGAGAAGAGAGATGGCGAGATCTGACAAGAGACTTCTTCAATCCGACAGGATATCAAGAAGGCAACAAGAGTGTGTGTTGGGATCTCTCCAGTTTGCCTCAGTGACAGACCCAGTGATGAGAGCACAATTAAAAGATGCATCAGGAGTCTGGAGAAAATATGCATCAAATGCTCGAAGAGATCTGAAAAGACTGATACCAACTTGTCTGTGATCACTCCTCAAGCCATGGTCAGAGGCCAAGTCCCTAAAGAAGAAGGTACACCTACAACCGCCTCCACCTTCAGTAACCGTTCACACGGATGCCTCAAAGGAAGGATGGGGAGGCCACTCTCACCATTGGAAAGTCCAAGGAACCTGGTCCTCCCTCTTCAAGACCTTCCACATCAACATTCTGGAAGCCATGGCAGTTTTTCTCTCACTGAAAAAAACTGAAACTTCGCTGCTCAACCCACATCCGACTGGTACTAGACAGCGAGGTAGTAATGAGGTGCCTGAATCGACGAGGCTCGAGATCGCCTCAAATCAACCAAGTGATATTGGCCATCTTCCGCCTGGCGGAGAAGAAGAGATGGCACTTATCAGCAGTTCACCTTCAAGGGTTCCGCAATGTGACGCCGGATGCTCTATCAAGGCTAACCCCGATAGGGTCAGAATGGTCCCTAGACACAAGATCATTCTCCTTCATCTTACACAAAGTCTCAGGACTGCAGATAGACCTCTTCGCAACGAGCGACAACAAGAAGCTACCCCGGTACGTAGCCCCATACGAGGATCCTCTAGCGGAAGCAACGGATGCGATGTCCATAGACTGGAACAGATGGTCCAGGATTTACCTGTTCCCTCCAACCAACCTCCTGCTGAAGGTCCTCAACAAACTGAGATCCTTTCAAGGAACAGCAGCAATAGTGGCTCACAAGTGGCCCAACAGCATCTGGTTCCCCCTGATAACGGAACTACGACTGAAACTGATTCCGTTGCCGGATCCAGTTCTGACTCAGCAAGTGCAGAAGTCGACTGTCTCAGCTTCATCACAGAAAACCCGAACCTTCATCTCATGATTTTCTCACGTTAGCAGTCAAGAAAAGGTTCAGGATTTCAAAGGATAGTATTAACTAGAATAAAAGGTCGAAATCAACGAGAAGACAATACGAGTCTTCCTGGAAGAAATGGGCTGCCTTTGTCCTGGCAAAGAAACCAAAAGAGATATCAACAGATTTTTGTTTATCCTTCTTTATTCATCTCCATGAACAAGGTTTAGCAGCCAACACGATCTCTACGTGTAAATCTACCCTGACTAGACCCTTACTATATGCCTTCCAGGTAGATTTCTCCAATGAAATCTTCAACAAGATTCCAAAAGCCTGTGCTAGACTTCGGCCCGTAGCCCCTCCGAGGCCCATTTCCTGGTCCTTGGATAAGGTTCTTCATCTAGCATCTACCTTGAACAACGAAGATTGCTCTCTAAAAGATTTGACTCAAAAGGTGATAATCTTATTTGCACTAGCCTCAGGAGCCAGAGTTAGTGAAATAGTGGCCCTTTCGAGGGATGATAGCCACATTCAGTTCAGAGACTGCGGAGAACTGAACCTATTTCCTGACCCTGCGTTTCTCGCCAAGAATGAGCTGCCCACCAAGAGAATGGAGAATCTGCCCTCTGAAGGAAGAAGCATCTCTATGTCCAGTAGAATGCCTAAAGGTCTGTCTTCGTAGAACTTTAGACTTTAAGGGAGGACAGCTTTTCAGGGGAGAAACCTCAGGTTCAACATTGACCTTGAAACAACTAAGGGCGAAGATCACCTATTTCATACACAGAGCGGATCCAGACAGTACACCCGTAGGTCATGATCCGAGAAAGGTCGCTTAGTGTCTGAACTTCTTCCAGAACATGAGTTTTGAAAGTCTTCGCACCTACACTGGATGGAAATCATCCAGGGTTTTCTTCAAACACTACGCGAAACAAGTGCAGGAGATAAAGCATTATGTGGTGGCAGCAGGTAGTGTACTAAAACCTTCTGCTTGAATTCTGCAAAGAACAGTGCACTAATTGGGACTTTTAGTGATGGGTGTACATGATTTACTCCTACGGTGTATCATGTTTAGTGAAGTGTCTAGGAAATGACACTATAGACTGTTCTAAGTACACAGTTGACTAAAGCGTAAAAGACTTACACGTGCCATGCTATTCTACGCAAGTGTTCCTTTTGTACTGTAGCAACAGAAACAATAGTGAAATATTACTATATTTCCCTTAGAGTGGCTTCGTGTTTCTTTTTCAGATGAAACTTTATTTTTCTGTTATTATCAATTATTATGCTTTCACACAATATTTTCAAAGCAAATTTTCCTTAATTGTATATATTACAACCCGTGATTTCTATATGCTGTTTGTTAATAAACACAACTAGGAATTTTTGCGTCTCATTTCGCCCTAAAAATTCTAAAAAACGGATTTTGAGCGAAGCGAAAAATCTATTTTTGGGTGAGATAGCCATGTCGTCCTGATGGAAGTTCCTTTAGGGTAGCTTCCTAGGGTATATTTGACTACGGTGATATTCCAAAGAATTTACCTTAAGGTATCCAGAATTCTAACTCCTAGAGCGAATATCCCTAAATAAACTTAACATGGGATATCGCGTAATATCAGAGGACGTATTCTTGACACGCCACATAGCTATCTTCATCCCGAATAGAATTAACACTTCGAGGGGTCAAAGTGGCAAGAAAACGAAAAACGAGAATGAAAGGAGAGCCGTTAATAAGGTACCTCTCCTATCCCGTTTCGAGTGTGTACACAATGCCGCCGACGGCGCGATCTTCATTCCTTGTAGCGATACACAAGGTGCTACAGATACTGCATTATAGGGAGGGGTCCTATAGCCCTTTTTCATACATCATTTCATCTAAGCATAAACCATGTTAGTGCTTCCTGCCCCCTACAGGGAAGAGTCATACTAGACTCTGGAAAAAGTCTCGAGGAGTACATATACCTATGGATGACTAACAGACAAGCCAGTATAGTGGTCTCACCCTATATGTTATAAAGCAAAGTTTGTATAAGAACCACCAATGTCAGTATGAAATACCAACAAGTCCCCTGGTGTGCCTGTTCTTATCACTGGATTGGAAAAAGGTTTATATCCGTGTAGGAATAAGTTTTGCATATCCACCACCATCCCTATAGGGTATGAAGTCTTTCCTTCTTGGGGAAAGAATAAACCAATGAATGTTTGCTTGTAGCAAGGAACAATCTTTTAGGACTATTCATGTTAAAATTATCCATTGTTTTAAAAGTAATGCTAATACATTTTCTAGTAAAATGACATAGGCGAATAAGACGCAAGGTTCACAAAGAACTGGTTTATTGAAAATCAGTAAAAATATATGGGTTAATCGACAATTATAAAATCATAAGATGTGGATGAACAAATAAATAAGCCTAAGGATCACAGTAAAACAGAAAATATTGTTTCATCTGAAAAGGAAACATATATGCGCCACTTTTAATATCAAAATATTAATATTATTATTATAGTCTGTCTTACTACTCAATCACACTAGCATTAGAAACGCTTGGCACACGTGTCTGCACTTATGCTTGGTTCACCTTTGTTTATGGAACAGTTGATAAGGACACCTTAGTAGCCTAACACTTAGTCTGTAGAAACAGTCCGTGACTACACACCCACCCTTGAATTAATCGTCCCAATTAATTTCACTGTTCCTCGCAGAATTAAACAACAGTTTTAACAACACTACCTACTGCTACCACAGACCTCTTCACTTGCTCCACTTGCTTCGCATAGTGTCTAAAGAATACTCTGGATGACTTCCAGCCAGTGTATGATCGAAGGTGTTCGAAATCCATATTATCAAATAAATTTATGGAAGAGGCAACTTTTCTCGGATCATGACCTGCGGGTGTACTATCTGGATCCGCTCTGTGAATAAAATAGGTGATTTTTGCCCTTAGTTGCTTCAGAGATAAATTTGAGCCTGATGTTTCTCCCCTAAACAGCTGTCCTCCCCTAAAATCTGAAGTTCTACGAAGATAGACCTTTAGGCACTCCACTGGACATAGAGATGCATCTTCCTTCAGAGGGCAGATTCTCCAAGGACCCCACCTATTGGTGGGTAGCTCGTTCTTGGCAAGAAACGTTGGGTCCGGAAAAAGGTTCAGTTCTCCCCCATCTAAGAACTGAACATGACCTTCCTCTCTCGAGAGGGCTACTATTTCACTAACTCTAGCCCCCGAAGCGAGTGCAAACAGAAATATAACTTTTTGGGTCAAATCCTTTAAAGCACACTCCTCATTATTCATCACTGAAGCAAAATGAAGAACCTTATCCAGAGACCATGAAATGGGTTTCGGAGGTGCTGATGGTCTGTGCCTAGCACAGGCCTTCGGAATTTTGTTAAAAATATCATTAGAGAGGTCGACCTGGAAGGCATATAGAATAGGTCTTGTCAAGGCGGACTTACATGTTGATATTGTGTTGGCTGCTAAACCTTGACCATGGAGGTGGATGAAGAATGATAAACAAAAGTCTGTCGAGATCTTTGGTGGATTCTTCGCCTTTACAAAGGACACCCACTTCCTCCATGATGACTCGTATTGTCTTCTGGTAGATTTAGACTTATATTCCTCTAAAAAGTCTATACTGTCTCTTGATATCCCGAATCTTTTTCTCACCGCTAGAGAGAGAAAATCATGAGCTGCAGGTTCCGGGTTTTCTGTGATGAAGCAAAGACAGTCGACTTCTGAACTTGCCGAGTCAAAACTGGATCCGGTAGCGGTAGAAACTTCAGCTGTAGTTCTAATGCCAGAGGGAACCAAACGCTATTCGGCCACTTGTGAGCCACTATTGCCGCTTTCCCCTTGAAAGATCTCGGTTTGTCGAGGACCCTCGGTAGAAGGTTGTGCGGAGGGAACAGGTAAATCCTGGACCATCTGTTCCAGTCGAGGGACATAGCGTCCACTGCTTCCGCTAAAGGATCCTCTTACAGGGACACGTAATGATGTAACTTCTTGTTGTCCTTTGTCGCAAAGAGGTCTATCTGCAGTTCCGGGACTTGACTCGAGATGAAAGAGTATGATCCTGCGTCCAGGGACCATTCTGACTCTATCGGCATGCGCCTGGATAGAGCGTCCGCCGTCACATTGCGGACCCCTTGAAGGTGAACTGCTGACAAGTGCCATCTCTTCTTTTCTGCTAGCCGGAAGATGGCCAACATCACTTGGTTGATTTGAGGTGACCTCGACCCTTGTCGATTCCGGCATCTCACTATCACCTCGCTGTCTAGTACCAATCTTATGTGGATTGAATGGCGAGGAGAAACTTTCTTTAATGTAAGAAGTACTGCCATGGCTTCCAGAAAGTTTATATGAAACTTCTTGAATAGGTTGGACCAAGTTCCTTGGACTTTCTTCCGGTGAGAATGACCTCCCCATCCTTCCTTCGAAGCGTCTGTATGAATAGTCATTGAGGGGGGAGGTGGCTGAAGAAGTACCGATTTCTTCAGTTGCTTGGCTTTGGACCACGGCTTGAGAAGCGTTCGTAGACGAGTCGGTATTGGTCTTATCAGATCTCTTCGTGCGTTTGATGCATATTTTCTCCAAACACCGGTTGCATCCTTTAGCTGTGCTCTTAGCACAGGGTCTGTTACTGAGGCAAACTGAAGAGAGCCCAGCACACTCTCCTGTTCGCATCTTGATATCCTTTTGGATTCTAGTAGTCTCTTGACAGAACCTGCTTTTTCTTTCCTCTTCTTTACAGGGATGGATAGTTGGTGTGACAGTAGGTCCCAGTGGATTCCCAACCACTGAAACTTTTGAGATGGAGAAAGTCAAAACTTTTTTCTGTTGATCTTGAATCCTAGATGTTCCAGGAACTGGATCACCTGTTGGGAAGCTTGCATGCATTCTGTCCTGGATGCTGCCCACACCAGCCAGTCGTCCAAGTAGGCTACTACTTGGATTCCCTTTAGGCGTAATTGCTGGAGAGCTGCGTTCGCAAGCTTTGTGAAAATCCTTGGGGCTATGTTTAGCCCGAATGGCATGGCACTGAAGGCATAGAGTCTTCGTTGTAGCTTGAACCCTAGGTAGGAGGAGAGGTGACGACTGACTGGAATATGCCAATAAGCGTCTGACAAGTCTATAGAGACGGTGAATGCCCGTTTGGGTAGTAAGGTCCTTATGTGTTGAAGTGTCAACATCCTGAACTTGTAGTTTACTATGAACTTGTTGAGTGACGACAAGTCCAGAATGACACTGAGTTTTTTTGAGTCCTTCTTTGGAACACAAAACAGCCTTCCTTGGAACTTGATGGACTTTACCCTTCGAATTACTCTTTTCTCCAAGAGTTCTCGAATATATTCTTCCAGAACGGGGGTAGAGTGTTGGAAGAATTGTGGGAACGGAGGTGGAGTGCTGTACCAGCTCCAACCCAGTCCATTCTTGATTAGGCTGTGGGCCCAGGGATCGAAGGTCCAGCGATCCCGAAAAAGATGAAGTCTCCCTCCTACCGGAAGCATTTAACCTCTGCTGTTGTTGACCTGAGGCCTTGCCTCCTTGACCGCGTCCTCCCCTGAACCCCCTTCCTCTTGAAGGGCATCTAGATGAACCTCTGGCTGTTCCTCTAGCTCTTGGGCGAAAGGTAGTTGTCTGCCTTTCGAATGCTGGGTTAAACGCCGGTGACTGAGTTGTCACGGCTTGAGGTACCAACTGGTACGTGGTTGGGGTTTGTGCCACCATCTGAGGCACTGCGGTCATGGGAAGTTGTTGCTGCTGCTGTCTATAAGATTTGGCTGGCCGAGAGGATAGCCTAGGTTTCTTAGTCTTCCTTTTAGGTTGGGGACCCTCATCCGGGGGAGACTTTCTTTTAAGAGTTAGGCCCCACTTCTGGAGAAGGTTTCTATTCTCTGTGGCAGCCTTATCCACTACCACTTTGACCACTTTATTAGGGAAGAGGTCCTTACCCCATATGCAAGAGGAGATCAGTTTCCTCAGTTCGTGCCTCACTGCAGCCGAGGCGAACACGAACTCTCTACAAGCCCTCCTAGCTTTGATGAAACTATAGAGGTCCTTTGTTACTGTGGCCAGATTGGTTTTGGCCACTACCATAAACATATCTTGGATTTTGGGGTCACTTGCCATCGTTTCCAGAGTCGTTTGTAATGACATCGATGCAGCAAGTCTCTCTTTTGTCTCTTGCTCCCTGCGCAAGAGAAAATCTGACAGCTTTGGAAGGTCTTCACCGAACTGACGTCCAGCAATATCGGCCTCCAACTTCCCGACTGAGAAGGTAAGATGGACGTCCTTCCAGTCTTTCTGGTCCATGGGTAAGGTCAGGGACAGAGGCTTACATTCCTACAAGGAGGGACATGGTTTCCCTGCCTCAACCGCCTAAAAGGCAGCCTTAAATCCCTTCTCCATAAAGGGAAAGGCTCTGGTAGGAGAAGCCACAAAGGAAGAATGCTTCTTACTCAAAGCTGGTACCTTGAGTTTGTGAAGCCCCTCTCTTTCATTGAGCTCGTCAGTAAAGCCTGTGCCTTACTATGGTCAAAAACTATGACCACCTTCGGCTCTGTCTCTTCCTTTGAGACTGCCTCCTTCCTAAGACGGACATAGCAGTCCGGGTAAGACTTCTTGTTGGGCCAGAATTCCACTTCTTTCAAGGGAATTGAACCCACCTTCTCCGATATGACAATCTTCCCAGTTGTCATAGGCATGTGCTCGGCATACCTCCAAGGATTAGCATCCGAGCACAAAGGAAGATCCTTCACGTTGAGCTTCTTCTGGGGCCCACGTGATGCTGCAAGTCTCCGCATCTCCAACTTCATTGCAGCTTCCTTTTCATCGTTCTTCTTCTGCATCTGTTGAATCATTTCAACAATGGAAGAGAGAGTCCTTCCCAGATCATCTGGGATAGCAGACGATGTTGAGGGAACAGGTTCAGGGGCCTGAACTGATGTAACCGACCCCTCGTCGATTTCTTCCTCAGTATCAGGAGCCTGTGTCAGTTCCTCTTCTTGGCCTTCTGCCAGAAGGTCCTTTTCAGTGTACTCAGACACCTCAGACATCCTATCGTCCAGTTGGATGTCATGTAGGGCGTCCGAGACTTCAGAATCAACCGGAATCTGAACTAGTGGTATCTCCGCATGAGGCTGAGGAATCACTGCATCCGCCGATGCCTTAGGAAAAAGGTAAGCCCTCATCTTCTCGCTTGGAAGATAGGGGCCAGAAGTATTCTTCTGGAAGCCCCTCACCCAGATTCGAAGCTTTTCCCTAGGTGCGTCCCTTGACAACGCTGACTTTGGGGCGTCAAATGCCTCGGTAATCAGGTTAGTGCAAATAGTACAAAAGGTGTCAGAGCTAATTATTATCCTCTTATTTTCTGGAAAATATTTCTGAATAAATTCTATTTTTGTTCTAAGCAAACAAACATCAAATTTATATGTTATTTTGTTAAGCTCAGTCCCTGGTAATGACTGACTTCACCAACCTGATTACTTTACTGACTTTACAAATTTCCTACATGAATGAAAACCTGTCTACCTTGTCTACAACACACAAGCAGACCAAGGGAGGTGTCAGTAATCAATACATATTTTGTTCCTTTCAGAATACAAACTATGTTTTACTTGTATATGATGAGACTAATACATCTTGTTTGCTAGATTGTTCCTTGAACTCACAATCCTCGGGTTTTTTTTCCTAGTCTCTCCCATGACTCTTCCCTGTAGGGGGCAGGAAGCACTGACATAGTCCATGCTCAGCTGAAAGGTGTATGAAGGTAACACCGTATGTCTCTAGGTCTAGAAGACCAAGGAAAAATTTATCTGGCGGTTATTGGCACTATTGAAAATCCACAGATACATTAATGCTCTGGTAAACTTCCATCAGGACGACATGGCCTGAGCCCATAAAACTTATTTTGAGCGAAGCAAAAAATCTATTTTTGTGTGAGGTAGCCATGTCGTCCTGATGAACCCGCCCTCCTTTTACAAAGGATGAATGAATCCCTCCCATATGTATTGTATCTGTAGCACCTCACTAACGCTACAAAGAATGACAGGTTGCACCACACGGCGTCGTGCTGGCGCTCGACAACAGTACGAGTAGGAGTGTTGCCTTAATAACGGCCCTCCTACAATTTTAGCCACTTTCCCCTCTCGAAGCGTAAACGCTATTAGGGGTGTAGATAGCTATGTGGCGTGTCAAGAATACGTCCTCTGATCTTATGCAATATCCCTAAAGACAAAAGCAGGGGATATTCGTGCCAGGAGTTAGAATTCTGGATACCTTTAGTAAAATTTTCTGGGATATATCACTGTAATTAAATATAACCTAGGAAGCTACTATGAAGGAACTTCCATCAGGACGACATGGCTACCTCACCCAAAAATAGATTTTTTGCTTCGCTCAAAATACGTTTAATTTCGGCGAGTTTAGGTAGCCAAATTTATTATGCTAGAGATGCTAGCCCAGTCGCCTAGGCATGCTAGCCTAGGCGTTTTAGTTTACTTTCATGCATGATATAATAAGTGTTCATGGTGTTAATTTACATACATACATATACCAAAGGCACTTCCCCCAATTTTGAGGGGTAGCCGACATCAACAATGAAACAAAACTAAAAAGGGGACCTCTACTCTCTACGTTCCTCCAGCCTAACCAGGGATTCAGCCGAGTTCAGCTGGTACTGCTAGGGTGCCACAGCCCAACCTCCCACATTATCCACCATAGATGAAGCTTCATAATGCTGAATCCCCTACTGCTGCTACCTCCGCGGTCATCTAAGGCACCGGAGGAAGCAGCAGGGCCTACCGGAACTGCGTCACAATCGCTCGCCATTCATTCCTATTTCTAGCACGCTCTCTTGCCTCTCTCACATCTATCCTCCTTTCACCCAAAGCTTTCTTCACACCATCCATCCACCCAAACCTTGGCCTTCCTCTTGTACTTCTCCCATCAACTATTGCATTCATCACCTTCTTTAGCAGACAGCCATTTTCCATTCTCTCAACATGGCCAAACCACCTCAACACATTCATATCCACTCTAGCCGCTAACTCATTTCTTACACCCGTTCTCACCCTCACCACTTCGTTCCTAACCCTATCTACTCGAGATACACCAGCCATACTTCTTAGACACTTCATCTCAAACACATTCAATTTCTGTCTCTCCATCACTTTCATTCCCCACAACTCCGATCCATACATCACAGTTGGTACAATCACTTTCTCATATAGAACTCTCTTTACATTCATGCCCAACCCTCTATTTTTTACTACTCCCTTAACTGCCCCCAACACTTTGCAACCTTCATTCACTCTCTGACGTACATCTGCTTCCACTCCACCATTTGCTGCAACAACAGACCCCAAGTACTTAAACTGATCCACCTCCTCAAGTAAAACTCCATTCAACATGACATTCAACCTTGCACCACCTTCCCTTCTCATACATCTCATAACCTTACTCTTACCCACATTAACTCTCAACTTCCTTCTCTCACACACCCTTCCAAATTCTGTCACGAGTCGGTCAAGCTTCTCTTCTGTGTCTGCTACCAGTACAGTATCATCCGCAAACAACAACTGATTTACCTCCCATTCATGATCATTCTCGCCTACCAGTTTTAATCCTCGTCCAAGCACTCGAGCATTCACCTCTCTCACCACTCCATCAACATACAAGTTAAACAACCACGGCAACATCACACATCCCTGTCTCAGCCCCACTCTCACCGGAAACCAATCACTCACTTCATTTCCTATTCTAACACATGCTTTACTACCTTTGTAGAAACTTTTCACTGCTTGCAACAACCTTCCACCAACTCCATATAACCTCATCACATTCCACATTGCTTCCCTATCAACTCTATCATACGCTTTCTCCAGATAACTAAACGCAACATACACCTCCTTACCTTTTGCTAAATATTTCTCGCATATCTGCTTAACTGTAAAAATCTGATTCATACAACCCCTACCTCTTCTAAAACCACCCTGTACTTCCAAGATTGCATTCTCTGTTTTATCCTTAATCCTATTAATCATTACTCTACCATACACTTTTCCAACTACACTCAACAAACTAATACCTCTTGAATTACAACACTCATGCACATCTCCCTTACCCTTATATAGTGGTACAATACATGCACAAACCCAATCTACTGGTACCATTGACAACACAAAACACATATTAAACAATCTCACCAACCATTCAAGTACAGTCACACCCCCTTCCTTCAACATCTCAGCTTTCACACCATCCATACCAGATGCTTTTCCTACTCTCGTTTCATCTAGTGCTCTCCTCACTTCCTCTATTGTAATCTCTCTCTCATTCTCATCTCCCATCACTGGCACCTCAACACCTGGAACAGCAATTATATCTGCCTCCCTATTATCCTCAACATTCAGCAAACTTTCAAAATATTCCGCCCACCTTTTCCTTGCCTCCTCTCCTTTTAACAACCTTCCATTTCCATCTTTCACTGTCTCTTCAATTCTTGCGCCAGCCTTCCTTACTCTCTTCACTTCTTTCCAAAACTACTTCTTATTCTCTTCATATGACTGACCCAGTCCCTGACCCCACCTCAGGTCAGCTGCCCTCTTTGCCTCACGTACCTTGCACTTTACTTCCACATTTTTCTCTCTATATTTTTCATACTTCTCTATACTATTACTCCGCAGCCATTCTTCAAAAGCCCTCTTTTTCTCTTCCACTTTTACCTTCACTCCTTCATTCCACCATTCACTGCCCTTCCTCATGCTGCCTCCAACAACCTTCTTGCCACATACATCACTTGCAATCCCAACAAAATTTTCTTTTGCTAACTTCCACTCCTCCTCTAAATTACCAGTTTCTCTTACTCTCACCTCGTCATATGCCATTTTCAACCTTTCCTGATATTTACTTTTTCTGGGTCGATCTGTGACGGCCGGTGAAAAGGGTCCTTCTTTACACTTTTCTAATATAAATCTTCCAAATATACTAGAGAAGGATAAAAGCATGGAATGCAGAGGTTACTACCCTCGCGCGATCACCTTGTGGGTGTCGTGTATACAACAAGAGCGTGTGAAAACGGATTTTGAGCGAAGCGAAAAATCTATTTTTGGGTGAGATAGCCATGACGTCCTGATGGAAGGTTCCTTCAGTAGCTTCCTAGGGTATATTTAATTACAGTGGATATTCCCAGAGAATTAAACTAAAGGTTGTCACAGAATTCTAACTTCTGGTGCGAGTACCCTAAAGGTTTCCCTCTAGGATATCGTATATCAACAGGGGACGCATGTATTAACACGCCACATAGCTATCTGCACCCCATATAGAGTTAACGCTTCGATAGGGAAAGGTGGAGAATAACTGGGGAGCCGTTCCACAGTTATACTCATCCGTGGCTGCTTTTGGTACTCGAGACGTAAACAAACGGGCGCCATTGCTAAATGACGTCACGTCCGTCCTCATCCTGAGGCCAGCTTCTTGCTAATCTCCATGATACAGCAGGACAGGGCGGGGCCTGAAAGGCTGGACTAGAATAGACGGGAGGGTCTATCAGGACGTCATGGCTATCTCACCCAAAATAGATTTTTCGCTTCGCTCAAAATCCGTTTTTTGGGCTCAAGTCATGACGTCCTGATGGAAGTGTACCAGAGAATTAATGTATCGTGGAAATTTTCCCCTTTTTTATGCAAGTGCCAAGGGCTTCGAATAGAGGTATGAAACATGTCCTTACTAGAGGTTCCATGAAGAACCAGCTTCCTGCCCCCCTGGCAGAGAAGTCCTGGTGGACCATACTAATATCTCGAAGCGATCATTGAAGAGCTACTCACCCTGCGGAGAGTTCGTGCAGGACTCGGAGACAAGACATAAGGTTAATATTCGGGTAGGAATATTATCAAGCATAGGTAAGTGATTAACATTTACTACACTCCCTGGAGGAGAGATCAATCTGGTCTCGAAGGCAGGATGAAGGTTAATATTCAGGTAGGAATATTATCAAAGCATGAGTGAGTATATAATACAGGTATATATATATTCTTCTCTTTCAGAGGGAAAGGGGTAAATGAAACTATGACAATCGTATATTTCATAATAAATAATAGGAGCGGAGAGAGACGCACATGTAATAAAATAGACATTTTATTTCAAAGATTGCAGATTATTGTGATAACAATTGCAATAATAAATGTAAAGTTTATTTACAATAATAAAGAATAATGTACATAGAAAATAAAGACTTCAATCTTGAATCTGAAAAGAAATTTCGCTTTTAGAAACACAAGTTCCAGAGGAACGTCAGTCTTTTTCAAAGAAAACACATCATGCCCTAGAGCATGTGGCACTCATGTAAAGTCTATGACATTTCACCTTGATAAGAACAGTCTATTAGAAACACTAAGTGTCCATGAAATCACTATGTATCACAAAAGGGTCAACACAGGCACCCGTAGAGTTAAAGTCCCAAGTAACTCACTGTTCTATGCAGAGTTAAACGGCAGGTTTCATAACACTACCTGCGGCTACCACAAAATGTTTAACTTCGTGCACTTGCTTCGCGTAGTGCTTGAAGAAAACGCGCGACGATTTCCATCCTGTGAAGCTCTTGAGGCTTTCGAAATCCATGCTCTGGAAGAAGTTCAGAGAAGAAGCGACTTTTCTAGGATCATGATCTGCGGGTGTACTGTCAGGATCCGCTCTGCGAATGAAGTAGGTGATTTTCGCTCTTAGTTGTTTCAGTGACAAGTCACTACCCGATGTTTCTCCTTTGAAGAGTTGTCCTCCACAGAAGTCTGAAGTTCTTCGAAGATAGACCTTAAGACTCTCCACTGGGCATAGAGAGACATCTTCCTTCAGGGAGCAGATTCTCCAAGGGCCCCATCTCTTTGTGGATAGTTCATTCTTAGCGAGAAACGTCGGATCGGGGAAGAGGGTAAGTTCTCCTGTATCTGCGAATAAGATATGACCCTCTTCTCTTGATAATGCCACTATTTCACTAACTCGGGCTCCCGAGGCGAGAGCAAAAAGGAAGATAACTTTTTGAGTCAGATCCTTGAGAGGGCACGAATCGTTGTTCAGGTTAGAGGCAAAATGGAGCACCTTGTCCAGGGATCAGGAGATAGGTTTTGGCGGAGGTGCTGGGCGTAGTCTAGCGCATGCCTTTGGTAATTTATTGAAGATATCGCTGGACAGATCAATCTGGAAGGCGTACAGGAGTGGTCTAGTCAAAGCCGATTTGCAGATGGAAATCGTGTTGGCTGCTAAGCCTTGTCCATGAAGGTGAATGAAGAAGGACATGCAAAAATCAATGGTGATTTCCGTAGGATTTTTTGCCTTGACGAACGAGACCCACTTTCTCCAGGAAGATTCGTATTGCCGTCGTGTAGATTCAGTCTTGTATTCCTTGAGGAAGTCTAGACTTTTCTTCGAGATTCCAAACCTTTTCTTTGCGGCTAAGGAGAGAAAATAATGAGATGAAGCTCCCTGACTTTCAGTGATGAAGCGAAGACAGTCGACTTCTGTACTTGTTGGGAGAGGCCCGGTAGGGGAATCAGCGTGGGCTGCAGCTCCAGGACCAGAGGGTACCAATTGCTCCGGGGCCACTTGGGAGCCACTAGGGCTGCTGTCCCTTTGAAGGTTTTCAGTTTGGAGAGGACTTTCAGCAGAAGGTTGGGAGGGGGGAACAGGTATATCCTGGACCATCTGTTCCAATCCAGTGACATGGCATCCACTGCTTCTGCCTTGGGGTCCTCGTACGGAGCCACATATCGAGGAAGTTGATTGTTGTCGCTCGTCGCGAAGAGATCGATCTGAAGTTCCGGGACTTGGTGAGAGATGAAGGAGAATGACCTTGCGTCTAGAGACCATTCCGACTCTATTGGGCTTGTCCTTGATAGAGCGTCCGCCGTCACGTTGCGGAATCCTTGTAGGTGAACTGCAGACAGGTGCCATTTCTTCTTTTCTGCCAAACGAAAGATCGGAAGAAGTACCTGATTTATCTGGGGCGATCTCGAACCCTGACAATTGAGACATCTGACTACCACCGAGTTGTCCAGAGTCAGACGAATGTGGATCAAGGGAGGCGGGGAGAGTTTCTTCAGGGTGAGAAGAACCGCCATGGCCTCCAAGATGTTGATGTGAAACGTCTTGAATAGGGGAGACCATGTTCCTTCAACCTGTCGTTGGTGGGATTGACCTCCCCAACCCTCCAGTGAAGCGTCCGTGTGGATGTTGATCGATGGAGGCGGGTGTTGAAGAGGAATGGACCTTTTCAGGGCCTTTGCTTCCGACCACGGCTTTAAAAGTGAGCAAAGTCTGTTTGGAAGCCGTCTCTTGAGGTCTCTTCGAGCGATGGATGCGAAACGTCTCCAGACTCCCGCGGCATCCTTTAGCTGTGCGCGAAGCACTGGGTTTGTCACAGAGGTGAACTGTAGAGAGCCGAGAACTTGTTCCTGCTGTCGTCTTGAGATCCGTTTGGATTTTAGAAGTCTTCTGACAGACCCTGCTATTTCCTTCCTTTTTTTCTGTGGAATGGAAAGGCGGTGTGACCGAAGATCCCAATGGATTTCCAACCATTGGAACTTCTGAGCTGGAGAGAGGCGACATTTCTCGGTGTTTATCTTGAATCCCAGATGCTCTAGGAACTGGGTGACTTTGTTGCAGGATCTTACACAATCTTCGGGCGATGTCGCCCAGACTAGCCAGTCGTCTAGGTAGGCCATCACTTGGACGCCCTGAAGACGGAGTTGTTGGACGATGGCGTCTGCTAGCTTGGTGAAGATCCATGGAGCCACGTTGAGCCCGAAGGGCATGGCCCTGAAGGCGTAACTTTTCCTTTGGAGTCGAAATCCTAGGTAGGAGGAAGCGCAATGATTCATCGGAACGTGCCAGTAGGCGTCCGCCAGGTCTATGGAGACCGTGTAGGCCCCTTGAGGCAGAAGGGTCCTTATTTGTTGCAGAGTCAGCATCTTGAACTTGTTGAGAGGGGATAAGTCTAGAATGACTCTGAGTTTGTCGGAGTCCTTCTTGGGAACGCAAAATAGTCTCCCTTGGAACCTGGTTGACTTTACCCTCCTGATCACCTTCTTGTTCAAGAGTTCTAGGACATATTCTTCCAGGAGGGGGGTTGACTGTTGGAAGAATTGCTGGAAGGCTGGGGGTGGTAGAGCCCAGCTCCAGCCTAGTCCCTTCTTGACGATGCTGTGCGGCCAGGGATCGAAGGTCCAACGATCCTGGAATTGGCGGAGTCTTCCTCCCACCGGAAGCACTTCATTTCTTCTGGTGTCCCGAGGGTTTGCCACCTCGCCCGCTAGCTCCCCTTCCTCCTCTGCCTCTGGAGGGACGGCGAGACGAATCTCTGCCGGAACCTCTGCTTGAGCCCCTACCTCTGGGACAAAAGGTAGTAGCGTGTTGCTCATATGCAGGGGTAAAGACCGGTGACTGCGACACCACTGGTTGGGGGACCAACTGAAAGGTCTGCTGTGGCTGTGTGGCCACTTGGGGAGTAGCGGTACCCGGAAACTGCCGTCTCTGTTGACGTTGCTGGGGTTTCGGCTTCTGAGGTTTCCTCTTAGGCTGAGGGCCATCGTCCTGAGAGGATTTCCTCTTCCTTGACATGCCCCACTTGTGGAGAAGGTTCCTATTCTCCGTGGCAGCCTTGTCTACAATCTCTTTCACCAGAGAGGAAGGAAAGAGATACTTACCCCAGATATTGGAGGAAATCAGCCTCCGGGGTTCGTGTTTCACCGTCGCGTTGGCGAACACGAATTCACGACAGGCTCTGCGAGCCCTAGTGAAGCTATATAGGTCCTTCGTCACCGTTGCCAAGTGCGATTTGGCTAGGACCATATAAAAGTCCAGGACTCTAGTATCCCCGGCCATAAGTTCCAGCTGTACCTGGTGGGACAGCGACGCGGCAAGCCTCTCCTTCGTATCCTGTTCCCTACGAAGAAGGTGATCATTTAGCCTTGGGAGGTCCTCATTAAATTGACGACCGGCAACGTCAGGCTCTAGTTTCCCTACCGTGAAGGTTGACTGGACGTCTTTCCAGTGCCTATCATCGGGAGGAACAGTAAGGGAGAAGGGTCTGCACTCCTCCAGTGCAGGGCAAGGTTTCCCTTCCTCCACTGACTTTAAGACCGCTGTGAAGGCCTTTTCGATGAAGGGGAAAGTCGCAGCATTAGGCGCAACGAAGGTTGGATGCTTCTTGCTAAGCGCCGGCATCTTGGAGTTGGTGAAACCGCTACTCTTCACCGCCTGGGCTAATATAGCCTGGGCCTTCGCGAGATCGAACACGATAACCTCCTTCGGTTCGGTCTCTTCCTTTGAGGCTGGTTCGGACCTGAGCCGGACGTAACAGTCCGGATAAGCCTTGAAGTTCGGGAAGAATTCCACTTCTTCCAACAAGATAGAGCCAACCTTCTCACTGATGAAGATCTTACCAGTCGTGATTGGCATATGCTCGGCATATCTCCATGGGTTAGCTTCCGAGCAAGTGGGGAGGTCCTTAACCGAAATCCGTTTCGGTTGTTTAAGATTAACTAGAGTAGTCCGGAATTGCTCCTGGGTTTCTCGTAGTTTTCTTTCCATGAGGGCTTCAAGCATCCTGAAGACCTCCTGAGTGGCCGACGGAAGAGGGTCCGGGGTGGCAGAAGTCGAAGGAACAGGTTCCTTGGACGGTGCAGGAGTTGCTGCGGGAGTAGGAGCGGGAGCGACCTCGGTCTCCGAATCAGGGTATTCCACCTGATCTTCCTCATAGTCGAGTTCCTCGCCCATGAGGTTCTTCTCCGTCTCTTCTGTAACTTCCGACATACGTTCCACGTTATCGGAATCTAGATGGCACTCATGCATGGACTGGGCCATGACAATATCAGGTTCCACCACGATCTGGACGGTGGGGATCTGATCACGGGGGACCACAGAGTCTTTCGATGCCTTTGGGAAAAGCAAGGCCCTCAAATCTCCGCTGGCGAGATACGGTCCGGTGGCGTTCTTCTGGAAGCCACGCACCCATTTGCGTAGCTTCTCTCGAGCGTTGTCCCTTGCCTCCGCAGAAGGAGGATCGTCGAACGCCTCGACCAAACGACTCTTGCAGACTGTACAGTTCTGCGGGTCCCAATACTTCAGGTCGCCTTTCTTGGCGGCGCAGGGGGCGTGGGTCCGGCACGCCTTGTGCCCATAGAAGTCCGGGCGCTTCACCCCGCAGAAGTTGCTTTCACACTTCATATACTCCTCCTGTAAAAGAAAGAGTTCATGAGTACATGGAAGGCATAAGAATGACTTACATTACTCTAAAATTAAGATATCTTAATCTAAGTTTTTAAAACATTAAATTAATTTACAAGGCATTTAACTGCTTGAGAATAATGAGCGGGAAGGGAAGTAGATAGACACATACTTGTGAATCCCGCCCAGTCGGTTACCGTAACCTTATCTGGAGGCAATTTCTTTTGTGGCCGAAGGTCACAAAACGGAAACCCATATGGATAAGCCGTGGTGGGTAGTTCAAGCTAAGCTTCTAACAGAAATTGCCCGCAGGGTGTAGCAGGGTCTGAGACCACTCAGATTCCTGGAGTAGAAGGGGTATAGGAGAAACCCCTTATTAAATGTAGGTTCCGGCAATCGGCTGCACTAAGACACACAGAGTATGCTGGAATATTGTAATGTGCAATCAAACAGCATAGCCACAATCTTGGATGGTAAGACAATACCTATATATAGAAGTGGCCAAGCCATCTGGCTGCAGCATTTTGACTGTCGGCATGTTGTCGGCAGGTATGGGAAGGGGTGCATGTCCCTTAACGTCTCAGGAGGGTGCCGGCAGACCGACAGCACGCCGGAGGCTGGTCCTGCAGGGTGGAAGGCATCAAGACAGACACACTGAGTATCTAAAGTATAATACCATCGTAGCGTCCGCCGGCACAGCGGCGGGTCGCCGGCACAGCGGCGGGTCGCCGGCAGGGGGCGGAAGCTCCGGCAGCCGAAGGCTGACGGCCTGGTGAGCTTGGATCAATTCATAAGATAGATATGTATACTGTATGGTTGTATACCTAGACCGCCGGCAATCAATGCCGTCACGCTGGTGGACGGCTCCGAAGGTCGGCCAGCTGTTACTAGGTAAAATGAGGGGTGGGACGTCGGCTGTATGTCGACGGAAGGCGGCAGCCTCCGGCACACGGAAGGCGGCAGCCTCCGGCACACGGAAGGCGGCAGCCTCCGGCACACGGAAGGCGGCAGCCTCCGGCACACGGAAGGCGGCAGCCTCCGGCACACGGAAGGCTGACGTCTTAGAGGGGGAGGGTATCTTATGAAAGAATGTCACCTGAGGTAGTGGCGGTTATCGCCGGCAGTAGAGGCGGCAAGGGACCGGCACCAGGATAGAAAGAGAGAAAGGTAAGGAGGGATGGAAGGGGTAAAATCTCATACCCTCCGGCATTCCTCCGGAGAGAGTGCACTCATAATAGGAGTGTACCAGAGTGGCCAGCTCAGCAGGAGAACAATGTTAGCCCTACCACTCCACCCAAGGGAGGAGTTGTAGGACTAAGGACAGATGTGTGTAGGCAAGCCTACACCAAAGGGATAGGTGGGGAGGGGGAAGAAGAGGGGTCTTTCTATAGAGGAGACTCTGTATGAGAACGGCCACCAAGGTAAGGGAGAACGCTCCCTAACCTAGGTTAGGTAGCCCATAATGAGAACGGTACAGGAGTACCGTCTCAAACTATAACAGGGCAGAGTCAACCCCCAGAGCTTAACCTAGAGAAGGAGGGCTAACTCCTAGGCTAGGAAAGCTTGAAAGACACATCGCAAGTTGCAGGGAGGAAGGAGTAACCCAACCAGGTGCAACTGAGGAAGGGCAGAGCCGTTCCTTATTTCTCGGTCCGACTCTAAGGGAGGGTCATTCCCCTAGGGTAGGCAGAGAAGCGAAAAATACCCTGATTGTAGACAAAATTCCCCTATATAGAAGGGGAAGCAAGACTACACAGACGGAACGCCCGCAGGCAGGGGGATAGGGAGCATATAGGGGTTCCTACATTAGGTTAGGGCGGAATGATACACAATCAACACAGTCCCCTATATAGTCCCCAAAGGCGAAAACACTTACATCACAGTTAATAGTATGTTTAATAATGCCACAATCTTCATAACTTAACCTAGGAACACTGGTAAATATCATGTATGAAAACAAGCACTAGGCTGTCCAGCCTAGGGGCTAAGCTAGCGATCTAGTATGGGGTCGAACGGCGACCGAGTCTGATGAGCGCTAAAACACGATATAAGTAATTCCTAGCTATGAAGACTAAATAACTAATAATATTAATTAGTTAAATGACCGGAGAGGGCTGTTCTGGCTAACTAAATAAAGCATGCAACATGAACAGCGACGCCATAAAATGGCGCGTCCGGTATCGGCGCAGCTCCGCCACAAAACTCAATATTTTACGAAAAGTAGAAGTTACTTTACGGCTAGAGCTTATTTAAACAATACTGGGACCTGGTACTCAACTTTCCAGAAGAAGGCGAGGCTGAAGGTAGCGACATAACGGCGATGTAAGCAGATGAAAAACACACACAGGGAAAATCCGACTTAAGTGAGAAGCTACAGGCAGAAGGATGGGGATGGACGTGACGTCATTTAGCAATGGCGCCCGTTTGTTTACGTCTCGAGTACCAAAAGCAGCCACGGATGAGTATAACTGTGGAACGGCTCCCCAGTTATTCTCCACCTTTCCATATCGAAGTGTTAACTCTATATGGGGTGCAGATAGCTATGTGGCGTGTTAATACATGCGTCCCCTGTTGATATACGATATCCTAGAGGGAAACCTTTAGGGTACTCGCACCAGAAGTTAGAATTCTGTGATAACCTTTAGTTTAATTCTCTGGGAATATCCACTGTAGTTAAATATACCCTAGGAAGCTACTGAAGGAACCTTCCATCAGGACGTCATGGCTTGAGCCCAAAAAACCACTATTCACAGGCTGTCTTCCATTTAGATAATCCCTTCATCAAAGGGGAGGGCTGTGACAGGACCTAGAGAATACAGTTGGACTACCCCACCGACACCTACTACTCGCGCCCTCCAGGTCATCCTTCTGTTTTGGACTTGCCCGCTAAGTCGTTAATTATTTTGTTCGGTGTTTTTCGCAAGTGATTGTCGTTAATTCAACATGACTGACGTTGCTACTTCACCTTTACCAATGTTAAGTACCATAGTTTGTTTTGACAGTTTTTTTTTCAGTACCGGGCATTTGTTCTTTTTCCAAGATTGTGGATTTTAGTTTTGGAAGCGGTTGGCCTGCCTCGGTATCGGCAGCCATTTTGGTTTTGTTCGATTCGGTAGTTTTTCAAGTTAATATTGCCCATCTGGTACTCTGTCATCTACGTTATATCACTTAGGTTTTATGACCAATATTATTATCATTCTTTATTATTGGTTTTTACTAAGGTATTTATTTGCTAGCAAGTCCAATTTGGACGAAGAATATCGATCTAGTCTTTGTTATAGTTATGTACACGCCTCAGGAAGGTGCTCGTTTTAGACTATATCTTTATTTTTATTTGTTACATTGTCGTTATTCTTTGTTCTTGGTTATTACAATTTTATCATTATTCTTATCATATTATTGTGTGATTTTGGTTCTTTATTATCTAACCTTGAGAGCGTGAGCATAGAGTGCTCGTTTTTCTGTTACTACAGTTTCGAGTTACCCCTTCTCTCGTTTTCTTTATTAATCTCGAGTAGAGGAGGTGGATTTTACCGTTTTCCGTTTTATACGATCACGAGTTATTCCTGCCTCCTCTTATTCTCCGGGTTGATGATATTACGTTTAATGATATTCACGTTTTATTGATGTGGTTACTGTTAATAGAGCTAGCACTATTAATAGGTTACGTTAGTGTATGAGTCATTATTTGGGATCGCTTTATGCCGACACCCTTGGCTCCGCCTTGAGTTATACTCCGCTATAAAGGATACTCATTGGGTGAGAACTAGTCAGATATTTGGAGTGCAACGGTGAAATCCGGCACTCAGACTCCGGCTGAGGCCTTTTGCACACGAACCTTTGTCATGATTGATCACAATTACATTATTACGGTCCTTTTTTCATCGAATCTCCGGCTTCACTGGAGATAACACAGGCGTTCAGCATTGAGGTTAATATTATCGTACCGCTGAGGGTCACGATTTCACGATGACGGACCTTTGTCACCGGATCTCCGGTACAAACAGAGATCAATCAGACGATCAGAACCAGGGTATGAACCCTTTTTCATGAATAATCACAATTTCATTATTACGGTCCTTTTTCATCGAATCTCCGGCTTAACCGGATATCACACAGACGTTCAGCATTGAGGTTAATATTATCTTACCTCTGATGTTCACGTTTTCACTATGACGGACCTTTGTCACCGGATCTCCGGTGGCAACAGAGATCACTCAGACCACGGGTGGCCAATTTTTTGTTTTAGCTGTAAAGGAAAGGATTTAACATGAATACAAAGTAAACTGTACTTACTTTGATGACACTTCAAATTTGCGTTGATAATATTCATTAGCTATTCTTGAAAGTCCTAATGAAAATATATGAACATAATTAGCAATTTTAAAGAAAAGTCATTCAATTTACTATCTTTGGGGTATAGTGCGCCACTTGTAATCATGCAATGCGCCATAGGTTGGCCACCCCTGACTCAGACGTTCAGAACCGGGATTAACATTATTTTACCGATGAGGTTTATAGTTACATGTTACGTGGTTACTGGATATTAGTGTTCTATTGATTCATCTGTTCACTGACCAGAGTCTCAAGGAACAGTAAATAGCCTCTCATGGCATGGTTGGTTTCGACCTGGCTTTTCATTAGAAGGGGCTAGCGTTCGATCCCAAGTACTGAGTAGAAATTTATTTCTATTTGAACACGATGTTGTATGGATATTTATCCATATTTATACATATTTATAATTAAATATATGCATAAATATAGACATTATTATTACTTATAGTTATTTGGTTGATCCCAGCCTGTGAATAGGATCACTAACCAGAGTTTCAAGGAACATCCAGACTTATGTCTCCTTTCTTTTACAGAAGGTCCGCCTACATGGTATGGTTCCCGGAGTCATGCACGCTCTGCTACGAGCTGTTCTTTCTACTCCTGACCCATGATGTAAGTTGGTTCTAATATGTTTCTTTTTGGTATCCTTTGGCGATGATTTAATTTGATCTGGATTTATGTATGCATTGCTTATTGAGGAGAACGGTCTTCTCCTTCATCACTAATCCCCTCACTTCTTTCAGGATGATGATGAATCTCTCCGGCCTGCAAGAGCGGCTCTCCGCCCTTGGGTATCAAGGTTTGGAAGGAATGCTCCATCTAGCGGGCCTATCTCCTCGGAGTGTCCTCTCTAGGGTTGGACATCGACCCCATGGACGGGCAGGTAGGTGGTGATGAGTTTTGAGCCTTCAGCTTTGCAATTACCTGCGTTACCGACCTAGGACCCTCAAAGGATCCTGATGTTCATATTACCTTGCATAAAACTGTGACTGCTAAAAGCCAGGGATAGGGTTAAAGAGCAGATACAACACATTCTAGGGCAAGCCAAGGGGCTATGACGGAGCTCAAAGATATGGTGGTGAGTCGGATCCGTTCAGGAACTCGGATGACTCCCCCTACAGCCCCAGGCGTATCGAAGTAACCTCCTTCGATAAAAACAACACATAGAAATTTGCCTTACATGTCCCATATATAGATGGTACCATAACTCTGGATGGCATAGACATCCGCCCTCTGGAGGACCTAGAATTTACTCTCAGGGACTAGAATTCCCATTCAACGGATTCGTTCGATTGAAAGAGCATGCCTTGGTTAGGTTAGACAAGGTACCGAAGGTAACGGTATTATTTCCTAAAGGGCAGGCCCGATCTGTCTGGACCAGGATGTTGTCGGTCTGGGGGGTACGCTAATTCCAAGCTCACCCCACACAATGGGGAATACGCCATATCTACAACTGCTGTCATTGTTGCCTTGCCTATTATGGATAAATGGACAGGTCTTACTATTCAAGCTGACAAAGAAGGTTCGGCCATGCCGGCTCTTAAAGAGCCGGACCCCACCTCGGGGAGACCCTAGCCTCGATTTATCCCACTGAGACTTTGTTTCGGATATTCGTGAAGAACCAATCTCTGTCCTTCCAATTCGACCTACACGCTTGGTGGTCTGCTCGGGTTAGTTGTAGGAAATACGTTATGTCTGAGGCCTCTATCAGACAGGAATCGAGCAGGCTGATAGTTTCCTCCTGATGGGGTAAAACCCTCTTCCCTCAGGAGGAGGTGAACAAGGTTCTACAAGATGATACGAGACCAAACCAAAATTGCAGGAAAGGCGGGGCCTCACTGCCAGAAAGAAGGTCGAAGACCAAAAGCAAGCTTTCTTCAAGAAGAAGCAGAGAGTTACCCTCTACAAAACGAACTGGGGTCACTGCCATCAATAGTCAGTTACCCACTCGTCATCACAGTCTTCCTCTGATTCGACGCCTATGCATCCGGATCCCCCCTCATCAGGTGGGCTACCTCACTGATTCCCCAGGTACACAGCCCAACCCCGTTTGGATGCCCTCGCCTGCATACAGCCCTAGCTCCGAACCCTCAGGTTCCTTTCGTGGACACCAGAGAGGAAGATACAGGAGTAGAAGACAGTTTCGCCATCGAGGCGGACCTAGAAAAAAGGGGGCTCGGGGAAGGAAAGGACTTAGGTTCACTCCCTCACAACGAGGTGGTCCCGGTAGGGGAGAGACTTTACCACTTTCAAGACCATTGGACCTTCGGTCCGTGGGCTCATAGCATAATCTCTAAAGGTTTGAGGTGGAAATGGCCACAAGGTCCTCCTCCTCCACCAGTGACCTTCTCCCAGAAACCCACTCCCATCCTGAAAGAGTACACCACAGAGTTACTCAAGAAGAAAGCAATCAAACGGGACCGATCACCGAAGTTCCAAGGCCGCCTGTTCACAATTCCGAAGAAAGGCTTGTCGGCATTGAGAGTGGACCGGGACTTGTCAAAGCTAAACTCTTACATTCTCTGCGACATGTTCCGGATGTTGACTATCTCTCAGGTACGGACCTTACTTCCCCGGGGGGCCGTCATCACCTCTGTCGATCTTACCGACGACTATTATCATGTGCCTATAGCTCGAAACTTCTCTTCTTATCTGGGTTTCCGCCTAGGCAGGAAAGCCTTTGCGTTCAAGACATGCCCTTCGGCCTCAACATTGATCCCAGGATATTCACGAAACTGGGAGAGACAGTGTTAGAACAACTCAGGAACCAAAAGATACAGATCATTGCTTATCTGGACGGTTGGCTCATTTGGGCCCGGTTGGCCATAGAAGGCAACAGAGCTACGAAGGAAGTACTTCGATTTCTCGACAACCTGTGATTTCGGGTCAATCTCCAAAAGTCTCGCCTGCAACCATCAGGCCACTTAGAATGGTTAGACATTCAGTGGGACCTTTCGAAGCACACGTTGTCTCTCCCTTCCAAAAAGGTAAGAGGAATAGCTTCCAAGATCAAGAATTTTCTCACAAACAGATGTCCAGAAGAACCTTAGAAAGTATCATCGGCCTTCTCCAATTCACTTCAATAACAAAATTCAAAGACATCAATCGAGTTTGGAGAAAGAGAGCTACAGTACCTTTAAGAGACAAGGTCTCGAAGATCCCCTCTGTCTTGAAAATGAGACTACGCCCATGGTCCGAACCGAAGAACCTCTCCAAATCGGTTCCTCTACAATTCCCACCTCCACAAGAGACATTCCATACAGCCACGCCTCTATGTGGATGGGGGGATTACTCCGAACATCAGATGTTTCAGGGGTCTTGGTCACCCGCCATGAAACAGTCCCATATCAATGTTCTCGAAGCCATGGCAGTGTTCTTGACCCTGAAGAGACTCTCTCCTCCGAGGTCGAGCCACATCAGAGTAGTGTCAGACAGCACGGACGTAGTACACTGCGTCAACAGGGGAGGATCCAAGTCGCCCAACTTGAATCGGATCCTGGTCACTTTCTTCGCCTGGCCAACAGAAAAGAACTGGATCCTGTCAGTAACTCACCTTGCGGGAGTCCAGAATGTGAGAGCGGACTCACTAGCCAGGACGAAACCACTGGAGTCAGAATGGTCTCTAGACATAATTTCATTCCGGTGGATACTCAGGAACCATTAGAAGAAGGTTTACCTATTTCCCCCAGTGAATCTTCTAATGAGACTTTTACACAAACTACGCTCCTTCCAGGGGGCAGTGGCTTTAGTACCACCTCACTGGCCAAGAACAGTTGGTTTCCTCTCCTCCTCGAGTTGAAACTCCGTCCCTTCTGGATCCCGTTCCCCAAACTGACTCAAGTAATCCAAACTCACTGTGTCAGATTGCTCAAAGATAGCCAAAACTCTAACTTTGTGGGCTACAGGAAGTTTGCAGCTCGTAGAGACGCGAACATTGAACCGGAAATCGATCTCTTCATCGAATCAGACAAAAGGGACTCGACAATTCGCCAATATGATTCGGTCGTTAACAACTAGCAGATTCCTTAAGAGTTCAGACCATACTCGTATGTCTCCGAATATAGCCATCTCTTTCTTGAGGTTCTTATTTGGCAAAGGCCTAACAGTTAGCACTTTAACCACCATCAAATCAGCTTTGAAGAAGATCTTCCTTGTTGGGTTTAACATTAACCTAGCTGATTCCTATTTCTCATCTATTCCAAAAACATGTGCTAGGCTTTGACCTTTGGTTCGGCCACAAAAGGACTCTGGTCTATGAACGGTGTCCTCAAAACTTGCGCTGGACACGGACAATGAATCCTGCTCTTATAGCACTCTTCTTAGGAAGACTTTGTTTCTAACGGCTTTGGCCTCAGGTGATGGAATATCAGAACTAGCAGCTCTCTCACGAACCCGGAAAACATAGATTTCCTCCCTTCAGCCGAAGAACTCCTTTCTCCAGACAATGCTTTCCTAGCTAAGAAATGAGGATCCGCAAAATAGGTGCTCCCCTCGGAAGATTATTCTTCTTCCCCAGGATCTTTTCTCTGTGTTCAGTCACTACTCTCAAGGCCTTTTTTAGCTAGAACTGCCACCCGCTCGTCTGGCCCCTTGGTTATCGGGGAACAAGGAGGTACTATTTCCATTCACGGTATCAGGCAACATATCCTCTACTTCTTTAAACATACTAATCTGGAATCATTTCCCCAGGCTCATGATATACGGACAGTAGATACCTCCATCAATTACTTCCAGAACAGGGACTTTGATGATTTTTAAAAAATATACGGGTTGGAAATCCCCTATGGTTGTCAAACGCCACTATCTAAAGACCTTACAGGCCCTTAAATACCTGACGATGGCAGCGGGGAGCCTTTTCCCTCCCCATTAATCTCTGTTTCTTTCTTTCTTCCATCTCTTTTCTTCTCCCTCCTACCCGCTACTCACACCACGTCGCCACTCTCCTGGGTAGTTCGTTAGCCCTATGATATTTGCCATGTTTAATTCCTATGGTTTAACTGTTATTGTAGTTACCGTTCCTTTAAGGTTTAGATATGCTTAGACATGTAAGGTTTGATGCCTTTTGCGATTCGACAATCAGTTGATTCCTTGTCGTCTTAGTTATTTAGCCTTACGTTCCCTATGTCATTTGGCTAGTTGGTTATTGGACATTTCTTACATTATTATATTATATTATTGTCGTTCATGGTGATTGTATTCTCCGCATTATGTTATTACTTTATTGGGCTTGGAAGGCATTCTCTGGTACATTTTCACCAGCCGTCACAGATCGACCCAGAAAAGGGATTTTGATGAAGGAAAAATCTATTTCTGGGGAGAGACCTGTGACGCCCGGTGAAACCCTTCCCGGTTATTTTTGTACGGACCCCCCCCTTTCCTTGCCAAGCCATATGTTCTTGCAGAAGGATGACCTGGAGGGCGCGAGTAGTAGGTGTCGGTGGGGTAGTCCAACTGTATTCTCTAGGGCCTGTCACGGCCCTCCCCTTTGATGAAGGGATTATCTAAATGGAAGACAGCCTGTGAATAGTGGTTTTCACACGCCCTTGTTGTATACACGACACCCACAAGGTGATCGCGCGAGGGTAGTAACCTCTGCATTCCATGCTTTTATCTTTCTCTAGTATATTTGGAAGATTTATATTAGAAAAGTGTAAAGAAGGACCCTTTTCACCGGGCGTCACAGGTCTCTCTCCAGAAATAGATTTTTCCTTCGTCAAAATCCCTTTTACCCCCGGTTTTATTAGCTCTTCAACCCTCACTAGCTCCCTTTTACATCCACCTACTCTATCCCCCCGCTCTTTTGCTACAACTAATTTTCCTTCCACCAAAAAATGATCAGACATACCGTTAGCCATACCCCTAAACACGTGCACGTCTTTCAATCTTCCAAATATTCTTTTAGTTATCAACACATAATCCATTAATGCCCTTTCTACTACTCTTCCATTTGCCACTCTTACCCATGTATACTTATTTTTATCTTTCTTTTTAAAAAAGCTAGCACTTATTACCATCTCTTGTTCAACACACATATCTACCAGTCTCTCGCCACTCATTTTCACCTGGTACGCCATACTTCCCAATGACACCTTCTACCTCTCCAGCGTCCACTCTAGCATTTAAGTCACCCATGACAACTACATAATTCCTTCTACCCAGTCCTTCTACACACCTAGTTAATTCATTCCAGAACTCATTCCGCTCTTCTTCACTTTTCTCACTACCTGGCCCATACGCACTGACAAACGCCCAACATTCCCTACCCAACCTAACCCTTACCCACATTAACCTAGATGATATCTCCTTCCATTCCACTACTTTACCTGTCATCCATTCACTCAGCAATAAAGCCACACCCTCTCTCGCTCTTCCCCTTTCAATCCCAGACATTCTACCAGACATTTCACCAAACATCACTTCACCCTTTCCTTTCATCTTAGTCTCACACAAGGCCAATACATCCATCCTTCTACTTCTAAACATACTTCCAATCTCACATCTTTTACTCTCTATCGTACTACATCCACGCACATTCAAACACCCCAAAACTAGAGTGTGGGGAGCAGTCACTCTCCCCCCAGCTCCATCTCTTTGGTGTTAATTTAAATGAAGATATTAGGCAATTATACATATAAGATTCAGTGATTCCACATGGGTTTTTCTCCTTCTAGAAAGTATACAAGGGGTTTTGATGATCTTGGTAGTCGATTCCTTTGCCCCTAACCTAACGGCTTAGGGGCTTTTGTATACTTACACACCTCCCCGGTTACCTTTACCTAAGGTAATCTCTCCTCCCTCTGAGGTAGCCTAGGCTACATCCTAGCCCTCTTTACCTTGAATCGTATTCAAGTGTGGTTAGGCTAGGATTTTCTTTCCCTGTCCAGAGCCATAGTTCATGAGCTATGAGTTAGGGTCAGAACCTCAGAGTATCAGTCGTTTGCCCCCAGCTACCCCATTAGGTGAATGAACTCTCCTTTTGGTTTCTGCTGGACGGCAAAAGGGGGGGGGGCCTGCCCTCTCCCGTAGGCCACACCTGGTAGGGTTATGACCCTTCCTCCCTGTGGCCTAGCGACTTGTAATGCGCCTACCTTCTCCGGGCTAGGGGATATGCTTCCCTTAGCCTAGGTTAGGCAGGCTCTATGATTCTGTTTCTTTATAGTGTGGGACTGCACGGCCATGCCGTTCTCTTACTGTACTAACCCACCCTAGACTGGAGAATGTATTCTTCCTATACCTGGGATGGTGCCGGTACTGAAACAGCATCGCCTTTAGGGTGTTGGGGAAGGCTCACACCAACCCACACACCCCTTCACACGACCCTTTCCCCTCCCCCTCTGTCCTTTGATGATGGTCTAGCCATCACACCCCTGTCCACCGTCCTACAACTCGACCGAGTGCCGGCGGGTTGTGGGGTCGGCCCGGTCCTTTCGCCTGCTAGACCAAGCTGTTTAGCTTCCTGCACATAGTCGAACTATGGGATAGCGTAACGACAGGTCGGTCTGCCGGCGGGAGACCTCCCTGCTATCTTAGAGTGTTCTTCGGTCCTCCCTTGGATCGCCACCCGCAACCCTAGCTGACCGCTGGCTGAGTTGCAGCTGGATGGAAGCCTGATCATAATGCTCTTCCTTCCATTTGAACCCTCCTTCTTGAGGAAGGTGAGGTTAGGGTAGTGAGCTGCCGCCCTTCCCTCTCCCTTCCTCTTTGCTTTCTCTCTCTCTCACTTAAGTGCCGGTCCACTGTCACACAACTCTGCCGGCAACAGCCGACAGCGTAGCGTAGGTCTCCTCTCAGTCTCAAAGATCGATGACAGGGTAGGAGTACCTACAGCCGGTTGCCTGCCGGCTGCTGGCGGTCGCCGACATGTCGGCGATCTGCCATCAATACTTGAGGTCGTCTCCATTTCCCCGTCACATAGACTGATGGCGGGGAAGGGGTTACCCTCAATTGGAGACCCGCTGGCGCCCGGCATGCCTCCAATGCGCTGTCAGGCTGCTGGCTCCACCTTATTCATATTACGACAGTGGGCTGTCATCTTTCTTTAACCCTGCCGGCAGTGTCTGTTGTATGGCTGTATACGGTAGCCAGTACATCTGTGGTATAGTACATACCCTAGACAGAAAACTATGGTGTATAGTTATGCAATAGATAATTTTCTAGCATACTCTGTGCATCCATGCCGGGACCTATCCGAATTGGGGATAATTTTTTCCCTTTTCATTATGCTGAATGATCTCGGCTCTCTCCCTTTCACCACTACTAATACCCCAGAGGAAGTACTAGCTATGCTACTCTATCCCTACGGGATAGCTTCCCCCTTAGGGCTTACCCGAACGAAAGCCCTAGAGTTAGTAATGGTGTGAGGTTGCGGCAATTGGCTGGGCAGGATTCACAAGTATGTGTCTTTCCTGCTTCATTTCCAGCTTACCTATCCTAAGCTTACACTTGGAAAGGAATCTTATACTGTAATTGAGATTACATTAAGACTAATCTAATATTACTTTAAGTCCATCATTATAGACTTCCAAATACTCATGTACCCCTTTCTTCTTTACAGGAGGAGTACATCCGGTGTGAGAGCGCCTTCTGCAGCGTTCGGCGCCGTGACTTCTACGGCCACCTGGCGTGCCGAACCCACGCCAGTTGTTCCGTCACCCAGGGATCTCTGAGGTACTGGGACCCGCAGGTTTGCACAGTCTGATAGGACCTGCTCAACGAGGCGTTCGAGGCTCCCCAGTCTGCGGAGTCAAGGGACATCGCTCGTGAGAAACTACGCAAGTGGGTGCGTGGTTTCCAAAAGAACGCCACGGGGCCCTATCTCCCCAGCGAGAAGATGAGAGCTATGCTCTTTCCTAAGGCATCTGCGGATGCTGTCATCCCCAAACCAGAGATCCCCTGCGTCCAACTGACGGTTGACCCAGATGTTTCGGACGCACTTCAGGACATCCATCTCGACGATGATGAAAGGATGTCAGAGGTGACGGATACCACCGAGAGGACCCTGATGGCCGAGGGTTGAGAAGAGGAACCTACCGAGGCTCCTGACTCCGAAGAAGAAGGCATGTCTGCCCCCTCTATCGCTTCCGTAGTCATCTCGGAACCAGTCCCCTCTACTTCGTCCACTCCCATGCCCACAAGAGCGGACGACTCCATAGACAATTTCCAGGGCATGATGGCAGTCCTCGAGGAGAGGCTCCGCAAGAGGGACAAGGATTTCAAAAAAGAAATCCTCCATTTGACGAAACAACCACAGAGGAAGATCAACGTGAAGGACCTTCCATCCTGCTCCGTGACTAACCCATGGACGCATGCCGAGCACATGCCTATCACTAGTGGCAGGATCTTCGTTAACGACAAGCTAGGCGCCGTCCCCCTTGAAGAGGTGGAATTCTGGCCTAGCTTTGAGGCGTACCTGGACTGCTACATTCGCCTCAAGTCTGAACCTGTTTCCAAGGAGGAAACCGAGCCGAAGGAGGTCATTGTGTTTGACCACGCTAAGGCTCAATCATTGCTAGCCGGCTGTTTGAAGGACAAGAGCTACACCAACTCGAAGGTGCCGGCCCTGAGCAAGAAACGCCCATCTTTTCTTGCTCCAAACCCCATGGTCTTCCCCTTCGCAGAGAAGTCCCTTCTAGCGGTTTTGAAGGCGTTGGAGGAAGAAAAACCCTACCCTACATTGGAGGAATGTAGGCCCCTCTCCCTCTCCCTACCCCCCGACGACAAGAACTGGAAGGACATCCAGTTAACTTTCTCCGTGGGAAAGTTGGAGGCCGACATCGCTGGACAACTGTTCAGTGAGAACCTCCCCAAGCTCTCCGAATATCTCCTTCGTCGGGAGCAGGACACGAAAGAGAGGCTGGCTGCCTCCCTTTCCCTCCAGGTGCTCATGGAGACGATGGCTGGGGAACAGCGGACCCCAGGTTTCTACATGGTCTTAGCCAAGACCCACCTCGCTACCCTGACGAAACATTTCTATAGCTTCGTCAGGGCATGGAGAGCCTGCAGAGAGTTCGTGTCTGCGTCTGCCGCAGTAAAACACGAACCAAGGAAGCTGATTTCCTCCAACATTTGGGGGAAAGATCTCTTTCCCAATGTCTTTGAGAAGGAGATCGTTGACAAGGCCGCCACAGAGAACCGGAACCTTCTCCAAAAGTGGGGCATGTCAGCAAAGAGGAAATCTTCTCAGGATGAGGGCCCCCAACCGAAGAAGTCCAAGAAGCCAAGACCACATCCGCGTCAGGCTAAACATCAGCTTCCGACAACCGCTGCTCCCCAGTTGGTGGCTCTGCCCCAACAAACTTTCCAACTGGTATCCCAGCCGGTGGTGACTCAGTCACCAGCCTTCACGCCGCCTACGAGAAGCAGTCGACTACCTTTCGTCCCAGAGGTAGAGGCACCGGCAGAGACAACTCTCAACGTCCCTCCAGAGGGAGAGGAGGCAAGGGAGCAAACGGCCGAGGTGGTAAACCCTCGGGTAACCAAAAGCAAAGAGATGCTTCCGGTGGGAGGAAGACTTCGTCTTTTCCAGGATCGTTGGACCTTCGATCCCTGGGCTCACAGCATCAACAAGAACAGACTAGGCTGGAGCTGGAAAGCACCACACCAGTTTTCCACCGATTCTTCCAACACTCCACCCCCGTTCTGGAAGAATATGTCCAAGAACTCTTGAACAAGAAGGTGATCAAGAGGGTAAAGTCCACCAGGTTCCAAGGAAGACTATTCTGTGTTCCCAAGAAGGACTCCGACAAACTCAGAGTCATTCTGGACTTGTCCCCTCTCAACAAGTTCATAGTGAACGACAAGTTCAAAATGCTGACTCTTCAGCACATAAGAGCCCTACTGCCTGAAAAGGCATACACAGTCTCAATAGACATGGCAGACGCCTACTGGCACATTCCAATGAATCGCCAGACCTCCTCCTACCTAGGATTCAGGCTTCAAAGAAGACAGTACGCCTTCAGAGCCATGCCCTTCGGGCTAAACATAGCCCCAAGGATCTTTACGAAACTCGCAGAGACAATCGTTCAACAACTACGCCTACAAGGCGTCCAGGTGATGGCTTACCTGGACAATTGGCTAGTGTGGGCAGCATCAGAAGAAGAATGGCTGCAAGCTTCCACAAAGGTGACCCAATTCTTGGAACATTTGGGCTTCAAGATCAACACCAAAAAGTCTTGACTTTCTCCGGGTCAGAAGTTCCAATAGCTAGGTATCCATTGGGACCTCCAGTCACACCGTCTTTCCATTCCACTGAAGAAGAGAAAGGAAATAGCAAGATCTGTCAAGAGACTTCTCAAATCCAAATGGATTTCAAGACGACAACAAGAACGGGTGCTCGGCTCCCTTCAGTTTGCTTCAGTTTGCTTCAGTGACAGACCCAGTGCTAAGAGCACAGCTAATATATGCATCGGGAGTCTGGAGAAGATACGCATCAAACGCTCGAAGAGATCTCAAAAGACCTCTGCCGACTCGGCTACGATCACTCCTCAAGCCGTGATCGGAGGCAAAGAACCTGAAAAGGTCGGTACCTCTTCAACTACCGCCTCCCTCGGTTGTTATCCATACGGACGCATCGCTAGAAGGATGGGGGGGTCACTCCCATCAATGTCAAGTTCAAGGAACATGGTCTCCACTATTCAAAATGTTTCGCAGGAGGCCATGGCAGTCCTTCTCACCCTGAAGAGGCTGTCCCCATGTCCCTCAGTCCACATTCGACTGACCCTGGACAGCGACGTTGTGGTCAGATGTCTCAATCGTCAGGGCTCAAGATCGCCCCAACTCAACCAAGTGTTGTTGCCCATCTTCCGCCTGGCGGAGAAGAAAAGATGACACCTCTCAGTAGTTCACCTACAAGGATTCCGCAACGTGACGGCGGATGCTCTATCCAGGACAGCCCCGATAGAGTCGGAATGGTCCCTAGACGCAGACTCATTCTCCTTCATCTCCCAAGAAGTCCCAGAACTGCAGATCGATCTCTTCACAACGAGCGACAACAAAAAACTTCCTCACTACGTGGCCCCATACGAGGACCCCCGAGTGGAAGCGGTGGACGCCATGTCCCTGGATTGGAACAGATGGACCAAGATTTACCTGTTCCCTCCACCCAACCTTCTGCTAAAATCCCTCACCAAGCTGAGATCCTTCCAAGGAATAGCGGCCCTAGTGGCTCCCAAGTGGCCCCGGAGCAACTGGTTCCCATTGATCCTGGAGTTACAACCCAAGCTAATTCCCCTGCCGGACCCAGTTCTAACCCAACAAGTTCAGAAGTCGACTGTGTTCGCTTCATCACAGAAAACCCAAGATCTTCATCTCGTGATTTTCTCTCCCTAGCCGTCAAGAAGAGGTTTGGGATTTCGAAGGAAAGGTTAGACTTCTTAAAGGAATATAAAACAAAATCTACCAGAAGGCAATATGAGTCATCTTGGAAGAAATGGGTGGCCTTTGTCAAGGCTAGAAAACGGATTTTGAGCGAAGCAAAAAAGCTATTTTTGGGTGTGATCGCCATGTCGTCCTGATGGAAGTTCCTAAAGTAGCTTCCTAAGGGATATATGTTACTACAGTGATATTCCCAGAGAATTTAACCTTCAGGTTCCAGAAATCTAACTCCTGGAGCGAATATCCTTAAAATTTCTCTCAAGGATATCGCATAATATCAGAGGACGTATTCTTGACACGCCACATAGCAGTCTGCACCCCTAATAGCGTTTACACTTCAAGGGGACGTGGCAGAAGAAATAGAAAAGGGGGGCCATAACAAGGTTACCCCCGTTCTCGTACTACTATTGACCATCACCACAGCGCCATTCCCAAGATGGCGGACATCCCTTGTAGCATTGAGTGTGGTGCTACAGATACAGTCCCTCAGGGAGGGAACTGTGAAGATCTTTTCTTTTAAGAAAAGAAGGGTGGGTCCATCAGGACGACATGGCGATCTCACCCAAAATTAGATTTTTTGCTTCGCTCAAAATCTGTTTTTTGGGCTCAAGCCATGTCGTCCTGATGGAAGTTTACCAGAGCATCAATGTATCTGTGGATTTTTATCAGTGCCTTAACCTTGGGACAACCCTTCTATGATCATTTGGATTAATCGAGACAAGTGACGTTACCGTTATCCGTCATTCTCACTAATCATACACGATGTTAGTGCTTCCTGCCCCCTACAGGGAAGAGTCATTCTAGACAGTAGAAAAAGGGGGGGTCTCAAGGCTAGCATATATTGTATGAACAAACATAAGTATACTGTACACTGGATGTACAAACCGTCTTGTAGTTTGTGAATATTGTCATATACAGTGAACCCTCGCTACTTCGCGGTTCGACAATCGCGGATTCACCACTTCGCGGGGTTTTCCCATAACCCATATATATATACATATCGCGGATTTTCCGGAAAATTCGAAAATACCGCGAAATCTGAAGACAACCAAATACGATATTTTGTTACCTGTAATTCCATTAATACTGTAATTAGTAATATCTGCTCTTACTGATTGTTCATTGCATTACATATGATATATAATTCAGCACAGAAAGAAATAAAACACGAAAAAAGAATGTGATCATACGATAATTCAGTACGTAGTAAAATTAAATCGAACATGAAACGCAAATCAGATGCAGTCATACCATATTAGAATGGTGTGTACTGTAATGGATGTGCTTCTTTTCCATGAATCTTTTGTATGTATACGTACGTAGTACAGTACTGCATCCAATAATATTCTTTGTTGCAAAAATCACATTTCGAATACTGTAAGCGTACGAGAGAGAGAGAGAGAGAGAGAGAGAGAGAGAGAGAGAGAGAGAGAGAGAGAGAGAGAGAGAGCGTAAAATAGCGTACGTAAATTTTTATTATTACTGTATTGTTATTATTATTATTATTGTTGTTGTTGTTAATAAAATTATTATTGTTATTATTATTATCATTATTATTATTATTATTACTGTACAGTATTATTATCATTATTTATTATTATTACGGTATTGTACCTAATCTACGTACGTTCATTATGCGCGGGGCATCTTCTATGAGTAACCAACGCATCATAGTACTGTAAGACGGGTTGTGATTGGTTCAAGCGCTGATAGATGACGAATCAGAACTCAAGTTTTGTTATCTAGCCTGTGATTGGTGTTTTGCCCGCATCTTCTACCCGCAGCATCAAAGTTCTCGCGGGGCTGGATCGTTCACTTTCTCTTTCCGCGTATTGCTGAGTAGACGTTCTTAAGTTTGTGAAGTTTAATCTGTGCTGTGTGCGACTGTTTTAAGTTGAACTTTTTGTTGAACTTTCTGTTAAATCCTACTGTACAATGCCTCCCAAGCGTTCTGCTTCTAGTAAGGCTGGTAGTGAGCCTAAACGCCACCGAAGGATGATGACGATAGCTGAGAAGGTTACGCTTCTCGACATGTTAAAAGATGGTAGAAGTTACGCGGCCGCCGGCCGCCATTTTGGCATCAACGAATCCACCGTTCGCTATATCAAAAAGGACGAGGCGAACATTAGAAAGACTGCTGCAATCACCTTTAGCAGATCAGCGAAGCGAGTCGTTACAACGCGTAATAAAACGATCGTACGCATGGAAGGTGCTTTAGCTGTGTGGATTGCCGACTGCCGGAAGAAGAACATAGCGTTGGATACGAACACCATCCAAACAAAGGCTTTGAGCTTATATGAGAATTTTGCTGCAAAGGAACCTAAAGACGACGACGGCAACCATGCTGAAGATGATGATGATGCAGATGATCCTCAACCAGGGACATCCACTGATTCCCAGCCTCAGAAACGTTTTTCCGCAAGCAAAGGATGGTTCGCGAAGTTTCAGAAACGCTTCGCCCTGAAAAGCGTTTCCCTGCATGGGGAGTCTGCTTCCGCTGACACTGCCGCTGCTGAAACTTACGTGAACCAGACTTTCAAGAACATTATCGCTGAAGGTGGATACAAGCCGGAACAAGTGTTTAATATGGATGAAACCGGCTTGTTTTGGAAGAGAATGCCGTCGCGAACTTTCCTGTTCAAAGAGGAAGCCAAAGCCTCTGGCTTTAAGGCATTCAAGGATCGCGTTACCCTCGTGATGTGTGGCAATGCTGCTGGATTTTTGTTAAAGCCGGGGCTTATTTATAAGTCGAAAAATCCTCGCGCTTTGAAAAATAAAAATAAGAATCTCCTTCCCGTGTACTGGATGCATAATCAAAAAGCATGGATTACGAAGATGCTGACCTCCAACTGGTTCCACCAGTGTTTCATCCCGCAAGTCCATGAATATCTCTTAGAGAAGGGCTTGCCATTCAAGATCCTTCTCCTTATGGATAACGCTGGTGGACACGCAACTGACCTGTCGCGTGAGGGCGTTCAGGTTGAGTTCCTGCCACCCAACACCACGTCATTAATTCAACCGATGGACCAGGGGGTTATCAGGGCGTTCAAGGCCCTCTACACGAAGAATACCTTGGCGGACCTCGTTGCGTGTGTGGATGCTGCCCAAGATGACGAGGATGAAGATTTCAACTTGAAGGCGTACTGGCGGCAGTACACCATAGCCACGTGCCTGCAGAATATTCAAAAGGCACTTCAAGAGATGAAACCTGCAACCGTGAATGCGAGCTGGAAGAAGCTGTGGCCCGATATTGTTTACGACGACAAGGGATTTACTCCGTCGGAAATCCAACACTCTGCAATACGGAAATCTGTGCAGTTGGCTGCTATAATTGGAGGTGACGGGTTTGGCGACATGACGACTGAAGACGTCGACGAGTTGTTGGACTGCCATTCCCAGCCCCTAACTGACGCAGACCTCGAAGACCTGACGAAATCGGCAAGTGAGGAAGAGAGTGAGGGTACCCAGGAAGAGACCCAAGAAAATGTCGAAGAAACGGGCTTAACATTAGAACGGCTTGCCAAGTTCTGCAACCATATCAAGGAGGCGAAAGAAATGTTACAAGAGTGGGACGAGGATATGGTTCGCTCGATGCAATTCTCCAATAAGGTCGATGACATCATGACTCCCTACAGGATGCTCTTGGATCGAAAAAAGAAGCAGCGGCAACAACTTCCGATCACAATGTTCTTCCAGCCTCGCAAAAAAGAGCCAGTTCCTCCTGCTAGTACGCCTTCGGAAGAAATTGAAGAAGTTTCCCAGGAAGAAGTTGAAGAGGTGTCCCAGGAAAAGACACCTCCGTCTGAAGAGACGTAAAATACTATCATTGACTGCACAGTAGAACACATGATCAGCTTCATCATCATCATTTCTACTGTGCAGCAAATTCATCGCCATCACCATTCAAGTTTTTCTTCAACTTCTTTCGTGGTGAGTACAGTAACAATCTTTATTTTTTACTTTAACCTGTTTTATAGTTTAGTAATGTACGTACTGTATGCATTAAGTTAAAGGGAAGGTTTTAAAAGTCTACATGTTGTAACCTATCATATTTTTTTTGTTTAAAATTTACATTTACGTACGTAAAACAATCTCTCTCTCTCTCTCTCTCTCTCTCTCTCTCTCTCTCTCTCTCTCTCTCTCTCTCTCTCTCTCTCTCTCTCTCTCAAATTGTTTTCCTGCTTTGCTACGTACAAGTACTGTATAATTTATATTTTTAAGGTAACATATTTTGTAAATGCTTTTACTGTAAATACTGTATGTACTGTATCATTATTTATCACTATCATCATGCGCGTTAAATGCCTTGTTTGTTCTGAGCGTGGTTGTTTACTGAGCGTACACGCCGTCGTTTCAGGCGGCGTCATAAAGAAAAAGATTTCATTTGGAAGTCCTAAGAAAAATACGTAAACTAAAACATTGGTAATAAAAAAATCAACATACAGTACTGTATATTCAATATAATCGATGCAAAAACTAACCTATACATATATGTGTACACTAAATGAGTTTGTTTCTTCATTATGATCAGAGATGAACGTAAACAAAACATTGGTTGCCATTTTTTATCGTGCTTTTTAGGTGTTTAGGAAACGCATGATATAAAATCGCCTTTAATATTTGTGCCTGTTTTAGTTTAGGGTGCTGTAGTACATGCATTAAGTGTTCTGTACATTAAAGGGTGGTTTGTTAACAGTACTACATACAAGGGAAGGTTTTAAAAGTCCGAATATACATGTTAAATAAATAGGTAAATATGATGTCAAAACTTCGCGGATTTTCACCTATCGCGCCCGCAACCTATCTACCGCGATAAACGAGGGTTCACTGTACTTATCAGTGTTTCTTAAATCCATTGTTTGTGAGCATACAAATATATGAAGAGTACATACTCTGGATTTTTTAATCATGCAATTGTCGGGCGAATTAGGACGCAATTACATTCTAATAGACATTTATTTTCAATAAATGACTAAGTAAATTAGCAAGTAAAACGAATGTAGCATGATAATGGAATTATACATGTAACATGTACAGAGGTTATCTTTCTTTCTTGGGAAGAGAGAAATGATGAGTGCCACTCTCAGATTGAAGAAAATTTAGAATAAAATTTCTCTTCATAATTCCTGTACTAGTTACTTCCATCGGCACTGTGTATTACGTACACACGGCACTAGTGCTATCTGTATAATTCCACACCTGGGATTTTTTAACAGAGCTAGTGTCACCATGGTAACACTTATTCAAAGGAGGTCACACTAAGAGAGATGACCCCTTCTCCCTTTAATTGACAGTCCCAGTCAATTAGCTGTTCATTGTAGAATTAGACGGCAGATTAAATACTCTACCCGACGTCACCACATACTGCTTCAGTTCATGTACTTGCTTAGCATAGTGTTTGTAGAACACTCTGGATAATTTTCCTCCAGTATATAAACGAGGACATTCGAAGTCCCAAGCGATTAACTGTTTATGACAGTAATTAGGGGGCAGGTTTTAATACACTACCTGCCGCCACTACATAGTGCTTCAGTTCGTGGACCTCTTTCGCATAGTGTTTGTAAAACACACTGGATGATTTCCATCCAGTGTATGAACGAAGACGCTCAAAGTCCATATACTGAAAGAAGTTCAGTGATGAAGCAATCTTTCTCGGATCATGACCTGCGGGAGTACTGTCAGGATCCGCTCTACAAATAAAGTAGGTGAGCTTCGCCCTCAGTTGTTTTAGGGATAAGTTTGATCCAGAGGTTTCTCCTTTAAAGAGCTGACCTCCCCTGAAGTCTGAAGTTCTATGAAGATAGACCTTTAGACACTCTACCGGACATAGAGAGACATCTTCCTTCAGAGGGCAGATTCTCCAGGGTCTCCACCTTTTAGTGGGTAGCTCATTCTTAGTGAGAAAGGATGGATCAGGGAAGAGATTTAGTTCTCCTGCTTCTGCGAACTGGATGTGGCCCTCATCCCTAGATAGGGCCACTATTTCACTAACTCTAGCCCCTGAGGCTATAGCGAACAGAAAAAACGGATTTTGAGCGAAGCGAAAAATATATTTTTGGGCGAGATGGCCATGGTGTCGTGATGGAAGGTCCCTTTAGTAGCTTCCCAAGGGTATATATGACTACAGTGATATTCCCAGAGAATCAAACCAAAGGTTTCACAGAATTCTAACTTATGGCACGAGTACCCTTAAAATTACTCTCAAGGGTATCGTATATAATCAGGGGACGTATTCTTGACATGCCACATGGCAATGTGCACCCCGAATAGCCTTTACGCTTCGAGGGGGATACGTGGCAGAATTAGAAGGGTAGCCGCAATAGAGGTTACCATGGTTCCCTTACTACTATCGTATCACAACCACGCCCACTCCCTCTGGCGGTCATTCCTTGTAGCGTTGAGCATGGTGCTACAGATACAGTAGTTCAGGGGGGGAAACCGTGAAGATCTTTTCATAGAAAAGAAGGGTGGGTCCATCAGGACGTCATGGCCATCTCACCCAAAAATAGATTTTTCGCTTTGCTCAAAATCCGTTTTTTGGGCTCAAGCCATGACGTCCTGATGGAAGCATACCAGAGAATTAATGTATCTGTGGATTTTCATCAGTGCCTTAACCTTGGGACAATATTTCTATGGCCAAAAGGGCCAATTGAGACAAATGACGTTACCGTTATCCGTCATTATCATTAAGCATAACAATGTTAATGCTTCCTGCCCCTGCAGGGAAGAGACTTTTTAGACGTTAGAAAAGGGGCCTCAAGGTAGCATATTTTGTATGAACAAACATAAGTATACACTGAGAATACAAACGGTCTCAAGGATTGTATATATTGCGTAACCAATATCAGTGTCCTCATCCGTTGTTTGTAAGCATACAATGATATGAGAAATACTTAAATGAGTAAGGAACTCTGGCATCATAAACATGCAATTGTTGGGCGAATTAGGACGCAATTGCATTTTAATAGACATTTATTCCTAATAAATGACTACATGCTAAAAGAATGTAGCATGATAAGGAAATTATACAAGAGACATACACAGAAATTAATGTTCCCTTTTTTGAAAGGGGAAAAATGATGAGTGCCACTCTCAGACTGAAGAAAAGCTCTTTTAACAAGACTTTTCTTTATAATTTCTGTACATGAAATAGTCTAACCACACTGTGTACTATGTACACACGGCACTAGTGGTATCCGTATAATTTCACACCTGAGATTTTGAACAGATTTGGTGTTACCTTGGCAACACTTATTCAAAGGGAGGTCACACGAAAAATGTTGACCCCTTCTCCTTTTAATTGATAGTCCCAATCAATTTACTGTTCATCGCAGAGCTAGACGACAGGGTCCAAAATAGCACCTGCCGCCACCACATAATGCTTCAATCCATAGACTTGCTTAGCATAGTGTCTATAGGACACACTGGACAACCTCCGATCAGTAAATGAGCAAAGAGGCTGAAGTCCACACACTGAAAGGTTCAGTGATAAAGCAACTTTTCTCGGATCTTTATCTGCAGGAGTACTGTCAGGATCCGCTCCGCGAATAAGGTAGGTGAGCTTTGCCCTCAGTTGTAGGGATAGTTTGATCCAAAGTTTTCTCTTGTAAAGAGGTGTTTCTCCTGAAGTCTGAAGTTCTATGAAGATAGACCTTAGACGCTCTAGCAGACCTAGAGAGACATCTTCCTTCAGAGGGCAGATTCTCCAGGAGCCCCACCTCTTAGTAGGTAGGACGTCTTTAATGAGAAAGGTTAGATCAGAAAGCGATGCAGATCTCCCACTTATTGTGGCCCTCATCCCTAGATAGGGCCACTATTTCACTAACTCTAGCCCTAGAGGCTATAGCGAACCGAAAAAATAACCTTTTAGGTTAAATCCTTGAGGGAACAATCCTCATTGTTCACAGGTGAGGCATAATGTAGGACCTTGTCCAAAGACCATGAGATGGGCTTTAGTGGCGTTGCAAGCCTAAGCCTGCACATGTTTTCGGAATCTTGTTAAAGATTTCATTCGTCAGATCAATTTAAAGGGCATATAGAAGAGGTCTAGTTGGGGCTGACTTGCACATGGATATTGGTCCATGGATCCAAAGATCCAATCAAGTGACCTCTCTTGCAAAGTCGGCCATACCCTTGTGATATGAGGACAAGGCCGAAGAACTAGACTTCTCATAGTATCCAAGGATACACTGCCTCCTTTCTCAAAGGCCATCGTGCTGTTGGCCACCAGACCTTGAATATAGGGGTGGACAGAGAAGGACAGGCAGAAGATCATGAGATTGTTTTCGGTCCCTTTTGCTTTACAAAGCAACTTACTTTTCCCAAGAAGACTTGTATTGTCTTCTAGTTGACTAGACTTGTATTCTTCTAGGAATACTATTTTGCCTTTTGAGATCCCAGTCTTTTTCCTAACCGTTAAGGGCAAGGAATTCATAAGATGAAGGGATGAGGTGTACTGTGATAAATCGAAGGCAGAAAACTTCTGAACTTCTGGGATAATCCTAGGTGCATAACTAGGACCAGCTTCAGCCTCACTTCCTTCATTACAGGGAACGGGGTGTTCTTGGGCTACCTGGGAGCCAACAGAGCCCCTCTTCCCTGGAAGGGTCTCAGCTTGTAGAGGGCCTTCCGGAGGAAATTTGATGTGCTGAACAGGAATTTCTAAGTCCATCACTTCTATTCTAGAGACATGATGTCTGTTACCTCCACTAGAGGATTTTCGTATGGAGCTATATATCGAGATAGTATCTTGATGACGCTCGTGATGAAGAGAACAATCTGCAGCTTGGGGACTTGTTCCCAACTGGGAGGGAATGGGTCTGCGTCTGTGTACCATTCCAACTCTATTGGGTTGAACCCGAGAAGAGCATCCGCTGTCACCTTGTGGATCATTTATAAAAGAGCTGCTGATAGGTGCCATTCCCTTAAGGAAGGGATGGCTAACATTCCCTAATGAAATGAGACGTCCCTTATCTTCGACAGTTTCGACGCCTCATGATCGCTTCGATACCCCAGATCAGCCGAGGAGGGATGATCTGTGTGGAGAGAGATTCTCCACTCATTACAGGGCTAAAATGGCCTACGGGCCCGTGGCCTTTGGTCATAGTAGAGTAAGGGAAGAGGGAATGACCATCATTGGTCCTATTAGATCTCTTCGAGCGTTTGATGCGTATCTTCTCCAGCCTCTTAACGCATCTTAAAACTGTGCACTTAGCACTGGGTCTGTCATTATTGGGAACTGGAGAGAGTTCAAAACTCCTCCCTGTTAGCGTCATGGAATCCTGACTGATTACAATAGTCTCTTGACAGACCTTGCGATCTCCTTTTACATCCCCAAGGGAAAGGAGCGTTAGGGTGACCACAGGTTTCAATGTTTTTTAAAAACATTGAAGCCCCTGAGCTGGAGAGAGTCGAGACTTCTTGAAGTTATTTTGCATCCCCGATGTTCCGGGGCCGGATCATCTCCATGGATGCTCATAGACAGTCGTTTCGGGTGCTGCCCACCCCAGCCTGTCGTCCAGGGCCATTGTTGCCTGAACTCTTTCTAGGCTTGGTTTCGCTTGACTGTGTCTGCTAATTCCGTAAAGATCCTAGGACTGAATCTAGTCCGACGAGAATCTTGTCTAGGATATATGTTATCTTCTGTAACTTGGATCCTAGGTAGGAGGGGAGGGGGTGACTGATTGGAAGTTGCCAATAGACATCTTTAAGGTCTGGCCAGACTGTCAACACCTTTTACTGAATAAGGTCCTTATGTTCAGAAAGATTAACATTCTGAACTTGCTGTTTTATTGGAACTTGTTGATTGGCGCCAAGTCCAGAATGACTCAAAGTTTTCATGAGTCCTTCACGTGAACACTAAACAGCCTTCCTTGGAAATTGATGGACTCTACTTTCCTTACCGCTAGTATGCTCTAGAGCTCTAAGGTACACCCTTCCAGGGGATTTGGAATGTAGGAAGAGTTGAGGAAAGGATGGTGGAGGTATGTCCATTTTCATTCTAGTCTCATCTTGGTTAGGCCTTGGACCCAAGGATCGAAGGTCCAGCAATCCAGGAGGAACTTCCCTCCTACCAGAAGCGTCTGTTTGCTTCACATGATCAGAAGGTGTACATATCTGACCGTCTGTGGAACAACGGTCATTGTAACTGTGGGATGCTGTTTAACATCCCAAGGAGAACTAAGAAACCTTTCCATCCTCCTTTTAGGTCATACCTGACCGTTTGCCTATATCAGCTTCTCAGTGTTTCACTGTAATAGAAGATTCCTTTCTATTGTATAAAGCTTAGGATAAGTATGCTGGAAAAGAATAGGAGAGAGACATACGTGTGAATCCTTCCAGCCAACTGCTGCGGCCTTCCTAATTATTGATTCTAGGGCATCCCCTTTTAAGGAGGGCCCGATGGAAGATTCTAGCTAAGGATAGAATAGCGTAAACAGCGCCTACATCCAGGGAATTAATAATGAGAATCAAAGAGGCTGATGAAGAGTCAGCGTAAGAAAAAAAGGGGGGAAGTGGATCCCCCAAATCAGGTAGGTTTCAGCAAGAGATTGTGCTTAGAAGCACAGCGTACTGGAAAACCATTCTATTTTATGGTTATGTACCAAATATTTCTTTCTGTGATATGGTCCTATACTACAGATGTACTGGGTATTGTATACACCTATACAACTGGCATATTACCATCAAGGCTAGTACTTGGGGGTAAGTTAACTGGCACAGTACTTCAGTACCGATATGGCTAGCAGTTCTCCGGCATGTCAGTGACTTGTCGGCTGTCAGCGGGTCGCTGACAGAAGTCACACCATCCTAGTCAGTGTTCGATGTGACTGGGTAGTGGTGAAAACTATACGCATAGTCAGCAACCCTCTGAACCATTGGCGACCCTTCGGGCTGTCGGCAGTCCGCCGGTTATCGGCAGGCTGCCGATTGAAGGCATACCAACTCAGCTATTGACTGCGTGGTGACCAAGGGCACACACTGCCGGCTCTCGGCGGCGGAGTCAGATGTGACAGTGAATCAATGACTGCCGTCGTTGTCATCACTACAAGGTGTAGCCTTATTGCAATGTCTCTGCCTGGTGTTTGCCAGTTGGGGGTTCGAGTCTTGGTCAGATTCATTAGTGCCATTAGTGTCTGCAACCTTACCATCCTTGTGAGGTAAGGTTGGGGGGTTTGGGGGAGCTTTAAGACCTTAAAACCTTTAAAAGGAACACTAAATTGCCAGTTATCGCAATGAATAAGTGAAATCTTCGGTCTAATTCCCGTAGAATTTTTGTATTTTTGCGAGTTCGCAACTGAGCCGCATTTTTGTGATAACTTCTGAAACCAAACCAACCGTAGTTCAACAGCTTGAGACTGCCATCGTGTATGCACTGGCAGTGAGAGGGGGGGGGGTACCCCCATCCCCACCTCCTGTCCTTGAACTGGAGTGGAGAAAGGAGGGATAGGGGACAGGATTTCCTTTAGGAGGCTGTAATATAGGTTGATATGGTTTTGGAGAGATTTTAGAAATCTCATACCCAAATGTGTGAATGTTAAGAGCTGTATACTAGATTCTACTAACTTGGTTTTTTCGAGACCTTCGACAGTAAGGTCTGGCCTACTTACAGGTCAGAGGGTCTCAGACGGGGTTGGGGATTTGGAAATAATATTGCTGGGGGCATGAACTTGCATGTATTATGTCCGTGAAAATACTCACTCTTATAACTGCAGAAGACTGCGATGCATCATCTGGTGTCCCTACTGAAAGGAAAGGAGAACAGAAATGAGTATTCAATTGATTATCACACTGATAAACAATTTGCAAAAATAATTTTTTCGATAAAAATAGCTTAGGACAGAAAGCTATAAAGAGATAGTGGGAGACACATACCTGTGTATCCCCTGCGAGCCAATGCTGTTACCTCCCCTCAGTATTAAGATAAGGAAATTCCTCCAACTGGGGAATTCCCGGTAAAAAAGGGGGTCGAACACCTAGGTGTAAGGAAGTGAACAAAGTACTGTCCCCCCTTATACTTAACACTGTGAGGTAAGGAGGACTGATTTCACAATCAGAGTATCGAAGGAATGCCATTCTTTCGATATAGGAGCGGTACCAGCAGAAGCTCGCACAAGGGTACCCAAGATATGTTGATAAGAAAAGATAAAAGACATATATTTGTGTATCCCAACCAATCTATTTGCTGTGACCTCCCTTACAATATTAAATCAGGGAGTTTCCTGATCAGGAAAACTCAGGGATAAGGGCTCTCCCCTTTAAGGGTTAGAGGTGTCACACCACCAGTCCTTTACAAAATTTAATATTGTAGGGTAAATGGAAACCGATTTCAAATCAGAATATTGACGAAACATTATTCTACCAATATAGGATTGGTTTCAGCAAATACCTGGGCAGGGATACCCGAGATATATTGGAAATAACTACTAGTATAATATATACGTAAGTTTTCCATCTACCGTATATACTATACTGCAAATATACTGACTACCTGTATAGACATATACTGTAGTTCAGCCGGCATGTTGCCGGATTAGCTAGCTCTTGCCGGAGCATCTAGCATGCTAGTTAAGAGAGAGAGAGAGAGAGAGAAAGCATGGAATGAAGGCTATCTATTACTGTGTATGTATACAGTAATAAAGGATGTAAAAGTCTAATTTTACTGCCTTTCTCCGAAAAGAATGTTCAAATGGAAGGGGGGAATGTAACATTCAGGCTTCCATCTAGCCATATTAATATTGTGGGGTAAAATATGATCTGATGACTATGATTCATCAGTGTATTGAAGGAATACTTCACTTCAATATTATGATAGGTCTCAACAATGGACTGTGAAAAGATACACAGGGTATATTGGGAAGAAATAAACTACTGTATAATATATACTATAGTTTTCTGCCGGCAGTATGTACTATACTGCAGAAATACTGGCTACTGTATAAACATATACCTGACAACACTAGCCGACAGAGAGGCTACCTTATTATAGTTTAGTACACTAGCCGACAGAGAGGCTACCTTATAGTTTAGTACAAAAATAAGGGTGTAGGTACTACTGTCCCTACTGCCTTCTTGCAGAATGGGGGTTCAAATGGAAGGGGGAATGAATCATTCTAGCTTCCACCCAGCCACAAGATCTGTTGCCGGTCACTGCTGGTTCCAGGGATGTGGATGGCAGTCCAAGGGAGGACTGAAGAACACTCAAAGACATTAGGGTCTCCCACCAGCAGCCGTCATGGCCGGCACAACCTTTCCCGGAACCTTATGTCCGTAGGGGGAAGATCAGAGAGGTTAACAAGCCGTCTATGTAAGAGCCCGGCCGGCACCATAGCCCACCCGCCAAGCGGGGAGATTTTAGAACACCGGCCAAAGACATGCGATGGCTAGGCTATCGCTAAAGGACAGAGAGAGGCAGGGAAGGGTCTTGTATGTTGTGTCGGGAGAAGGCGGCAGGATTGCCGGCCATTTCCAGTCGCAAATCAGAAACATCGTTTCAATATCGGAGCCGCCCTGGGCAGCAGAAAAATATCTATTCAGCCCAGGACCTTGCCGAAACAAGACTTGCCTTCTAGACCGCAAGGGAGCAGGTGGCGGCATTGTACTACCACTTCGGATGCGGTCTAGGGAAGCTAGGCTTCCTATGCTTGCAACTGTAAGCCGGCAGGGGAGTGACTACTCCCCCGGCAGCCGAGTTGTCGGCATAAAGACTGAATACTCTGAGTTACTGTCGTAAAACCAAGCCAGGATGCTCGCTGGCAAGGGGGAGGACAGAAAACGCTAGCCTAGGCAAGCCGGAGTATACTACTCTATGGCAAGACCAAGATAGGGTTGTCGCCTGATGGCGACACTCGGAGGGAAGGAGGGTTTACCCTTAAATCTCTAAAAGAGACGAGTAGCGAATTATATAAATAATTCTAAGGGATATACTATCTCCTGTCGAATTGATAAAACGATACGCGAGGGTAAACGGGGATAATGTACGAAAGTATACTAAAGCGCGTAGGCTAGGTTAGCTTAGTGCGGGCCAGATCTCGGCTACGCTATATCACCGAGACTCTTAACGTATACTGTATGATCGTTACATTTAGGGAAGAGCAAATATATGTGCATGATCTTATCTTCACTAGTATAGTTTTGCCTAAATAGCTAAAGTTCATTAAAGCTAAATACCGGGATCGTCATTCTACTTACTAAATAAGGCATGCATGGCGAACGACAGCGTCCAAAATGGCGCCTCCGGTTACCGGCTACGCTCCGATAAACACATCTAAATTATGCTAATTTAACTGTGAGAAGGGAGCTAAAAATTATACACAGGAAAGATTAAATACTCAACTTTCCAGAGGCAGAAGATGCTGGAGAATGCATGATAAATCCTTGAAAATAGCGATCTAGAACACTAGAGCAAGTGGGAGTACACCGTGCGTAATGCGCTACAAAACAAGGAATGGGTAGCCATATTGGAACCTGTAGTAGTACAGGAAGGGGATCCACTGGGTACCTTGATGACTGCTCCCCTTCAATTTCGCCACTCTTCTCTCTCAGAGCGAAAACTCCATTCGGGGTGAAGATTGCCATGTGTCGTATTAAGAAATACGACCCAACATTATGCGATATCCTTGAGAAAAATTCTAAGGATACTCGCACCAGGAGTTAGAATTCTGGAGACCTTTAGTCAATTCTCTGGAAGTATCACTGTAGCCAAATATCCCTTAGAAAGCTGCCAATAGGAAGCTTCCATCAGGATGACATGGCTTGAGCTCAAAAAAGATTTTACTCAAGGTAAGCACCTCCTCTAAGGAGCTCCAAAACCATCCCAAAGTTCTCGTCTTGGATAGTGGCACAGCCTCTATAATATGGTCTGATGTCATCAATCAAGATTTCTCTTGTTTGAGGGTACACCTAAGCACTTTTCTGTCCATTTGCTCGTCCTCATGTTTTAAAGTATGTGTGCCTTAACAAAAGGGCCAAGGGTGTCTTGTGGTTTATCAAGAGCTTACCTTTAACCAATATTCTATTGCAATTTCTTTTGACATAATAGGCTGCTTCCCTGTAAGGGTCCTACAGCTTTTATAATTCTGTGTCCCAACTTTAGTTGCAAGTTAGCTTGTAAAAATTATAATATATCCTATGGCAGCTACTGTACTGGTGTCTGTAACATTGGTTTAGAGAACTAAAGGTTTAAAAGTGGCAGAGGCAAGGGATTGGTCATTTAACAACTGCGCAATCCCCTAGAAATAGAAATCATTTCTATATAATTGGTGGCTAAGCCTCTTCCCTATCCAAGTTAGGACCAGGCAATAGCTGCTGCTGATCTAGAAAGTTGACCAATGGGCCCCCCCATATTCCTGTATCCTCAGTTTATAAGACCATAAGCCCATAGATTGTGGTTTTGATGTTTCTGCTAGGCTACTGCAATCTCAAAAATATCAAATAGCAGGTACACCTGACTAGTAATGCTCCACAGATCCTTCAGTCTAACATTGTAGTATTGAAAATTATTGACACTTGAAATAAGACCAAATAAATTTGTCCCAGAAGGGTTTTTTTTTTTCCAAAGGCTTATAAGGGAAGGAACAATGCAGTATTACTGTATTTTTATCTGAAATATTTCATGAAGATATTAATGTTAACCTAAGTGTCTTTAATCCATTGTTTCATCAAAATCAAGCATTGCTGGCATAGCAGGGATGTCAAAAGTTTATTATTAGACTTCTAACTCCACACAATACTCGCTCTACTTCCTCTCTGCAATGGGTTATTTTCTGTGTTGGAGCCCTTGGACTTGTAACACCGTGCTTTTCAAATAGGGTTGTAGATTGGCTAGTAATAATAATTATAATAACAATGCCAATTCTCGTAGATAAAAAATATACGGTAAAAGTTAATGCAGACTCTTCTATGAATTACAGAAGAGAAAAATCGGAGAAAAGCCAACCTTCTTTGTGGGTGTAAGATGTAACAAATAATGACATTAGATTTAAGCAAAAGCTTTATGGAAGAGAGGGGGAGAAATGTGAAGTAGGTAAAATACAGTTCTAAAAGATGTGAACAACTTTATTTATCCAGATAATATTGTATCTTATACTCAATTGCATCAAATTCTTTGCATAAGTAAGTTAAGCATGTTCTAAAGAATTTTACATGACTTATAATCGGTGCATTTTTCTTGAATTACAGTTAGCACTGCTAACTAAAGCTTTGCTTGACTTGAAATAAAAATAAAATTAAACCTACCCGTCTACTTTTTTCGTCATTAATAATGTGCTTATTGTATTACTTTGGTCACTCTTTCTAAAAGCAGTAATTACATAAAAAAGAATAGATAAAATTTTAAGATTATAATAATTCTGTTGCTATATAGGGTATTTTCTCAGTGAATAATTGGAACACTATCCCAAGCAATGTAATGTTAGTTTACTAATTCTTTAAAGGGCACAATATTACTACTCCAGTAACCAGTAAAAATAAAAGGCTATTTGAATGATACACTGCATAAAAATGAATTGAATTCATATATCATATTCTTTTAAAGGAAGGATCTTGTGAAATATTCAAATTTACTGGAAAAATAACTCATTACTTGGGGTTTACTTTTAAAAATTTTGGATACTTTAAGTTGTGAATATCTTGTCCTTGCTTAAACTAAATTTCAAGTTAAATATAAAGACACAAATAAAATGAATAAGTCCAAGCAGGTGAGATCACAACATAACAGTTTGTATGCCGTATATCATATAAACGTTTAATGAATCCATATTCATTATTTACATTGTTACTTTCTTATAGAATTAAAAATAAATTACCAAATTATCAACACTATATTTTAAAAGATATTGAATGTTAAAATACATAATATGGTAACTCTGAAATAAATCTAATTGTAATTTTTCTGGAGGTGGAATTAAGAAAATTGCCTTTGAATAACTTCATTGAATAAAAATCAAAAATTTTAAGTAATTTTTATTTTTCCTAACATACTTACCGAGAACTACTTTCTTAGGAGTTACCTGTAATCTCCTCTCTACCGACCAGAGTTTTGTGTAGGATACCCTAAAACCCGTTTTCTATGGAGGGCTATCTCGGGCGTATGAGAACGTGCCCCGAGGGTAGCTTTTGCGCTAGGTCGAGGTCCGCCTGGGTCGTGAGCGTCAGTAAGTTCTTCGGACGTTGCACAATACTCGCAAGGGCAGAGAGGCACTCGGGGAAGGAAGGGAGGGCCATTACCCAAAAGTAGTTCTCGGTAAGTATGTTAGGAAAAATAAAAATTACTTAAAATTTTTTATTTGTTCCAACACGAATACTTACCTCGAACTACTTTCTTAGGAGACTTACACTTTAGGAGGCGGGAGTGCCTTTCTGACTTTCAGACTCAGTAAGCGGAAGCCAAAAGGCCTAGGTATAAACAAAACATACTAGGAAAACGGACGATAGGGTAACTACACAAAGAGCTCACGTTAGTGTCTAAGTACTCATCCTTTGAAAAACTGGGGCTTTTACCGTTAAACCACTTGAAGAGCGGAGATGACTGTTCCCATGGAGAACCCGTCCTAGGGATGGCTGGCAGAGAGAAACCTTCGAATTTAGGATCCCAGACAGCTGGATTCTGGGTCTTCGCCACAAAAGAGAGAACGAACTTGAAAGATATTTCCTTCCACCCCCTCGAATGAGAGACGTCATAAGACAGCCCATAGATCTCCCCTACTCTTTTAGCGGAAGCCAAGGCTAGCAAAAAGACTGTCTTGAGAGTGAGATCCCTGTCTACGATATCTTTCATTGGTTCAAAGAGGGGGCCACTTAACAACTTCAGGACCCTAGCTAAGTCCCACTGAGGTACCCTAACTGCCTGTGGGGGGCAGGACTGCCCGAAGCTCCTGACAAGCATCGAGATGTGCCTAGAGGAACCCAGGTCGATGCCCTTCAGGAGGAAGACTTGACCCAAGGCGGCTCGTACTCCTTTTATGGCTGGGATTGACATTCCTATTTTGTCCCTGAGATATACCAGAAAATCCGCTATGTCTGGGACCGAGGCTTTGAGGGGTTTAATGTGCCTCGAAGCGCACCACTTCGTGAAGGAGGCCCACTTAGCTTGGTAGACCGCTGCCGACGACCTTCTCAGGTATAGTGACATCTTTCTTAGCAGTAGCTGATGAATAACCCTCCTTCTTCAGGAGTCGCTCGATAGTCTCCAGGCGTTAAAACGTAGAGACTGTGGGTTGTCGTGAAATGTGAGAAAATGCGGTTGTTGTAGAAGGTCTGCCCTGTCGGGGAGTGGCCACGGAGGTTGACTCGCCAGGTCTTTTAGGTCTGCGAACCACTCTCTCTCCGGCCACCAGGGCGCTACCAAAGTCATCCTTAAGTTCTGGGCAGTCCTTACTCTGTTGAGTACTTGCCTTATCAACGTGAAGGGGGGAAAAGCGTACACATCTAGGTTGTCCCACCTGTGCTGAAAGGCATCCTCCAAGGCTGCCTTCGGGTCTGGGACAGGAGAACAATACACGGGAAGTTGCGCGTTCAGTTTGGTTGCAAAGAGGTCCATCACCGGGGAACCCCAACGTTGGATGATGAGCTTGGCTACTTCTGGAAGGAGGGACCATTCTGTCCCTACTATTTGCCCCATCCTGCTGAGACCGTCGGCCAGCACGTTCTTTTTCCCGGGGATGAACCTTGCTAATAACACAACCTGGTTCGTTTCTGCCCAATCTAGAATCTCTAGGGCGAGATCGCACAATTCCCTTGACTTCAAACCTCCTTGTTTCTTTATGTACGCTACCACTGTGGCGTTGTCGCACATCAACGCCACAGTGTTTCCCCTTAGTAGATCTACAAAGTGTAGGCAAGCTTTCTGGGCTGCCTTCAACTCTAGGACATTGATGTGTAGGTTCTTTTCCCCGTCCATCCAGGTTCCTCTCGCTGTCTCGTTGAGGAGATGGGCTCCCCATCCCTGGTTGGAGGCGTCTGTGAACAGAAGTAACTCGGGAGGGTCGTTCGCGAAGGGCATCCCCTTGAGCGAGTTCAATCGGCAATGCCACCATTCCAGGGAGGGCATTGTGTTTGGTAGGACTGGGATTAGTTCTTGTTGCGAGTCCAGTTGGCACCAGAGGTTCTTCAGGTTACATTGGATGGCTTTGAGCCTGATTCTCCCCTGGGGAACCAGTTTCTCCAACGACACCAGATGCCCTATTAGTCTTTGCCAGTCCTTCGCTCTCCTGGGTTGCCCCGACAGGAACGGACGAAGGATCTCCCTCAGATTGCTTATTCTGTCTTCTGAAGGAAATGCTTTTCCCAGAAGGGTATCTAGTGTCATCCCCAAATAGGTCATTCTGGTGGAGGGGGATAGGTTCGATTTTTCCGGGTTGATCACGATACCCAGATCCTTGCAAAACTGGAAAAGTTTCATCCCTTGCTCTTTCAAGACGTCCTTCGAAGAGGAAAGAAGCAACCAGTCGTCCAGGTACCGGATGAGGCGAATGCCTCGTTCGTGAGCCCACACTGAGACTGTCTTGAAGACTCTCGTGAATACCTGGGGCGCTGTTGACAATCCGAAGCAAAGGGTCTTGAATTGCAGGATCTGGGTACCCCATTTCACTCTGAGAAACTTTCGACTCGAGGGGTGGACCGGAATTTGGAAGTAAGCGTCCTTGAGGTCTATGGTCATCATGTAATCTTTCTCCCTCAAGGACAGCATGACTGACTTCGGAGTGTCCATTTTGAAGTCTGTCTTCCTTATGAATTTGTTGAGGGCCGACAGATCTATAACCGGCCTCCATGTCTTCCTTATGAATTTGTTGAGGGCCGACAGATCTATAACCGGCCTCCACCCCCTGTCGCTTTTTCCACCAGGAACAGACGACTGTAGAAACCTGGACCTGGGTGTAGGATCTCCTCCATGGCGCCCTTCTCCAACATGGAGGACACCACCTCTTGAAGGGCGGCTCTCTTCAACGGATCCTTGGGAACCAGCCACTCCGACCGGATGGCCAGAATTAGAGGGGGGGGTTCTGCTAAGAACGGTAGCCTGTAGCCCTCCTTCAGTACGGACACTGTCCAGGGCTCTGCTCCGTGAGCTTTCCATGCTTGCCAATATAGTCTGAGGCATCCCCCAACCTGAGGCTTGGGCAGGGATAGGGGGCCTCCCACTCTATCTCCTCCTGGAGGAGCGGCCTGAACGGCCTCTCCTGGAGGAAGAATAACCTGTTCTAAAGGAGGCTGAAGCTGCTGGGGCTCCTCTATGGGGGGGCTGAGGCCCAGGAGGAAGAAGGAGCTTCTTGCTTCGTCATGCTAGGAGAGGCCTGAGACGTCGCGGCACTGTCTGAGACTGACCTCTTGTAGGGCGGTCTCCTTACTGGCGTAGGCCTGGGCGTGTTTAAATCTTTCCTTTTGGACACTTTCTCCATGATCGTTTCCAAGTCCTTTAAGGGGAACAAGGAGTCACCCCACAAAGGAAGGCTCCTCATGGCCCGCACCTCTCTGTCTGGGACCTTTCGGGACACCTTCGCCAGGACGGTGTCTCTCTTGCAAAGCACCCAATTCGCGGTCAGGGCGAGGGACTGGTAAGTCAGGAACTTAAGAGTCTTGCCCCCGGAGGTGATAAGTTCCCTCAGGAGGCTTTGCTGTTCCGGGTCTGTGGGGTCAAAGGTAGCTTGCACACCTACTAAGGTGGAAGCCCACCAGTCTAGCCAAGAGGAGACGTGTACCAGGTCCCTAGACATTTCCTCCATCATCACAGCCTCCGATGGAGAAAAACAGACTGGGGCTGAAGAGGCTCTGTCCTCCGAGACGCCCTGCCCCAGAATGTCGAGAGAAGGTTCTACTTTGCAGGCTCCCGGCCTTCGTCCTTCTGGTACATAGACCTTGCTCTGCGTTTTGAGCCCCTGGAGCAACTTAGAAGAGCTCTGAGTCTTGGGGGCTTCGGCATTACCTGCCACCACTCTATCCACGTGCTCCTGTCCCAGGACGAGATCCCGGGCTACAGGAAGAGCCAGGGAGGTTTTTGGCTGGGCAGGGGCCTGCATCAGCCGGATAAGGCTGGACCTCCAATAGTCCTCGTCGGTAGCTGCCGGTTCTTCAATCTTGTGATGCCTCCTGATTAGGCCAATCACTCTTCTATAGGCCGAGTCCTCCGTCGGGGAACCCTCTCTACCGTCGGCCGAAGCTTCGGCTTGAGCCCGGGGAGCCGGGTCACCGGGCGCCTTGGTCCTGGCACAACAGGAACTCCCCTGCAGAGGTACTGGTCCTCCCCGGCGGAGGTCTCCGCACCAGGGGCGGGGGTTAGGACAGGCATCGCCGAACCGGCGAGGACTAGTGTCCGATCCAGTTCCCTGGAGGACGAGGACGCGGATCCCGTGGGCTGACCCGACAGCGGGAACCGTTCCTTAAAGTCCGAGGGCCGCACCAGCTGGGCTGGTTCGGCCAGGCTGCCCGTAAGGAAGCGCGGTTCCCCCCCGCCGGGCGGGGTGAACCGGAGGCTTCGCGGTCTTACGCCTTCTTGCCGAGTCCTTCTCGCGTTTCTCCCTGCGAGGGTCATAACTATGCTTGGAGGATGGTCTCCTTGGCGAGAACTCCCTGGACCGCCGGTCCGGGGAACACTGTATCTCCGACTCATGGGGTACGAAAACCCAATCGCCATCGGGTGACCTACTCCTCCTGTGTTTCCTTCGTGGAGAACGGGAGCGCCTCCTGCTGTACCTGGAACGTGATCTTGAGCGGGAACGCCTGCTCCTGGACCGCTCCCTCCGACGCCGATGTCTCCTTCTGGCTTCTTCTCCCGACGGAAAGACTCCTCCGAAGAGCCCGACGTCACTGTACCTACCGTACGGCGGGCGGGAGCGGGGACCGTGGGGGACTTCGCGACTCGTTGTACCCGAGGTAGAGGGTTGCAGGAAGGCTTCAGGGACTTCCGTGAGAGGGGTTGGAAACGAGGGGTGGCGCCCAACACTAGGGAACCAGGAATCCAGGCCCTCTTCCATCCGCATAGGGGACCTACCTGGTGTCTTAGGAAGCTTCCAACCGAAGGCGTCACTCCCTGCGGAACCTAACTTACCCTGGTTGTCGTCGCTGAAGAACCTGAAACACAGGCCCACGAAGGGGGCGAAGACACAGAAACAACATTGCTACACCACAAGGGGTCATCGGAGGAAACTTGCCCCCCAAGCACAAAGGCAGAGTCTCCAGAGCTCCCTGACACAGCACTACCGGGCTCCTCACTAGCCCGAGAAGGCCCCACAACCCCCACTTCACATTCACCAGACTCCTGGGGAAGAACGCTCGGTTCTTTCCCCACGATGGACTTACCTCGTCCCCTACTCTGGGTAGGGGAAGGAGAGACAGAAGCCCCGTCGGACCGTTCACTGGGCGACGGTAGCGGCGAAGAAACACTAGCTTTCCTGGGTGAACGCTTCGACGATTTCTTTTTCTTTGTGCCGTAACGCACCCACTGAATATCACTCCAACCAACACACTCGAGGCACGTATCCGAAGACGAACAAACTTTGCCCCTACAGGAAGAGCAAAGGGAGTAAGGGTCCACTTCAGGTTTGGAGAGGAACGCTCCACACGATTTTCCGGCTCTAGGCCCAGGACAACGGCGGATCTGCTCCATAACGCACAAACACGAGACACAGGAACGCAGGGAATCAAAGGAATACACTTGGGAAGCACAAGGAAGGGTAGTGAACACACAGGAACACAAGGGATGAGCACAAGTTAACACGCGGTAAACACGTGGGACACGCGGCGCACACAAAGGGTCGAGAGAGAACGAGAGCGACGTGGTGACACGTCGCGACCAGAGAACTTACTGTCGCTCACGACCCAGGCGGACCTCGACCTAGCGCAAAAGCTACCCTCGGGGCACGTTCTCTTACGCCCGAGATAGCCCTCCATAGAAAACGGGTTTAAGGGTATCCTACACAAAACTCTGGTCGGTAGAGAGGAGATTACAGGTAACTCCTAAGAAAGTAGTTCGAGGTAAGTATTCGTGTTGGAACAAACAGCTTATAAGGGATATGAAGTGTTTTCATCAAACTGTTCTAGTTTTGGGGAACTTTTTAAAAATTGAAGACCAAATAATAATGTAATGATATTATGCCTGTGAAATTACTAGTATTCACATATTCAAAAGTAATTAATTTATGCCAACAAGAATAATTTTGCCTTTATAGGCCTACCTGTTAATGGTATGACTATACACAAACGGAAAAGTGCCTAATTTTAATTACTGATGTCCTAAACTTTATTATAATATATCAAAACCTTAAATGTATTAAAACTTAAGTGTAACCAGTTCATTAGGGAAGTTCATTGCTAGATAAATGCACTTTGCATTTTGAAATACAGCATAATTATTTTTTGTTTAAATATTAGTTATTTACTTGGTGCCTAATAATTATGCTATTAGCCTGAACAAATAAATTTTAAGGAAAGGTCAAGTACATGACTCGATTTATTGGAAAAACTTTCTTTAGGCATAGTTCCACCATATCTAAAAAGGTTCCATATATAGTAAAAAGAATTGCCAAATACCGTACTCCTTGCTCTTATTTATACAATAGTTAAATTCACACGAGAATTTAAAACACAGCTACAAAATATACAAATAAAATCCAAAATTTGAATGTCAAAATTACAAATATAAATTTGAAATATTTTTTTTATCGTCATATATTAAATGAAAGCATTATCATTACATATCTGTTGCTATTCCCATATTTACTACACATTGCCATATAGTCATCCATGACTTGAAACTACATCTATGATGTAACTAGCTCTTCACTGAAGACTTTTCAATGTCATATCAAAGGAATATGGAAGGCCTACTGCAACACTAATAAAGTCCACTTTGAAATAAGATAAAGAAAAGTTAGAATATGACTGGTTACCTCTCAGTCATTTCTTTGAATTTAACTTAAAGGCAAATGGTATTTTTGAAAAAAAAGATAAAGAGATATATGACTGCTTCCCTTTCAATCATTTCATTCAGTTTAACTTCAGAACCGATGGTATTTCTTCCTCTGAATAGTTCTCTTTGAATTAATATATTATTCAAGAACCTTAAATGTTCTTGATATTGTATCCTTAATGTACTATCTTAAAATTCAATTCTAAGTTTGGAAGTAAGAAAAAAATTATATAAAATTCTGCAGTATGTGAATTAACTTTCAATTGCCAACATATTGATTAAAAAAAAATGAGATCGTCTACCCACCAACTAATTTTATGGATATTAAGTAAGTATTTAAAGATTAATCTTCACAATTCTGTTTATCTTGTGGTCAAGTTTACCTCCAACTATAAATAGCATCAGTCTGTTTATTGGTGTCAGTTCTAGGAGTATCACAGATGGTAACATAATAAATATATATATCTATTACTGTAATTTCTAATGCTTATTAATTTAATAATTTTAATGTTTCAATATGTTTTATGTATCTTGATGCTGGTTTCATAAATTTTAATAAAGAAACCCTTGTGAGAATTTAATCCCATTTTTTTCATGGTTTGTATGGTACTGTATTCATAGCTATGCTATATTTAGTTTCCCATTCAAGTTATTAGAGAAAAACAATTATCTTGAATAAAAGAAATTCAAGTACTGTACAGTAGTTTGTTGCTGCTGTGTACTATGTCTGTAGTTAATGTTATGAAGGTTGCATCAGCACCTAATGTATGCATTTCTTCCCCTAATTTTACTTTTTTTCATGCAAAAACTCTATGTACAATGTTTTAAGTAATATAAGTATCTGAAATTATTTGTATTTTGTACTGTACACAGGAAGATATGTGTACGTTATGTAATTGAAAATACAAGTTCTATACTGTACATAATATTATGCAATTTTATAAAAAAGGAACACGAGTCTACTCAATTTTTTTTTTTGTGTAGAGTCTTGGAAACTGAACACCAGAAAAAGTAAAGGTTCAACTGTCTGTGAGGTTCAATTTTTTTTGTTTACAAGCTTCAAAATTTAATAAGGTACCTATATATAACTTTGACTAAATAATATACAATAAATTAATTTGATGGAATAATTTTTTTACAAATCAACAACTACTATGTACAATGGCAAAGTTTTTGAGAACCTTACTTCACATAGAATATGACTTAACGTACTGTACGCATACCCAGTCATATATACAGTAGGTTTTTAATGAGAATAAAGCATGGCAAGGATTGGCTACATCCCAGTTGTATTTCAGTCTTCAAGAGTTAAATAAAGATCAATGCTTAAACTTAATTTTCCAAAAGGTATAGTAACCAAATGGAAAAACTACTACAAATTATTTTAAGTGCAAAGATGATAACTGCAAGTGTTACATACAGTAATGGTAAAGCACAATTTATCACAAACCTCTATTGTTGTTAGCAATAACAATTATCATAAAGGCTTTATACTTGACATTTAACATAATTTAGAAATATAATATACTATGCACATTTATTAAGGCATAAAGCCACAAATACCAATTATTGTATTTGATAAAAGGTGTAATCAACACAATACTTGTCATATACTGCCTCCATGTACAGTACTCAACTACATTACAGTTTTGTGGTAAATTCTAATGAACACCACACAAGGAGTGAGAATACCTTGATTTGTAATGGCACCTTAACATTTAAGAGTTTTTGCCATTCAATTGACTGCAAAACATGACCAATGCTTGTGATTTTTATTAATTTCTTACCACATAGTCATATTTTAGTTTGAAATCATGTTATTTCCAAAAGAACAAGCTATTATAATAAGTAGAAGTACCTACTTGAAAACCTCTGAAGAAAAGCAAACAAAATTTTCCCAATACTCCTGTCGTACCTTTCCACTTTTAAATGAGACTCCAAAACACTTTCTACCTGCTGATAAGAGAGAGGCAGCCATAAGAGTGCCAGATAAGCCAGCCTGGGAAAGAAGATCAGAACAGTTTAAGACTAAGGAGCCAAAACAACGAACTTGTCAAAAACTACACTTGTAATAACCATCACCAAGGTCATAAGACTTATGAATCCAAACAAAATAAACATTCAATGGCTGAACAAAACACTGTATTCTGGTTAATCTGACAGTCTTTTACTCAAATTAGGCCAATTTATTATGCACTAACATTTTATGTCTACAAAAATATTTGTTTACACAAAACACACACTGAGGACAATGACGGGATAGAGGACTTTCAGAACCTCGGCAGCACAGAGGGAGGATCAGCCGAATGAAAGTAAAACTTGTCTACTTTACATCTAAGCAATACCTAAGAGTGTAGAACAGCCATACCATAGAAATATTACTCCTACACACCAGAAAACAACTTTGAGTAAATCCCTAGCAACACAAGATAGGAAACTCAGGAGTCATAGCAGAAGCAGCAACCACTTGAATATGAAGTTTCTTACCTTCTTTCCCCATCCAGTCTACTGATACTGTCCTGGCTGGCTATTCCTCCTCAGAAGCTTAGGAGTATTTAGCGGCTGATTTAAAGGAGGGAGGGTATGATGGCAAGGGTGTTGAAAAATTTCTTTGTATTGTTGTGGAGAAATAGATAGGAAAAATTATACAAATTATTTTTAGATTTATTTTTCAGCATTAGTTAAGTTGAACTTAATGCAGTAGTACATGTTATTTTATCTCTAGTCCATCTATTAAAGAATTCTTTTTATTACAGTGACGGTGCCCTGCACCCAGCAGGGATTATAGGTAGATGGAGAAGTTGTCAATAAAAAAGTTACTCAAAGCCTGTTTCATTGTTATAACTTCTTCCCGTACACTGATGAGTGATCCAAGCATTCCCTACTACATTGTGATGTAATTGAACTTGAGAGCAAGAAACATAATTACGTGTATACTGCTAATATAACGATAGGTTCCATGGATAGTGTTTCATATACTTGTCCCCAGAAACAAGTGAACATAAAGTGGCATTGAAAAGTTTTCGGCAACAGCCAAACTGTAAGCGTTGTCAATGTCCAAACCCGTCTGACTGTTCATACAGATAATGAACCACAGTGTTGTGGGGTTCTCTAAGCTTGAAGTTTTTTTTTTGTCATAAGCCTGGAACTTTCTCTGGATAGTATCTATATTAAATGGAAAGGCTGTGTCTTGATGTTAACAATTGGGAAATTTGCATCACAAACCAGATACGGCTTTATCCTGAAAACGGGCTTTTATATGTTATATCTTATTTTTTGTGTGTGACTTTGCAATCAAGAGGAGGGGCCTCAAAAAAATTATTATAGGTGGTCTCGACTTTTATCCATTTTCTTGGGTGTAGAATAACCCTGACATACTGTGTATCACTGAGGACTGTAAGCCTTTTTTTTTTTTTTTTTTTTTTTTTTTGGTCTTTCTGATATAGAGGTGAGAATGTAGAGTCAAGTCCAATGTGTAACCTTGTTTTATATTCCCTTTGATCTTGATGCAAGCAATCATTCAAATTGCATTCGAATTTGGCCAAAATATGTATACTATTTATACTTGAATATTTACTGTGTACTTCTAGATTGAATCCTAAGAGGCTCTGCCTGGATATATCGAGGTGTTGCTTTTGGTTTTTGGAGACCTGTACTTTCTCCTCATTATTTTCTTTTTCTCTTTTATTTACTACACCATAGTATCCCCTTCCACTAATTTAGTTTTATTCTTTAGTATCATTGTTTTTTCCCCCCCCCCCTTTTTTTTCCTCTACTAATGTTTAGTACTGTACTTACATTACCTGAAATTGGCTTACCTTTGAATAATAATATGCAACTGGTCTCCTTACCCAGTATAAAAATCAAGGGGTGGTGCCCAGTGCCCAGTTCTCTTGACCTGTTACCTAGATTTTAGGGTATTCCACCGTTTTACCTATTTGTGTAGTGAACGTTGAAGTGAGGTCAGCATTCGGACGCTAGGTAGTTTGCGTGCTACATCTGGCCACAGTCCACAAACAACTACATTGTTTTATTTAGAGGTTGTTAAGTTGGCACTTCTATTCAATAGGTCGTTCTAGTCAAGAGGTAATACTTACAGAGGTAATAGTAAATTCCCTAACATAAATACCTAAAGAATATAAGTCTTAGTCCAAAAAAATAAAGTATGAAAATGTATTATTACTTCTGTAGATTAAAAAAATATGCTTTTACAAAAAGACAAAATTAAAACGTGTTTAAACAACACAAACCCTTTACCAGTTTCCAACAAATGAATCATATTCATAAACCTGAATGCCTTCCTTTACAAGGTAAAAATATTCAAACTGTCTTCTTGTACATACATTTTCAAATAAAACACACTGTATTGAAAATGCAACAGTAGACCATTGCTCATAAATACATTAATCTTTTGAAGAAACACCAAAGAACTAACTTTCTCTGAAGTTCTCAAAAAAAAAAAAAAAAAAAAATGAAATGAAATTAGACTTTCCAAGTTACAGAAAAATACTTTAGGCTATTACACCTAAAAAAAATAAAAAACCCAAGATCATATGAATAAATCATAGCTCCATTTAAGTGAGGGGTGCATCACTTATTACCGAATAGCTTTTCACCCTGGAGAATGCAAGATATGGAAACTTGCTGCTATCGTTAACATCAACATCTGTGACATTCTGCTTTGAGTCATATTTTACATAAGAGATGGTGTAATTTCTCCAGGCAAGCACCCAGTGAGGTCTTCCCTTGACTCCTCGAATTTCAAATTCCTGAAATCATATAGAAAAATGATAAATCCAATACATAGACAAATTTAAAAAGGAAAACCAAAATGTTAATAATAATCATCATAATCTAAACTTTGATAGAAATAGTTTCAATTGAATTCAGTGTTTTGAATTACAAGGATATAAAACCATATGTTGCCGACATATACAGTACTTAACAATGTTTCAAACATATAAAATTTTATACAATGCTCTTCCTGATGGACATGAAACAATCCAAAACATCACACATTATAGGAATATAGCAAGACATGATGTTACTCTCCTTCCATGCTGGAAAATCTTATTTTGGGGAGGTACTAAGTGGTCTTTTTTGGTCTAGAACATGGAATCCAATACAATAAGATATACCAAATAAATATAGTTCTCTAACCTATGGTCAGTGTATCAACATGCAAACCTGGACTCTGTGGATATGAGAGAGACCCAAGGGGTTATGCATTCTAGAAACCGTTACAGCTCCTCCAATGATAATTCATCTGCTAGAAGATGACATGTCACCTAATTAGCACTACTAATCACTGGTAAGACGGCAATGGAACATCAGTGTTTGTTTACCACCAAGTTTAGGGAGGCTGGAGAGTCTAAGGGATTAACACCATCTCACCAAAAATGGGTTCCTAAGGACTATCATCAGAGCATAAAAATGTACACTCATAAACCACAAGAGTTATAAACACCAAGCAAAAGCCTAGTTGACACTTACATCATGTGAATAGAAGGAAGTAATAAAGCAACCCACTCCCCACAAGAGAGGAGGCTGAATGTCCATTACGATGTATCTGCTGAGGGACCTGGTTTAGGATCCCATCCATCTACCAAACTTCCCTACTATGAGTGCAATAATTAGGAAAGAATAATGAAAGGGTACTGGATTACTGGGACTTGTTCAAGGTAGTGTCTTATAAGCACCCTACGACCAGATCAACTTGTGAACTATTCATATGCCGGAACTGTCTATTGTATTCACAAAAAAAGCTAAAATGGAATTCTTTTCATGTTGTGTGTGTGTTTTAGGATGGAGAAAAGTTCAGCCTTCTTAATGAGAAGATCATAAAATAACATATAGCTCCTTGAATTGCAAAAAATGATAGAAGATTTGAATAGAGCAAGCAGAAATGTAGGACTGAAAAGGAATAAGAGTAAAGCTAAGATAATGTTCAATGAAAAGGCAGACAACAAATAAGGGTTATGGACAAACCTCTGGAGATTGTTAATGAATATACGTAATTAGTTGACAGTGTTTCCCAGGACAAAAAAACAAAATTAGGATAAGGATGGGATGAAGAGCTTTTAGTAAACAAAATGAGATTATGAAAAGTAATATGCCACTTCCTCTAAAAAGAAAAGTTTTGAATGAGGTGGTCCTACCAGTATTAAACTTATGCATAAGAAACTTGGAGCCTTACTAAAGCCTTAGAACATAAGTTAGTTACAACTCTTAAGAGCTATGGAAATAATAACGATGGGAATAACACTGACAGAAAAAAAGCAATCTAGATATGAGAACAAACTGAAGTAGAGAATATTCTAACAACTTGTAAGAAAAATAAATGGAAATGGGCAGGACATATAAAAATGAATGATAAAAATAACAGAATGGGTCCCTAGACATTACAAAAGAAGCATGGGAAGAAAGAGAAGACAGTGGATTGACAAGCTAAGAAAATTTGCTGGTATAGACTAGCATAGATAGATCATAAAGACAGGATTGGAAGAACATTTCTTCTGCAGGGGACTAGTTATGGCTGATGATGATGATAATGATATATATTTATTATATCCTCTATACAATAAATATATTAAAGTTGATTGATTGGATTTCAACTTTTATTGGATTTTTGGGTCGAGTAGGTACCGAATGTTGTCGAGGACTGGAGCTATGGTTCCTTTCTGGGAAGCCGTGTATGACGTCACTCAGCAGACAAATTTCAGATACTGAGGTGCTGTGGTAAGTTCAATTGGCCCTGAACATGCAAGGTCTACCCTATACACGCCATGTTTGTGTCTTGCACGTTGATACATTGGTACTAGAGCAGGGGAGACAATATTTCTTTGGTATTTGTCGTATTGGATTCCCTGTTCTAACCTTTTAACAGGAAAGTCCATGGAGATCATACAGCAATTTAACCCTGAAAATAAGTCTTTCCTATGTCAATAGTCATTTGTATGTACATTGCTTGTTGTATTTTCATTACAACATTGTGCTCAGATTTCGTTACAAAAGATCAACGATACATACATAGTGGTTACTTAACAAAAATCATTCAAAAAAGTGATTTTGACGAAGGAAAAATCTTTCTGGGGAGAGAAACGGCCGGTGAAAAGAGTCCTTCTTTACACTTTTCTGATATAAATCTTCCAAATATACCAGAGAAAGATAAAAGCATGGAATGCAGAGGTTACTACCCTCACGCGAGCACCTCGTGGGTGTCGTGTATACATCAGGGGCGTGTGAAAACCACTATTCACAGGCTGTCTTCCATTTAGATAATTCCTTCATCAAAGGGAAGGGCCGTAACAAAGGCCCCAGAAACCACACTTGGACCATGCCACCGTCACCCAACACGAGCGCCCTCTAGGTCATCCTTCTGTTTTGGACTTGCCCGCATAGTCGTATTTTTTTGTGCTCTCGGTGTTTTTCAAGTGTTTGTCGTTAATTCATCATGACTGACGCTGCTACTTCACCTTTACCAATGTTGAGTACCATAGTTTACCCTAGAGTAACATAGAATAGGTCACGCCAGTGGCCCTAATCGTGGATGTAAGAAGTAAAAAAGAGAGATGTGGCACCGGTTAAAGATATTAAAAAATGGAATCGGAAACTGAAGCATAAAATTGAGATTTAATCCCATCAATTTAAGCAGGACAACTATCTTCTCCCTTTCAGCTAGAACACTAACCTTCATCTCTCAACCGACCACCAAAAATGACAATAGAACACTATTCATCTCTCAACCGACCACCAAAAAATGACAAATATGGAGATAATTTGTATTTTTCCCTACCTAATAGAATCCACCTGTTATTCATGTGGATATTCTTTCAGTGGTAGCTGGAGGTAGCCATCAGACTTTTATGTGCGAAGTGGCAACCCTGCCTAACCGCTTAGTGGGTAGACGGGGGGGTTGCTGAAAGGTATCCAGCTGCCTCTATATACACTCTCACAGTAGTGAGAGACTTAAACTTTTTCATTTGGCTTAGTAGTGATCGGACGTGTCCGCTCTTCTGACTGTCATTGGACTCCTTAATTCATTTGCTTTCTCTTTTCAGGTGTGTCCTTCTGCGATCGCCTTCATCATGTGTGCATGTCCAGGGCGAGAGGATGCCGCATGCAGGACCTTTTGGTCGTCGTTGGAGACCAACCCGCACTCTCTGTGTCCTGCGTATCGAGGGCATCATTGCAAGCAGGGGTCGCCCTGCGCAGAGTGTAGGGAGTGGTTTGCCTCCCAATGGGAGAGGTTTGAAAGGAGCAGGAACAAGAAGGCTAAGCGCGATCGTTCTCGCTCAAGGGCGAGTGGGACGCTTTCTTCTTCTGGCACCCCCAAAACCATTCTAAAGCTCCTTCTCGTGCGCTCTATCGAGGGGTGCGCAAGCAGGAACGCAGATCACTTATCTTCCGGGCAACCCCAGGGTACTGGGGGAGTTGTTGCTTCCCCTAAAGCAGCACCTCCTTCTCCAGCTGCTGGCCAGCCTTCTTCCCTTGCCGATTTATTTCAGGTGTGGTCATCCTTAGGGATTTCAGGGCCCCCTTCGAAGGAGGAGCTGCAGCGCCGCCTTTATTGGGATGCCATGAAGGAACCTTCTCCGGAGCCGTTGACATCTCACACTCTGGAGATGTGCAAGTTCCATCTCTCACCTTCCTCTGGCCGTTCCACGCGTGGACGAGGGGATCATCTGCGTTCGCCTCGCCAATGACCCCCTGCTGACGACGAACCCCCGCCACAAACCAGGACCTCGTCGTCCTTTAATCCGCATCCTTCTGTTTCATCCTACAGGAACCCTCAGGTTGCAGATGTCAGCGCACCTTCCACAGGCAGCACTAAGGGACAAGGATCACCATCGCCTCGTCCTTCGGGGATTTCGTCCCCTGATCGTCGCAAGCGATGATTGGAAGATCGTAATGATCATAGGTCATCACGATCAGAGCGTTCTTCTCCAAGAAGACACTCACGCTCTAGAGCTTCGCGCTCACAAGACCACTGATCTCAACGCTCTCCTCGGAGACGTTCCTCTTCACGAGGATGAGTCTCGCGATCGCAATCTTCACGATCACGTGACAGGTCTAGACCCAGGTCCAGACGCTCGCGCTCTAGGTCTTTCAGATCTAGATCACGGGGCTGGTATTTGCGTTTGCGGTAACGATGCTTGTGATCACGAGGGCGGCGCTCACGAGGGTATCGTTTGCGAGAGCAACGTGTGCGCTCACAAGGCCGACGCTCGCATTCGCGAGATAGGTACTCGCAACGTTCACACTGTTTTGGAACGATAACTAGATGCTCACGTTCACGAACATCACGATCAGGGTATAGGCGTTCCTTGTCTAGTGGTAGGCATATGCGTAGCCCATCAGCGTGCAGCCCCTCAACCACCAAATGACCTTGGACCGAATCTGACGATGAGCTTGACCACTCCTCACCCAAGCGTCCAGCTAAACCCTCAATACCTTTCGAGGCCTGGGGAGTCTTGGCTAAGCATTCACCTGAGCGATGCATGGAGACGCGTCTTGATGCGGCGCATTTTCCTTCCAGAGTAGTCCCTCAGCGAAGTCTTCCTCTATCGACTTCGTCGGTCGTAGTTGCTCCCCTGGGGCAGCAGGAAGTTGTTAGACCTTCCTCTTCATCGGTGGCTCCTAGTGCTCCTGTTGCGAGCACTTTTGCTTGCACACATCCCTTGATTTCGCGAGAAAATCAGCGAATTTTGCAGGCATGTCATGAGTGGAAGTATCAGGATCATGAGCAAGGTGCGGAGCCAGCATCTTCCGTAGTATCTTCCACCTCCAGCGGAAGACCAATACCCTTTCCAAAAGGATTTTGGAAGCCACCGAATGAGTTTGCAAACGTCCCGACTAGTCCGGACCTGCCTCCATGTCTTCAGGAACATATTCCTCTGCCTCAGAGGTTGTCTCCTGGCGCCGACTATTCAAACTTCTAGGGTTTCCCCCCAGACGACATTTGCCTAGGCATCCCCAAGTTGGTCCTAGGGACTCAGAGCTTTCTCCATGGCATTGACCTTCATAGCCAAAATCCGGAAGATGTTGAATTTGGATCCTGCGCTTCCAGTCCCCCAACTGTCTCGGCCAGGGAGCTCCCTATTATCATTATTATTAAATGCTAAGCTACAACCCTAGTTGGAAAAGCAGGATGCTATAAGCCCAGGGGCCCCAACAGGGAAAATAGCCCAGTGAGGAAAGGAAATAAAGAGAAGTAAAATATTTTAAGTATAGTAACATTAAAAAAAAATATTTCCTATAAAAACTATAAAAAAAACTTTAACAAACCAAGAGGAAGGGAAACTAGATAGAAGTGTGCCCGAGTGTACCCTCAAGCACGAGAACTCTAACCAAAGACAGTGGAAGACCATGGTACAGAGGTTATGGCACTGCCCAAGACTAGAGAACAATGGTTTGATTTTGGAGTGTCCTTCTCCTAAAAGAGCTGCTTACCATAACTGAAGAGTCTCTTCTACCCTTACCAAGAGGAAAGTAGCCCCTCATCGAGTTCGTCGATTGGGGGTCAGGACCCTACACGGAAGTCGATGTCCAAGAAAGCTCGCCGATCACCTCCACGATTGCGAGCTGAAGGCCAAGCCTCTGCGGACTCGTATTTGGCTCATTGGCTTTTTACTCCGGTAAAGGCAAGAGAGTTCATTATAAGGAAGCAGAGGTGACGGATGGGAAGCATGACCCCTCCCCACGCTAATATCCTCCATCCTAGGACGAGTAGGGACTTAAACTCACCCAGGGAAATCAAAATCCATCCCTTTAACCCTCAGGATTTCGAGGTAGTGCCTCCGGTCCATCGCCCGGCTGCTGTTCCTCTTTCAGAGGATAAGCCTTCTGCTCAGAAGGACACGGTCTCGTCTAAGTCCTTAATAACCTAGCAGGTTGCCCCTCCTAAGAACGAGGAGGATCGTACCGTGCGAAGGGAATCGAAGGACTAAGACGAGGCCGAAGAATGCCATGGTAAGTGGGGCGAGGGAGGCTGAGGCACAGACGCGTTCCGCAGTGGCGGGCCCATCCACTTCTTTAGTTGACGACCCTGACCTACCCCAGGCTCTGGACGTGAGCCTGGAGGTGGACAACCCCTTAGACTTAGAGGATGAATATCTTCCATAGGCGGCAAGTCCGAAATAACCCTGTGAACAAGAGAGGAAAGAGTCGGAACATACCTTTTGGCAGGTCCTCGACTCTATGGGGGCCATTAACAGGCTTTCGACTCCTGGTTCCACCATTCAGGAAGGGAAGGATATTGTTCTTGATGCTCTCTTCGAGACCCAGAAGCCTTCCAGGTCAGATGCAGCTTTGCCCTGGTCCAAAGGCCTAATGGCTGCTAAGAGGAAAGCTATCTCCCAGATAGCTGGAACTTCTACTTCCTTAAGGGCGGGTTCATCCTCTCGGTCTCTGCCACTTCCTTTTGTGTTACAAAGGAGGTACTAAGAGATCAAAGGTGAACCACACTCCACCATGACCCTCAACCCTTCGATAGAGTCTCTTACGAAGGGTGTTCCCACTCAGATCCTCTCCTCACTGTCGGTGCTTGAACTCCTAAACATAGAGAGAGGTGCGAAGTATGCCATGCAGACTGCTTCATGGCTGGATCTGATCTATAGTTCGGATCTCTTGGCTTCATGGTTTGCTCCCACGACTTGTCAAAGGAGTCGGCCAGGAAGACAAAGTCCTTCCTATTGTCAGTTGCTCGGACACTTGAGTTCCTTTCGCACCACGTTGTCAACCTGTGGGCGAATGCCATACTCAAGAGGAGGGACACTGTCATAGGACCGTTCCACTTAACAGGTGCCAAAGGTGGAAGTCCCTTCGTTGAAGAACTCCACTCTTGAGGGTTCTTCTCTCTTTGTTCCAGAGGAGATAAAGAGGGCTGCTGAGAGATGGAGGAAATCGTTCAACGATTCTCTCCTCTATAGGGCCATGAAATCCCGGTCCTATGGTAGACCTTCCCAGTCTTCTCGGCCTCAGCAAGCTCTTTCTTTTACCTAGTCAACTGCTAGGTCCTCGGGACCTATTAAGGTGTCCAAGTGGCCCTTTCAGTCCAAGGGGCAGAAGGGCAACAAGTCTTTCAGAGGAAGGAAGGGAGGTTAGGGAGGTGGCTACTCCCGTTAGGAATGGCATGCCTCGCCACCTACCACCTGTGGAGGATGCCTATAGCGATGCTGGCAGAGGTGGCAGCTTCACGGGGCCAATCCCTGGACAGTCGAAGCGATCGTCCTAGGGTATTATGTCCCGTTCTTTCAATCTCTCCCTCCTCTGACTTGGGATCTAGTGCATCTCGGCTTCTGAGCGAAGGGATCCGCAGAGGAGCTGGCCCTCGGGACCGAAGTCCAGACCATGCTGCAGAAGGGTGCTCTCCAAGAGATAGTGGATGGGTCTCCAGGCTTTTATAGTCTGATCTTTCTTGTTAAAAAGACGACAGGAGGTTGGAAACCAGTCGTTGATCTCTCGCCTCCTGAACAAGTTTGTCCAACAGACTCGGTTCAGAATGAAGACAGCAGACATGGTCATTCAAGCGTTATGTCCAGGGGACTTAATGTGCACATTGGATCTGAAGGACGCTTACTTCCAGATCCCAATACATCTGTCTTCAAGGAAGTACTTACGGTTCATTCACGAAGGAAAGAGTTACCAGTTTAAGGTCCTCTGCTTCGGTCTGGCGACAGCCCCTCAGGTGTTCACCAGAGTGTTTGCCCTAGTGTCATCATGGGCTCACAGGAACTGCATCCATTTTCTTAGATATCTATCTAGACGACTGGCTGGTCCTAGCGTACTTGGAAACAACCCTTCTCCGTCACCGAGAGTTTTGTTAGGATCTGGGGGTTCTGATAAATCGCGAGAAGTCCTCACTGCAACTTCACAGACTGGTATACCTCGGAATGATCATAGACGCCATCTTAAACAAGATCTTCCCATTAGACTACAGAGTACACAGGCTGCAGGAAGTGGCTGCTCCCTTCCTCAGGAAAGAAGTTCTTCAGGCATCCCATTGGCGGAGTCTGATAGGCCATCTAAATTCTCTCATCAGTCTGGTTCCAAACGGCCGTCTAAGGATAGGATCCCTGCAATGGCAGCTGAAGTCCGTGCGGAGTCAACTCTCCGACCCATAGGGCACCCGAGTTCCAATAACTCTGGAGGAGGTGACGGATTTGAATTGGAGGTTGGCAGACGAAAACCTTCGGAAAGGCCGGACCCTTCTCGTCCCTCATCCAGATTTGATGCTCTTAACAAATGCATCAAAAGAAGGGTGGGAGGCTCACCTGCTGCACCATACAATCTCTGGCCTTTGGTCAAAATCAGAAAGGTCCCAACACATAAATCTGTTAGAGATGAGGGCAGCCTACCTAGGTCTAAATCATTTCCAACAGTTGCTGGCAGGTCGCTCGGTATTGATGAGCGACAACACCACAGTAGTGGCTTACATAAACAAACAGGGTGGTACCTTTTCACAGTCTATATGCCATCTAGCAGTAAAGATCCTCAGGTGGTCAGAAGAACATTTGGTGGTTTTATTGGCTTGCTTCATTCCCGCCAAGAGGAATGTGCTCACAGACAACCTCAGCACAGCGACTCAGATAGTTGGCTCCGAATGGACTTTGAATCACCAGATAGCCCGCAAAGTCCTGACTTTGTGGGGTTCCCCAACTGTAGACCTGTTCGCAACATCTCTGAATAGCAAGCTTCCGCTGTACTGTTCTCCAGTACCGGACCATCAGGCTCGCTGGCAAGATGCATTCCAACAACGGAGGGACAACATTGACGTGTACACTTTTCCCACATTTTGTCTGGTGAGAAGACTGCTCGAGAAGACTAGAGAATCCAAAAGATCTATTGATGACCCTTGTAGCTCTGCTATGGTTTCACACAGAGGGGTTCCCAGACCTCATGCAACTTCTCATAGATCATCCATGAGAACTTCCTCCACAAACATATCTACTCAAACAGCCACACGCAAACATCCTCCACAAGACCGTGAAGTCGCTTCGTCTTCACGCGTGGAGACTATCCAGCGTCTCCTCACGACAAGTTGCGGACCCAATGTCTGGACATTTGTGTAGGTTCTCAGCTTTGGTATACCAGGCCAAGTGGAGAGTCTTCTGTGGTTGGTGTCGTGGAAGGAATATCTCTCCACTCGGAGCCACTAAACCAGTCATAGTGGAGTTTCTTGTATACCTTTGGGAGGAACACTTCCTTTCAGTATCGGCAGTTAAAGGCTATCGCTCAGCCTTGAGCCTCGCCTTTCGGCTGAAAGGAGTCGACATTTCCTCTTTGTTGGAGCTTTCTATACTCATACGGAGTTATGAGACCACTTGCCCCCAGTCAGAAATCCAGCCTCCTTCTTTGAACGTGGTTCACGTACTGAGGTCCCTAAAAAGGCCTTCATACGAACCATTACGCCATGCAACTGACCGAAATCTTGCGCTGAACACAGTGTTCCTGCTCGCTTTAGCCTCGGCAAAGAGTCGGTGAACTTCATGGCCTCTCATATGATGTCGCCTATTCAAGGGGATGGGGGGAAGCGATGCTCAGCTTCGTCCCCCCGAGTTCATTGCTAAGACTCAAAATCTGGGGTTAGTGGACCTTAGATTCGGGCCCTTTCAGATTAAGTTTTTGTTCTGTAATCAACGACCATGATCAGCTGTTACTTTGCCCAGTGAGGAGTTTGAGATACTATCTTAAATGCACTGCAGCGACACGGCCGAGACTAACATCGTTGTTTGTAAGTTCCAGTAAAGTAAAGAGGAGGATCACAAAGAACACAGCGTCCTCCTGGACACGCCAGGTGATCTAAAGAGCTCTGGCTCCAGATCCTCCTCTAGCTCGCTGACCTAGAGCTCATGACGTCAGCGGAATTAGTACTTCGCTGGGTTTCAAACGCAACTTTTCTGTGTCGCAGGTCCTCCAGGCTGGTGTGTGGAAAAGACAGCACATTACCTCAAAGACGTGACCCACAGGAGGCTCGATACGTTTACTATCTGTCCTGTGGTGGCTGCTCAACAGGTGGTTTAAGATACCTCAGGCTCCTTATTGGACAAGTAGCAGTTGGTTGAAGGCATTGGTTACCCGGGTTAAGATGGGGATGAATGAGAAGAATGTCTGGCTTTCCTTCCTTTATCTTCCCCTCTCTTGGGGTACAGCGCCATGGGTCCCTCTGCAAGCTGGCTTCAACCTCTGCAGGTAATTATCACTTCCCTTGTGTAGCCCAGTATAAGTTTTATTTATATTGTCCACGTCTCCATTGCTTCTGGGAGGGAACAATGGGTACGTCTGGTTGTTTTTTCCCTATTTAAAACTCAGATGTTTCATACAAATAACAATCTCTATTTCACTAATTTGCAAAGGCCGCGAGTATACTCACTTTGTATATTTCAGCGAGGTGTCAAAGTTTTCCCTAGATCACAGTCATATACAGCACTAGGCAAAACCGGTCAATGTCCATGCCAGATCTAGGACTTCCACCCACCTAAGAGTGAGTCATCCACATAAATAATGGATGGTTTGTTAGTAGGGAAACAAATGACAAATTTGGATTAAATTTGTATTTTTCCCTATCTAATAGAAACCTGGAGTTATTTATATAAATTAGCCCACCATCATCTATCCCCCAGACGCTCTACCTGCTGCAATAAAAAGGGACGTCTCTCGCTGCTGTGAGAGTATATATAGAGGCGGCTGGGTACCTCCCAGCCACCCCCTGCCTACCCGCTAAGCAGTTAGGCAGGGTTGCCACCTCACACTTAAAAGTCTAATAGCTACCTCCAGCTGCCGCTGAAAGAATATCCACATAAATAATTCCAGGTTTGTATTTGATAGGGAAAAATACAAATCATCTCAAATGACAAGAGGGTAGAATTCTACTGTCGACTGTATTACTGACAGAATTTTCTATTTCTCTAATCAAAAAAGGTTAAACTTAACACTTTGTTGACGACCTACATGTGGTACAAAGATATACATGTGGTACAAAGATAAGTGGGTCTTTATATTTCAACAAAAGTCTAATCGGTAATCAGTCACAGCACAGTATTTACAAAAATGACAAATTCGTAGGTAATTTGTATTTTTCCTTACTATACAAACATTAGCTATTTAATATGGGTTATTACTTTCGGCGTAGCTGAAATGACGAGCCATTAGAATTTTAACGAGGGTTTACTACCCCACCGCTAGTTAGCGGAGGGTAGGGAGGGTAGCTTGCTACCCACCCCCCCCCCAACACACACACACACCTGTGCTTGAGCTCACTTTGCTTAGAGGTAGGACTTCAAGGGGGATAGGGCTGGCGGGCAAGTTTGATTAAATAGCTAAGGTTTGTATAGTTAAGAAAAATACAAATTACCTACAAATTTGTCATTTGTTCCGTAACTGACATATAAACCACGCTATTTAATATGGGTGACTCACCCGTTAGGAAGGGTGGAAAGTCCCAGCCAGTACTGGCTTTTGGCTTAGCCCGGGGATTCAGTATCTGAGTGTGTCAGCACTCAACAATAAGGAGTCCCTGCACCTCGCTAGAACTTTGCTATGCAAGGTCTGCGGCCTACATAAGCTGTGTGTGAAGGTATGAAGTGTGACTCGTCCTAGGAAGTTGACCTGTAGTCCTTTAGATGGAAACTTTAGGCTAGGACTCTCCCAATACCACCTCATCAGGGTATGGGAACGTGACAGTATTAGCTTAATACTAGGAACACAAGGAAACATGGTTTACCTGCAGTGGTTCGAGGTCAGCTGTGCAGAGAACCCAAGATGCTGCTTTCCCCAAGAGAGGGGAGAATGAAGAAAAGAATAAGGGCCAGACATACCTTTTCATTCATGCAGACTAACACCGGGCAACAATGCCCTCAACCTTCTGCTACTTGTCCATTAAGGAGCCTGAGGTTTTAAACCAGCTGTTGTGCAGCCACCACAGGGTCGATAAAAAACGTATCGAGCCTCCTGTGGGACACGTCTTGCAGGTAGTGGGCTGTGAAGGTCGTCTGACGCTTCCACATCCCAGCTTGTAGTACCTGCATCACTGAAAAGTTTTTCTTGAAGGCCAGGGACGTAGCTACGCCCCTGACGTCATGTGCTCTAGGGCGACGTGACGGAGGAGGGTCTGGATTCAGGGACAGATGGATCACCCTATGAATCCATGCCAAGATGGTATTCTTGGTAACCCTCCTCTTAGTCCTCCCAGTGCTCACAAACAATGCCTGCACCTGGGGACGAACTGCTGCCGTTCTTTTGAGATATAGCCTCAGACTCCTTACTGGACACAGTAGGAGATGGTCTGGGTCATCTGTTACAGAACAAAGACTCGAAATCTGGAAGGAGTCGAACCGAGGGTTCGGCACTCCCGGATTCTCAGTCTTAGCAAAACTCAGGGACGAATCTGAACATTACCTCCCCCGTTCCCCTTGAATGGGCGATGTCATAAGAGAGACCATGAAGTTCACTGACTCGCTTGGCCGAGGCCAAAGCTAGTAGGAACACCGTCTTCCAAGTTAGGTGGCGATCTGAAGCCTGGCGTAATGGTTCGTAGGGAGGTCTCTTAAGAGACTTGAGAACTCGAACCACGTTCCATGGAGGAGGTCTCACTTCCGACTGAGGGCAGGTAAGTTCATAACTTCGTATGAGTAGGGAAAGTTCCAACGAGGAAGAAATGTCCACTCCTTTGAGCCTGAAGGCTAGACTTAGGGCTGAGCGATAGCCTTTCACCGCCGAGACTGAAAGGCACATTTCTTCCCGCAAATACACGAAGAACTCCGCTATTGCTGGAATAGTGGCCTCGAGCGGAGAGATACCCCTTCCACGACACCAACCACTGAAGACTCTCCACTTTGCCTGGTAGACAGATGCGGATGACCTTCGCAGGTGTCCAGACATCCTGACCGCAACTTGTTGCGAAAATCCTCTCTCAGCGAGGAGATGCTGGATAGTCTCCAGGCGTGATGTCGTAGCGAAGCTACGGCTTTGTGGAAGATGTTGGCATGTGGTTGTTTGAGTAGCTCGTGTCGTGGAGGGAGTTCTCTCGGAAGTTCCGTTAGGAGTTGCAGAAGGTCCGGAAACCATTACATGTGATGCCATAGCGGAGCTATAAGGGTCATCGAAAGATTGACCGATATTCTGGTCTTGTTGAGCACCCTCCTCATCAGACAGAACGGGGGAAAGGCATATACGTCGATGTTGTACCACCGTTGTTGGAAGGCATCTTGCCAGAGCACCTTGGGATCCGGGACTGGGGAGCAGTACAGCGGAAGCTTGAAGTACAGCGCTGTAGCGAACAGATCCACAGTCGGGGAACCCCACAAAGTCAGGACTTTGTTGGCTACTAGACGATCCAAAGACCACTCGGTACTCACTATCTGGGACACTCTGCTCAGACTGTCGGCGAGCACATTCCTCTTGCCTGGAATGAAGCGAGCCGATAGTGGAATCAAGTGGGCTTCGGTCCATCTCAGTATCTCTACTGCGAGATGGGATAGCTGCTTTGAAAAGGTACCTCCTTACTTGTTGGTGTAAGCCACTACTGTGGTGTTGTCGCTCATCACCACCACAGAGTGACCCGCCAGGTATTGTTGGAACTGTTGAAGGGCCAGGAATACGGCTTTCATTTCTAGCAGATTTATATGGAGGCACTTTTCTGATTCTGACCACAGGCGTGAGGACCTGTGGTGCAGAACGTGCCCCCCCCCCCCCCCCCCCCCCCCTTCTTTGAGGCGTCCGAAAACAGCATCAAATCCAGGGGGAGGACAAGAAGATCCACTCCTCTTCGTAGGTTCTCATCTGTCACCCACCACTGAAGGTCCGTCTATTCCGCAGGACCCATAGGGATCATGACGTCCGGGGAATCGTAACCCTGATTCCACCGAGACTTGAGTCGCCATTGGAGGGATCTCGTCCTGAGGCAACTGTTGCGAACTAGACGAGCCAAGAATGAGAGGTGACCGAGGAGACGTAACCACAATTGGGCTGGAAGTTCTTCTCGTCTGAGGAAAGGACTTGCGACCCTCCTCAGCCTTGCTATCCTGTCGTCTGATGGGAAGGCTTTGTAGAGATTGGTGTCTATGATCATGCCTAGATATACCAGTCGTTGAGTGGGAAGCCGAGAGGACTTCTCGAGATTTACCATGATCCCCAGATCTTGGCAAAGTCCCAGAAGTTTGTCTCGGTGTCGAAAAAGGGCTGACTCCTAGTCTGCTAATATCAGCCAGTCGTCCAGATAACGGAGGAGACGGATGCCGATCCTGTGTGCCCACGACGATATTAGGGTGAACACTGGTGAAAACCTGTGGTGCTGTGGAGACCGAAACACAGCACCTTGAACTGGTACACCTTGTTGTCTAGGCTGAATCTTAAGTACTTCCTTGAAGACAGATGGACTGGGATCTGGAAGTACGCGTCCTTCAGGTCCAGTGTACACATGAAGTCTTGCGGTCTCACTGCAAGTCTGACCGTGTCTGCGATCTCCATGCTGAACGGAGTTTGTTTGACAAACCTGTTCAGAGCTGAGAGGTCGATGACTGGTCTCCAGCCTCCAAACGCCTTCTTTACAAGAGGGTCGACTGAAGAAGCCTGGGGACCTGTCGAGGACCTCTTGGAGAGCGCCCTTCTTCAACATGGTCTGGACTTCTGCCCGAAGGGCTTGCCCCCTTGCCGATCCGATGGCAAGGGAGCTCAACGACACTGGATTCGCTGTCAGGGGAGGTAGAGATGTTGTGAACGGGACGCGATATCCCTGACTGATTACGGAAATCGTCCAGGAATCGGCCCCGAGTTGCTGCCACCTGTTCGCGCAACTTTGTAGGCATCACCCCACTGGTGGACATGAAGGGGGACTGTCAATCCTAGCGTTTGCGGCCTCGGCCGCTCCCTCTAGGATTCTTCCCTCCCCTGGAGGACTTTTTGCCTTTCTTGTCCTTGACAGGAAAGGGCTTAGACACCGTCATCTTCGCTGCAGCTGCCGGTTTCGTGGTCTTGGTAGGACGTGGTTGCTGGGGTGCTGGAGGTTTATAGGGCTTCGATGTTAGAGCCCTATGTAGGAGAGAGTCCTGGTTGGACTTAATCCACCTCTCAGCCGCCTGCTCCACGTCCTTAGGCTCGAACAATTTCTTCCCCATAACGGAAGAATGTCTGAGCCTGCTGATCTCGGTGTTGGGGACCTTTTGATGGAATCTCTCGGACACCGCATCTCGACGTTTCAAGATGGTATTAGCCCACAAGTTCGAGACTTGGTGGGCTAGAAACTCGATCATACGAGTGCCCGAGAGTAAAAAGGTCTCCATGGCTTTCCTGGTACTTTCTTTGGACAAGTCCTCTAAACGTAACAGGATGCCTAGGGACCCTAGCCAGATGTCCAGCCCCGAAGTTGCCTGCATGGCACACTTTGCTACCTTCTCCTGGCTAAGGATCTCCGTCGCCGAGAACGAGACCTGCCGGTTGGAGTCTCTCTCTAGAGGGACTACCCTGGTAAGTTCTTCCAAAGAGTGGTGTAAGGGAAGAGCTAAACAAGTCTCCTCAACGATGTCAAAGTAACTCCTCTGTTGGACACGAGGAGGTAGGAGGAGTTTGTTCCCGGTGCTGGATCGGCTGGAGGAGGCAAGCTCGGAGAGCTGGGCTTCGACCTTGTCTCTGGCACTCTTAACCCCTTGAGACCAGGGCAAAGCCGCACTGGCCTTTGAGGGTTTTTGAGTCCCAAAGACTCGGTCCAAGACCGTGTCTTTGCCCTCACAAGGGGGGATCTCTGGATCTGCAAACCCATTGAGATTCCTCATAAGGGTCAGAACCTGCCAGAATGCATGTTCTGACTCCTGCAGCTTCCCTCCTGAAGGGCTAGCAGCGAAGTCTCCTGTCCCCAAAGGCTCTTCTTGGGGGGACTCGTGGACGTTCTCTGAGTGCTTGGCTGGCTCCAGTCTAAGCCTTGAAGATGACTTTGGCAAAGTCTTGGAGTCCTTCGACTCCCTCCTGGGAGGGATACAGGACTCCAACAACGATGGTGGGAGGCTCTTCTCCACCCCTACCCGAGAAGACTTCCCAGCTCGAGGTGGGGTTTCCCTCATTGGTGCGATGGGGGAACGCCTCACCTCGCGTGACTCCCATGAGGACGAGAAATCTTCGTCCGAAGGGGAGGGAGTGAAAGTCTGGGGGGGTGAGGAGGCCTTCCTCAAGGACTTACGAGGAGTCAGCTTCGCCCTCGGAGAAGATCGTGGGCGCGCAGGAGCGCGCTGGCGCGTAGGCGAGCACTGGCACGCAGGAGAACAAAGCATGGCGCGCAGCAGGATGAGGGAGCGCAGGTGAGCGCTGGCGCGCTTTAACAGGAGCTGCTTCTGCCAGTGTGCGCTGGCGCGCAGTTGAGCGTTGGCGCGCAGGGGAGACCTGGCGCGTAAGGGACGTATGCACTAACTTGCGCATACGCCCTTGATACCCCGAAGGGATCGTTTCCCGTTTTACAATGGGATGCGTTGGCGCCCACAGCGCGTCAGCAGCCAGGAACGGCGACGGCAGGTCAGGAGGTCTAACGGGTGGAAGGTCGGCGTGCCCTTTGTAAGGACGACCTTCCACCGAAGGAGATCGCGAACGATCTGCAGAGAGGTCCAGGGTTGTAGCTGGGAGAGTCTGAGAACGACGGCGAGGTTCCTCTGCGGCGGACTGTGGTGACGATGAACCGAAGAGGCGCCTCCTAACACCCTTGTGAAGTGAAGGAAGGCCTCTACGGCGAAGAGGAAGGCGGGCTTTACGCCTTATACGCCCTCTGGGGGCCGTGGGGTCAGCGGGCTGACCATCAGCAGTCCTCCGAAGAGGAGTCTCTATGAGTGAACTCCCCCGAGGGGGAGAATCACCGGCAGGAGAGACCGTTGGACTTAGTTCCTCCCTCGAAGGATGTGCAGAGGGAGGAACTAAGCCTTCAGCTACATCAGGATCATCACGAGCAGAGGTTTGAGATAACTCATCGGAAGCCTTTGCCACGACAACGTCGACGATAGACAGAGGATCAACCTCTGCTAAAGTCGGCGATTGTTTGACAGCGGCCCCCAACCTGATCATGTCAAACAAGGCTTCCTTAGAGGGTGAACCCTCAAGCCCCAAGGAAGCCCAAAGCTGAAACAAATCATCATTAGTTACAGGAACATTTAAATCCTTCCCCGGGGGAGGAGGAGGAGCTGCCTCGCTATGGGAGGCAACTCCCTCTCCCAAACCCCGAAACCGGGCAACAGAACTATGGCCTACGCTACCACTCGACAGTTTCTCGGAAGAAACCGATCGAGTGGGAGCTTCAGAGGAGGTTTGGGCCACAGAAGAAGAGCCCTTGGGATTTTCTCCTTTCAAAGAAACCTTCGAAGGAGAAATATCCGTCTGGACTTCTTCCGGCGCCAAGAAAACCTCTCCCACTGGGAGGTAGACCACTCCCTACACTCACCACACACTTTATTTCTATCACACCACCGGCCCCTACAATAAGGACATAGGGTGTGAGGGTCCGTATCGACTGCCGACATATATGTGCCACAAGGGCGGTCGGGTAATCCAGGACACTTTCGCATAGCAAAGGCCAACTTCACGCACACCTGTCAAAGGAAAAGCAAAAAGCATCAACAATTACTGTCAAAGAAGGCGAAGGTGACAGCGGACACGTCCGACTACCACCCGAGCCGAGAGCAAAGTAGGCTCAAGCACAGGTGTGTGTGTGTGTGTGGGGGGGGGGAGCTCTCCCCCTCCAACTAGCGGTGGGGTATTAAACCCTCGTTAAAATTCTAATGGCTCGTCATTTCAGCTACGCCGAAAGTAAGAACCCACATTAAATAGCGTGGTTTGTATGTCAGTTACGGAACAAATGTATTTTAAAACCCACAGGAATAAATATCCTCCTAATTGTGATCTAAATTCAAGCAAAAAAAAATATGGGAGCTGGAGCAGGTCATCTGTACATCCAACATTGACAAAAAGCAAATGAAGCACTGAGTATGATAGAGTAACTCTGGGGCACTGGCAGCCACAGTATTATCCCTCACTCCCCAGTAGGAGATCAAGCACCAGCCAGCTGTTCAAAGGGATGGGGTATAGGAGAGAGGGAAAACCTTTCCTTTCTATTTTTAAGGTAGAAAAGTTTATGCTTCAAAAATGTTAGCACATTGGCTTAATTTACCTAGTTTTCCAAAAACAGAAGAAAAGAGCTAGCAATTTCATGATAATTATCTTAAAGTTCTAATCTGAACTCAGCTTTAATAGTTCAAAAACTGTTTGAATGACAACATTTGGTATCAAATTTCTACTTGCCCAACTCTGAATCTGCAGTGGTAAAACAGATAAGTTGGCTCACTGACTGGGAACAGAACCTCCCCCACCCCCACCACCAACACTGGCGTTTATGACAAGCCAGGATACTAAGCACTATAACAATAGTCTTCACGCCAAAAGATATGTTTTGATTATAAATAAAAAGTTAAAAAAGAAAAAAAAATGTGAGAAAACTGTTGACCAAAATCTACAAACAACATAATGCAATATGTGAAGGGAAGGTAGGACTCCTGGTCCATGAAGTGCAGGTCAGGCCTCACAATATTGAGCAATGATCCTATGCTGGGTGGACCCCAGAGGGGAGGGTATCAGATGTTGAGGAAGATATTCTTTAATTCTGATTTTAAAACCAAGTAACTTGCAGTTTGTTAGCATTGTGATGCAAAGATAAGATTTACTAAAATAATGAAGCCTTTACGCTGACATCAATGACTTGCTTTTATGATACTGGACAACTTATAATCATTAAGTTATTCATTCAGACAGGCTTTGTTAGGTTTAAAGTGGAGTCTTTTCTTTTTTCCTCACATGCTTCAACTAAAAGAGAATGTAACATTTAAAAATGTTAAGAGAGCATTTGGGAAGATGAAAAGGGAAAAAAGCCACAGCATTATAAGGAATAACAAGTAATCTAACAGAAGCACAGTAACCTGAGAACCAATTTTTGAGTTAACCAGAATATATCAAACTGTCCATCAGTTCCCCTTTAGAAAGATCATTCCTGAGAGGCTTAAGAGAAAAAAATATTTTGAGTACGAAGAATAAAGTATTTTGCTACTAGCAGACACAATAAATCATTATACAGAACTTTTCTTACTAATAATGACCTGCAATATTCAAATATCTCTTGGGATCTCACTGAACATTTTCAATAAAACATTGAGTCATATCATAAGTATTCTAGATGACAATGTGCCATGTATTTTCATATGAATTTTGAAATACTGCATTTAGAATTTTATAAAGTAATAAATAAGTGTGACTGTATTAAGTGCTTAGTGTTTTAAATGTCTTGAAGATGAGGTTTATGGAGGGGAAGAGGAACAAAGATTATGAAGCTAGTTCAATCAGATAGTGGAGTACAGTGTCATTCTAATTTAATAAAATCATAATAAAGTTTCTAGTTTCCTGTTGAACTTGTCAAAAGGATTTTTCTTTAATGAAAAGTTATAAAACCGGAGCATCAGAAACAAAATAAGAAATATTAGGTAGGATCAATAGAAATAGACAAATCTAGAAGGCACTATGAATTACGGCTTAAGTTGAATACACACTATAAAGTACCAATGTATACTGGCTTGAGTTGAATAGACTATAAAGTACCAATGTATACTGTAGGTGATACTCCCCATAATGGGAAGAGAGATTAATACTAGAGAAAATTAAAATTTTCTATGGATATGGCAAAGGGACATTTTACCAAAAGTATATTAACCCCTTCACTACGAGGCAGCGAATCCGCCCTCAGTAGCTATATAAGAGATTTGTCACCATCGATATACGTGCATACTTACTCTATAATAACCTACATTTGAATGTTTATTTGTTTTACTGCTGATTATACAATAAATTTTTAAAGTTTGTTTATTTTCTATTGTATTTCATTCTAAATATCCAAATTATTCTTTCCATTCATTGAAATGATTATAAATTAATTTTTCAGAAATTTGTTTTACATCATTTTATTCTAAATAATGGTAAAACACTGTGATTTTAAGTGTAAAAACTTGATATTCATTGAAGTGACTGTTATTCCGTAATAATTCCACGATAAACAACCACCGAAGAGAGAGAGATTTAGTTCAATAAACAAAAGGTTTGTTTGTTCTAATGTTGTGCCACATTGCGATTGACTGGCGCTATGAATGGGATAATTCCTATTTTGCGTATTTCACGGGCCTGGAAATAAGGAATGACCATTTAAGAACATGACAAATACTGTGTTGAATGTCAAACTGAAATGACAGTAGGCTAATTTTTATTTGTGAAAACAATGAACAATACTGTACTAATATGAAATATATAAAACTAGGGCACAAAAAAGGGATTTTGACGAAGGAAAAATCTATTTCTGGGCGAGAGACCTGTGCCGCCCAGTGAAATACTCCTAGAGCACTCTATTTCTAAGGAATATAACTGCTATATATTACCAGAGAAAAAAAGCATAGGAATGCCAGGTTGAACCCAGCTCGCTCACCTATATAAGGTGTCGGTATAAAATACTGGGGCGTGATAATTCACAACCAGAGGTCTCGCACAATATTTTTTCATTGATAACCTTAACTTATTATTGAATTGTTTTAACAAAGTCAGTTAATTTATGATAAGTTTTTCCCCGGTTACTGTACCGATCTCGCTAAAACTCATGGATAAAGTACTTAACTTCGATGGGGTATCATGGGAATCGGCCACCGATTATAAAATAATGATAAATCCAAGGGTAAACACAAGAAAAAAACATGTTGGACTTAATAACAACAAGTGCTATAAAGGAGTGTCGTCACTGGCGTGGGTTGGGTTAGTGGTAGTAGTGTTGAACGGCACCTCGCTGTGGCGGGGATTTTGAAGAGGAGATATCTAAATAGTGCGAGACCTCTGGTTGTGAATTATCACGCCCCAGTATTTTATACCGACACCTTATATAGGTGAGCGAGCTGGGTTCAACCTGGCATTCCTATGCTTTTTTTCTCTGGTAATATATAGCAGTTATATTCCTTAGAAATAGAGTGCTCTAGGAGTATTTCACTGCGCGGCACAGGTCGGAGCCCAGAAATTATATTATTTTGTGGAAATGATGGTTGAGAAAATAAGAAACAAAATAAGAAAAAATAAATCACTTACTGTCATCGTGACTACAGCTATCAGGGTTACAAATGTGATAAGTGATATTATATTAAGGAAATATCCTTCTAGGATCTGTAAAATTTATAAAAAATAAGGGGAAGATATAACAAATTTGGAAGTAATTTGTAATTTTTCTAGAATACAAACCTAGAGGTAATTACTTTCAGCGTAGCTGAAATACGAGCCAAGACAATTTTAGAGAGGGATAACTACCCCAACTGCTAGTTAACGGTTGGGGGTGGGTGGGGTAGTCCGGCTACCCCGCTCACAACTGTCGACTGAGTAACCACTTTTGTTTTCTTGTAGGACTTCTTAGGGGACAGGGTGGCAGGCCAATTTGTATAAATAGCTCCAAGTTTGTATGCAAGAAAAAATACAAATAACTTCCAAATTTCTTATTTGTTCCAGCGCAAATACAAACCCTTCGCTATTTATAGGGGTGACTTACTCTTAGGAGGGAGGAAGTCATACCAACTGGCCTTGGCTATGACACGGCATTCTCTCTACTTCGACCTAAGATTGAGAGTAGTAGGAACCCTACCCTCGCTAAAATCAAGTGCCGATACAGGGTTACGCACTGGAAGCGGCCTGCAGAAGCTTGTGTGTGAGAGCGACTAGCAATTGGGCTGTCTTTACATAGGAACTCTAGTACAAACCCTAGAGTTCTAAGACTTACCCAATACCCTCCCTCAAAGAGGTATTGGGGACATAACAAAGTATTATATATACTTAGGATGCACAAGGGAGATGAGTCTTACCTGCAGAAAGTGAGGTCAGCTGTGCTGAGGCTTGCGGTGCTGTTTTCCCCGGGGGGGGGGGGGGGGGGGAAGGTGAAAGGAAGAAAGGAGTCGGTCATTCTTAATCATTCACCCCAGATTAACCAGGGTAACCCCAGCCCTCAAGCCTCTGCTACTTGTCCATTAAGGAGCTTGAGGCGTTAGATCACTTGTTGTGCGGCCACCACAGGACCAATGGAAAAAGTCTTATGTTCTTGTGGGTTACGTCTCGCAGGTAGTGAGCGGTGAAGGTCGTTTGACGCTTCCAAACTCCCGCTTGTAGTACTTTCGCCAGAGTAGTTTTTCTTGAACTCCAGGGATGTTGCAATGCCTCTGACATCATGAGCTCTGGGTCGTTTGGACGGAGGAGGATCTGGATTGAGAGCTCTCTCAATCACTTTCCTGATCCAAGAGGAAATTGTATTCCTAGTGACCCTACTCTTAACCTTCCCCGTGCTAACGAAAAGCGCTTGCACACGGGGGGCGAGCTGCTGCTGTTCTTTTTAAGAAATCAGACTGCTTACAGGACATAATAACAGTTGGTCTGGAACTTCGGTTACAGAACGAAGACTCTCCATCTGGAATGGACTGAACCTAGAGTCCAGCACACCCGGATTTTGAGTCTTGCCAATTAACTCAGGAACGTAGCTCAGGATTACTTCTCCCCATCTCCTGGACTGGGAGATGTCAGCAGATAGACCATACAGTTCACCGACTCTTTTGGAAGAGGCCAAAGCAAGCAGGAACACAGTCTTCCACGTGAGGTGGTGATCAGAAGTCTGACGTAATGGTTCGTAAGGGGGCCCTTCAGAGACTGAAGGACCTCAACCACATTACAAGGAGGAGGTCTAATCTCTGACTGGGGACAAGTAAGCTCGTAACTATGTATGAATAAGGAAAGTTCAAATAGGAAGGAAAGTTCCGAGGAGGCAATATCTACTCCTTTCAGTCTAAAGGTGAGACTCAGGGCTGAGAGGTAGCCTTTGACTGCCGAGACCGAGAGAAGCATTTCATCCCGAAGGTATACAAGAAACTCCACTATAGTTGGTACAGAGGCATCGAGGGGAAAGATGAGATACACTTTCCACGACACCAACCACAGAAAATTGACCACTTTGCCTGGTAGACTGCCTCTGTGAATCGTCCGAGGTGTCCAGCCATTCTTTTTGCAACTTGTTGCGAAAAGCCTCTCTGTGTGAGGAGGTGCTGGATAGTCTCCAGGTGTGAAGCCGAAGTGAAGCTAGGGTTCTGTTGTAAATGTTGGCATGGGGTTGTTTGAGCAGGTTATGCCGTGGTGGGAGTTCCCTTAGGATCTCCGTGAGGAGTTGCAGGAGATCCGGGAACCACTCTGTATGATGCCATAGCGGAGCTATTAGTCATTCGTAAAAGTTGCTGCTTACTCGTATCTGATTGAGGACTTTTTTCATTAGACAGAACAGAGGAAACGTGTACGTGTCCAGGTTTCTCCACCATTGTTGGAAAGCATATTGCCAAAGAGCTTGAGGATCCAGGACCGGGGAGAAGTATAACGGGAGCCTGAAGTTCAGGGCCGTTGCGAACAGATTCACAGTTGGGGAACCTACTAGAAGATTCAAAGACCACTCAGTGCCCACTATCTGAGTCGCTCTGCTCAGATTGTCTGCCAGCACATTCTGTTTCCTGAAATGAAGCTAGCCAATAGGGTCACAGAGTTGTCTTCTCCCCATCTGATTATCTCTACTGCTAGATGGCACAGCTGCTGCGAAAAGGTACTGCCTTGCTCGTTTAGATAAGTTACTACTCTGGTAATGTCGCTCACCAATAACACAGAGTGCCCCGCCAGGAACTGGTGAAACTGTTTGAGGGTCAGGAAGGCTGCCCTCATCTCCAAGAGGTTTATGTGCTGGTACCTTCCTGATTCGGACCATTGGCTGGAGATGTAGTGGTGCAGCAAGTGGGGCTCCACCTTCCTTTTGATGCATCTGAAAAGAGCATCAACTCCGGAGGAGGAACGAGATGATCGACCTCTATGCAGAGGTAAACCTCTGCATAGCCACCACCTGAGGTTCGACCGTTTCTCCAGTCCTATGCGGACTAGACAATCCCTGGAATTGATGGACTGATTCCATTGAGATTTCAGGTGCCACTGGAGAGATCTCATCCTAAAGCGACTGTTGGGAACCAGTCGGGTCAGAGAAGGCGAAGCCAACTCTGCGCTGAGAACTCTTCCTGCCTTAGGAAGGTCTGTGCTACCTTCCTCAGCCTCTGAATCCTTTAGTCTGATGGGAAAGCTTTCTGCCTTAGGGTGTCTATTCGCATGCCCAGGTATACCAATTCTTGAGAGGGAAGCAGATGAGACTTCTCGAGGTTTACCACGATCTCCAGGTCCTGGCAAAAGCTTAGAAGTTCGTCTTGGTGGCATAGAAGGATTGCTTCCGAGCCTGCCAGAATCAGGCAGTCGTCCAAGTATCTTAGGATACGGATGCCGACTCTGTGAGCCCAAGATGACACTAGGGCAAACACTCTCGAGAAGACCTGGGGTCCTATGGAAATACCGAAACACAGCACCTTGAACTGGTAATACTTCTAGTCTAGCATGATTCATGGATACTTACTGGCAGAAGGATGGATTGGGATCTGGAAGTATGTATCTTTCAGATCTAGAGTGCACATGAAATCCTGCGGTCTTATGCTTGTCTCTGTCGGCCGTCTCCATTCTGAACGGGGTCTGTTCACCAAACCTGTTCAGAGCTGAGAGGTCGATGACTGGTCTCCAGCCTCCAGAAAGAATCGACTCTAAAAGCCTGGTGACCCGTCGAGGACCTTTTGGAAAGCACCCTTCTCCAACATTGTCTGGACTTCTGCCCGAAGGGCAAACTCCTGTGCGGATCCCTTCGCATAGGAGTTCGATGGAAGATGCACTCTAGTCAGTGGAGGGAGAGAGAGAGTTAACGGGACGCGATACCCAGAACAAATCACCTCGATTTTCAAGGGTTCGGCCCCGTAATAAAGCCACCTCTGCCAGCGGCTCTGCAGGCATTCCCCACAGGTGGATATATGGGAGGAATGCCTGTCCTAGTGGGATCGGCCTCGGCTGGATCCCCTCTTCCCTTTACCTCCACAAGAGGACTCCTTTCCTCGAAAGGCCTGTTTAGATTTCTTCTAGCTTTTTTTGTCTGCGGTTTCAGAGCTGGTTTCCGCTGTGGCTGAGAAGTGTAAGGTCTGGCTGTCAAGACCTTCTGGATGAGGGAGTCCTGGATGGACTTATTTCAACTCTGCCACCCGCACAACATTCTCAAGGTTAAAAAGAGAGCTACCTTCGAAAGGTGCGTTCCTGACTCTCGCCACCTCGGCCTGAGGGAGTTGTCTATGGAATCTTCCTATGACGGCATCCCTCTTCTTCAGGATGGGCCAGAGGTTCACCACCTGATAGGAAGGAAGCTTGGTGGCCCGAGTACCAGACAATAGGAAAGTCTCCTTAGACTTCCCGGAGATCTCCCAAGACCAGTCCTTAGACCGAATCAGTTGTCCTAAAGAGATACCAGAAGTCGTGCCACAAAGTAGCCTTCATGGTGTACTTAGCGACCTTCTCCTGGTTGAGTATCTCTGAGGACGAGACTGAGACCGGAAGTCCCATGAGTTTCTCGAAGGATGTGCCCCTCGATAGTGCCTCTATAGAGTGGTCGAGATGCAAAGTAGGGAGAGACTCACCGAGGATTTCATAGTTACTCCTCTAGAAAAACATATGGAGGAGGGAGGAGCTTAGAAGATGAATTGGAACAGAGAGAAGAGGAAGCACCAGTTGCCTGGGACACTGCCTTCTGTTTGGCACTCCTCAACCCTTTTGACCAGGGCGCTGCACTGGCCTTCAGGGGTTTCTGAGTACCATAAAACTGGTCCAAGACAGTCTTCTTACCATCAAGAGGGGCTACCGATGGATCTGGCAGCCCATTGATGGAGCAAATGCAGGATAGCACCTGCCAGAAGGCAGGTTCCGACTCCTTCCTTTCATCCTCCGTTAGCTTAGGGCTAGCAGCAGCTAGCAAAGCATCGTCCTTGATCACCTTGCCCTTCCACTTACAAGCTCTCACCTATAGGAGCCCGGAGTGGGTCCAAGTCGTTATCAGGGTAAGCTGGAGACAAGGTTACTGCTGTAGACGTGCTCACTTCCCGTTTGCCTTTCAGGCAGAGGAGGGGGAAGCCTGGCCAAGGATTTAGGAGTCGTGAATAAATCCTTGGGTTCCCTGCGCTGAGGCAGGAGTTCCTCCATCACCGAGGGCCATACAGGCTCTGCTGGTCTGCGGGAAGGATGGGAGTCCGCAGCAGGAGAGGCACTATCTCGACTGGGGAGGGACGGAACGAGTCCCTGTAGCAAATTGCTCTGTCTTCCTTTGGGGGTGAAGGTGGGATACTCTCCCTCCTCCCCTTCGGTTTGGCCTGTGGGACTTTGAACTGTAAGGGGCTACCTTGAAGCTCTGGCATGCTCTCTTGCCAAGGTCTCTTGTGAGGGGAGGGGGGTTTTCTCCCTGCAAGGACAACTGCCAGGATGGAGTCCTCAGAACTACTCCTAGGGTCGGCTGGAGGAGAGGCCCCAGGAACAAGAGGTGGCAACAGAGGACTCCTAGGAGTGCCTCCTACGGACTGGGAACAGAGAGTGACACCCGTCACATTTTGCCACATTACGTCAAATAATGTTCGTAGCCATGGGGGATCGCGCGCTCCCAGTGAGCTGGGAGGGAGGTCCTTAGGACGGCACAGATCCTTGGGCTTGGGAACCTCTGAGGGATTCTTAACCCTCTTGCCTGTAGGAGGCTTACCTGCAAGCAAGATTGGCACAGGCCTCCCCTTGGGGAGAGCGTCTGGGCACTATCGCGTGGGCAACTGTTGTCTCTGAGTTGGTGAAAGCCCATGAGACTGGAGAGGTTGGCGTAAATCTCTCCTAGCGGGAGGTTTCCCCTGAGGAGGAAGACCTTCTGCAGCCAGAAACAGTGAGGGGATTTCGTCTGGGGACGAAGCAACCACCAGGTCAAGGTGAGACGGGTTCCGTGAGGACGCGAAATCGCGGGAACCCTCTTAACGCTTGACGCTGACATGCCATGTGCTAAAGCTCCTTCTAAAGATGCTTGTGCATCGCCCGACGCTGGTGTGTTGCCGGCACAGCATGAGACTGAATTGGAGTAAGAGGAGGAAACCCAACCTTGGAGCATGACTACAAGTCGCACGACCTATAGGAATCGAAATGGCAAGAACCCTGAGGTACTGCGCCATCAGATTCTGGAGGAGGATGGACACTTTCAGGAAGAGCGTTGCAAGAGCCCGAAGGCTCAACGTGGCATCTGTCACGAGCACCCAAAGGCTCCAGGCGACGAGAGTTCAAAGACTGTCATGAGACAGAAAGGAGGAGACTCCTTGCTACAAGAATCCGAAGATTCAACATGGCGCCCGGAACGAGAGCCCACAGGCTCAACGTAACCTGAGTTGTGAGACTAAGCCAGTAGTTGGACTTGCCACCCTCCTAAGAGTGAGTCATCTAATATAAATAGCAGAAGGTTTGTTAGTATGGGAACAAATGACAAGTTCGGAGATAATTTGTATTTTTCCATTTTTGCCCTAATACAAACCTGTACCTATTTATATTGGATATTACTTCGGCAGAGCTGGAAGGCAGCCATTAGATATAGAGTGCGAGGTAGCAATCCTACCTAACCCTTAATAGTGGGTAGGGAAGGGGTGATTGGGGCTACCCAGCCACCTATATCTACTCATGGTTCAATGAACCACGTCACTTTTTGCTTGCAGGCAAGACTTACTGGGGGACAGGTGATGGCAGGCCAATGTATATAAATAGCTACAGGTTTGTATTAGTTAGGGAAAAATACAAATTATCTCCGAATTTGTCATCTGTTCCCACACTAACAAACCTTCCGCTATTTATATTAGATGACTCACTCTTAGGAGGGTGGCAAGTCAGACTACTGGCTTAGTCATTGACCCGGGTTTTCCTAGTACAGTATTAGACTGTCATCAAGGGAAACCTTGCACCTCGTATATCAATACAAGTGAGTATGATAGCGGCCTGAGCAACTAAAGTAGTTATGAGAGATATCATATGAACGTCTAGGTAAGAAGATGCTCCTAGTTAAAATAGGAGCCCTTCACATAAAAAGACGTTCCCCAAGGCCTACCTCGCAGGAGGCATTGGTGACGTGTAGGAGTATATGAAAAACATATTTGGTTACACAAGGGAAGTGGTTATTACCTGCAGAGGTTGAATCCAGCTTTGCAAAGGGACCCATGGCGCTGTTACTTAAAGGAGGGGAAGATGAGGAAAGTAAAAGAGCCAAGAATACTTTCATTCATCCCAGTCTTACTCCGGGTAGCCAATGCCTTCAACCTTCTGCTACTTGTCCAACAAGAAGCTTGAGGTATTACTAAACCACTTATTGTGTCACCACCACAGAAAACGTATCGGGTCTTCTGTGGGTCACGTCTTGTAGGTAGGGTGAGGTGAAGATTAGACACGTATCCACCCTACCAGTGGCATGGTTTGTGTCACAAAGGAACTGCTCAAAACCGTTATGGACCACACGAGCGATAGAGAAGAGGTATCGGGTCTTCTGTGGGTCACGTCTTGTAGGTAGTGTGAGGTAAAGATCAGACACGCACCCACCCTACCAATGGCACAGTTTGTGTCACAAAGGAGCTACTTGAAAACATGCACGGATTCTGCCCTAAAACATTCAGAGCTCTGGGGACCTGCGTCCCCGTCGCAGACGAGATCCTTACAACCTCCTTTGACCTTCCTTGGGTTAGCGAGGCGTGCTGAACCTAAGGAGCGAACTCCTTCATTATTTTCCTGTAGTAAGGCCTCAATATGATCACTGGCATGAAAAAGAAAAACAATGACGAGTATCTGACCCAGTATGCTATACCCCTGGGGCTAGGTAATCACCCTCCTTGAGATATGTCCTCAAGTAATTACCTGTGTTAGAGCCTCGATTACAAAGCGACAGGTTCCCAGTTGGAGGGCTTGAACCTCAGTTTCAAGCTCCCCGGAACAAAATAGGATGTTACTTGGTTTCTTACCTTGAGCGAGAGACGTTGAGGGAGACCCACAGGGTACATCTCTCATTTGGTTAAGTGTCACACTGGGAAAGACCTGTCTTCGAGATCAGGGGAAGATCTGCAGTTTAGAGCCACCCGTCCTGTAGAAGGCTGTATTACCCCACTACAGGTAATCGGTTCAAACTCTATGGAGAGCAACGATTGGAGGAGATGCTCGATGGACAAGCAAAGGTCTTCCGTTGCCTAAGCCTAAGAGCGTGATTCCCTTCGTTGGCAATTTTTTTGAGTGCATGACTAGAATAGCACTCTTGAGAAGAGGAAAAAACAGACTTCATTCGACTCTCACCACGGAGAACCTACAGTAGTCGTAAAGGAAATCCGTAATGGATTCTGCAGAGTCATAGACGTGCAACTGTATGTGACCTGTCTTTTGCGTCTTACCGACAAGGCTAGACCGAAGCTCTAATAAAGTCCCCTTACGAGACAAGTCTGACAGTCTGCATAGAAGTGGGGAGAAGCCATCTATTCCTTTCCTGGAGAAAATTGCTTGCAAAAGGGAATCAAACAGGAGACAGCAGTCCATCTCCTGCAAAAGGAAGATCACTGCTTGTCACTGATATTCATTCCTCTTCCATAATGAAGACCTTTAAATCAGAGGCTGTAGGAGGAATACTCCTGCAGAAGGGGTGGAGTCTATAAAATCCAAACCCATGGACAGGATACCCGGAAGGGGAGACCACATAGGAGCAGGAAGTGTTTTCCCGTGAACGGGAAACTGACGAATCACTGTAATTCCACCCGGCACTTTCCCCTAAGAAAGAAGGTGCCTACTAGGGGATTAAAAGACGGTATCATTCGTGCTCTGATTATAGTCCTAAGGACATATGGTCCTATATGTGGCCTCCCCACCTTTTCTTTGATGCCTCTATAGAAAGCGTCAAATCCAGAAGAACCAAGAGATCTACTCCTTGGGAGAGATTCTCGTCAGGCAATCTTTTAACTATGACCGTTACTTGCTTATGTCTTGTAGAGAATCAAGAGAAGGACGATCCCTAGTACCGAAGGACCTGGGACCCGGCTAGTTCTTCATAGGTAGCACTCGACGGGGACTAATGCGGTCTTGTCGGACCTGCGAAAGTTTCTATAGGGTAATGATACACTCTACGGATATCCGTATAGGATAAGACCTTCGTGTCATTTCTTCGATTATTCTAATTATAGATTGAGGTAAACAGATGGAGATATCTCGCAGGAGTTCAAGACTTTAAAATCAGGTTGATCGCAAAACCTTCCTTCACATGACCAGGTTTGAAGGTTAAGCTTGTCTCACAAGGAGAGACTAAAAGTAGAACTTCTAATCGACGAAGCATGGCTATATTCCGGCATCCCCCGTCTTCCTATATGTTCCAATCATAAGGAAAAAGATAGAAACTGCCTACCATTTCCTAGAGGAAGATGGAAGTTACAAGATAGTATCCTTGTGGCTAAGTCTGGACTCTCTTCCCTTGCGAAAAAGACATGAGCCGATTATTTCAAGCTCGTGGGAAGAGTTCTCTTATGAGAAAGGAAAATATTCATTCCTAACCACTCTGGTCTACGGAGGAGCTCCGGTTACGGGAGAAAGTCATTGTCTGACTTCATGAACAAGGCCAATAGATTTTCAATATCCTCAGTTATTCCTGAATTTCGTTCTCTAAGAGGAAGCGAATGGCAGTAACCTCAAGAGGTTGTGTCTCCCTCTAGAGGGCAGGGAAAAAACAGATTCAATGAATCTGCCTCCCTTATCACATCCGAAATCCGATTTGCTTCAGGAGACTGTCTAATTATCGTAGTTCTTATTCAAGTAAATTCGGAGCATGAGCAGCCCCATAATAAACAGGACAACCGGGGAGAAGGTAGCAACCGAAGCAGCAACCTGGTTCCTGAGGCAATTTGTTCGCAAGCCTTCCTGTAGTACGAACAAAGTGTACAAGAAAAACGTGTATGTTCAAGGGAGATGAATTCCCGTGAGTGTGCCAGATTCGATGCATAAACCTGGCCACTTTGAAGCGAATCCCTATGATTTCGCCGACGGCAAGAAAACCTTTTGGAACCGAAGAAGCCCTCTTTGTGATACACAAACAAGAATCCAAAGAGCGAGGGGCACTGAGCCTTGCACTAGCATATTGTACCCGTCGCCGAATAAGGGTGTATTCTTAGGTTTCCAGAAGGAAAAAACCGCAATTCCATCAACTCTGCAGGATCTATCAAAGTAGAGTAAGCTCAAGAGTGAGGAGAGACGATCTATGCCAGTCTAGGAGAGAGTGCTCTCTTGAGCAGCTCCCTCTCAGGAAGTGGCTGTCAAACTAGAGGCCTAGTATGGAGCAAGCTTACAGTGATCACTAGTCTCTGACTAGAGAACGTCAGGGGCAGCAAACTGGCCGGCAAGCGAAAACGACGAGCTAACGTCGTGTAGGACAACGAAGGACTAGCTGTTGAACATAAAAACAGCGAACGGTGCTATTGATAAGCAACCAGGCATCATCTAGCCGTTGAAAAACAGTGATAGGTAGCTGACAAATCGGAGGTCTGGAAAATCCAAGATCTACCGAATCGGTCGGGATCGTTTCGCTTGAGACTGTGATCATGATCATGAGAGCCTCGTTATAGGTCTTGAAATGTCTCGTGTGAGCTTGTGAGAGTCCCGTTCATGAGTGTGAGTGTCTCCCATGTGAGCGCCTCGCACGAGAGCGTGAGCATCTTGCACGATGCGAGAGCAACTTCCTCCTGAGCATAAGCGCCTGACACGAGAGTTTCTTGCTTATGAGTGCAAGCATCTTGCACAAGAGCATGAGCGTCATGCCTAAGAGCATGAGCGTCCTGCACGAGTCTCACTCGAGAGCGTCCCGCACGAAAGCAAGTTTCGCCTGAAAGCACAAGCATTTGGCTCGTGAGCGTGAGCATCTACTTCATGATTGTGATAGCAAGCGTATAGCTCGCAATCGTAAGCATCGAGACTTGTGCGTGACTAGATCGTGATCGTAAGCATCTAGCTCGTGATCGTGAGAATGTATGATCGTGAGCATTTAGCTAGTGATTGTAAGCATTTAGTTCATAATCTTGAGCGTCGGCTCGTATTTTGTGTCTGCCTTGTACCCGTTATCATGAGCATCTTGCTCGTGCTCACAATCACGAGTGTCTAGTTCTTGATCATGAGCGTCAATCGTGATTGTGAGCTTATACCTCTTGTGAGCTTTTAGTTCTTAATCAAGTGTCTAGCCTGGGATACGGGCTCATCGCTTGCTATTGCGAGCGTCTCATTCGTGATCACGAAAGTGTAGCTCGTGATCTTTACCACAAGACGCTCGCAATCATGATCACAAGAGTCTTGCTCGTGAACTTAAGTGTAACTCACGATCGAGGGCGTGAGAGAGAGGGTCGTGACCGTGATCACAGTCACAAGCGTCTTGCTCGTAAATGCAAGCGTCTAACATACGATCGCGAACATGAGCGCAGTCGTGAGCGTCTCTGACGCGATCACGAGTATCTAACTCGTGATCATGGCCACAATACGCTCGTGACTGCGATCACGAGCGTCATGCTTGAGCATGTAACTCACGATCGTAAGCATGAGCGCGATTGTGAGCATCCAGATAGTTGTCACAAGTGTTTAGTTCGGGATTCGTGACCACAAGACATTCGAGATCACGGTCACGAGCGTCGTGCTCGCGGTTATGAGAGCATGTGTAACCCATGCTTGTGAGCATGAGCACGATCGGGAGTATCTTGCTTGCGATCACGTGAACGTTATTAAGAGTTGTAGAGACTGGCGTCAAAATCATGATCAAGTGCGTTTCGCTCACGACCGTGAGCGTGTAATTCACGTTCTCTAGGGTTGTAGAGATTTACGTCAAAATCATGGTCACGAGCGTTTCGCTCGCGACTGTGAGTGTGTAATGCTACGAGAGCCCGAGGGCTCAACATGACAAGAGGCACGAGAGCTCGAGGGCTCAGCATAACCAAGGTTGTGAGACCCTGAAGGGTCAACGCAACGGGAAATCGAGATTTCGATGTTACGAGAGCCCGGCGGCTCGACGTGACGAGAGGCACAAGAGCCCAGGGGCTCAGCGTTACCAAAGTTATGAGACCCCAAAGGGTCAACGTAACGGGAGACCGAAACCTCCCTGCTACGAGAACCTGAAGGTGCAGCGTAACTGATGACACGAGAGCCCAAAGGCTCAACGTAACCATCGTTATGAGAGCCCGAAGGTTCAACGCGACGAAGGCCCGAAGGACTCCCAGAGTCATGCGAACCTGAAGGATCAACATGATGAGAGCCCAAAGGCTCACGATCATGCCATCCCAAAAGGTGGTCGTCACAAGACCCGAACTCACAGGTTCAAAAAGACGTCTTCTCACAGCCCGAGGAGGAGAACGTCCAGGATGGAGAGGGGTCACAAAACCTTCCACCGTACAAACCTCCAGAGAGGAATGTAAAGCTGACTCCGCCCGAGGGGAAGACTGCTCCAGCTCGAAAGCTACCTTCCCCGAAGGAGAGGTTTGTTCTCCCGAAGGAGAACTTGGCTTAAGGCAAGGTTCTACCTCCACCCCTGGAGGAGAACCGTAAGTGTAAGGGAACCCCTGATGCCCAGTGCCAGTCTTTTCTCGCGAAGGAGAGACTCGTTCCTCCAGAGGGGGACCCTGCCTCGGAGAATGCTCTGCCACCGCCCCTGGTGGGTAAGCTAAATCCTTGGCATCGTAAACAGACATGAAGTCTGACTGACGGGCTGCAGTACCTGCGCCCACAGAAAAAGGGTCAACCTCTGCAGATGAAGGAGATGAACGCCTTTTCTACGCTCCCAATTAAATGAGTTCGAACAGAACTTCTTTCAAAAGGAGACCATCGATGGCTAGCAATGGCCAGAAGGATACGATATCAATAAAAGAGCAGTCGCCCCCTGGGGGAAGGGAAGGAGCTGACTCGCTATGGGTTCGAACTTCCTTCAAAAGGGGACCATCGATGGCTAGCGATGGGCAGAAGGATACGATATCAATAAAAGAGCAGGCGCTCCCTGGGCGAAGGGAAGGAGCCGACTCGCTAGGGTAGTAAACACTGTCACCTAACCACAGGGTTGACCTTGTGTAACTAGGCCTGCGCTACTAGTCGTACCCCGGAAGGGCCCGCCAGAGGAGCAGCTGCAGAAAGAGATTGGGGGGGTTAAGAAAAGAAGCTCGCGATTTCTTCGATCTTGAGGAAGACCCTGAAGGCGAAGAATCGCGCTTAGACTTCTTCTTCCGACGCCCGAACTTCTCGCTCTGGGAGGCAGGCCACTCCAGACACTGATTACAGGTGTCGTCCCTAGAACACCAATGCCGGGGCCAGCAGGTGAGGGTCCATCTCAATGGACGACATGAAGGTACCACAAGCACAACCCTCGGCACCTGAAATGAGAAAAAGAAAAAGATTACAGTGAACCCTCGTTTATCGCGGTAGATAGGTTCCAGACCCGGCCGCGATAGGTGAAATTCCGCGAAGAAGTGACATCATATTTACCTATTTATTTAACATGTATATTCGGACTTTTAAAACCTTCCCTTGTACGTAGTACTGTTAACAAACTACCCTTTAATGTACAGAACACTTAATGCATGTACTACAGCACCCTAAACTAAAACAGGCACAAATATTAAAGGCGATTTTATATCATGCGTTTCCTAAACACCTAAAAAGCACAATAAAAAATGGCAACCAATGTTTTGTTTACGTTCATCTCTGATCATAATGAAGAAACAAACTCATTTAGTGTACACATATATGTATAGGTTAGTTTTTGCATCGATTATATTGATTACAGTATACAGTATGTTGATTTTTTTATTACCAATGTTTTACTTTATTTTTCTTAGGACTTCCAAATGAAATGTTTTACTTTATGACGCCGCCTGAAACGACGGCGTCATAAAGTACTGTGCGCTCAGTAAACAACCATGCTCAGAACAAAGAAGGCATTTAACGCGCATGATGAAAGTGATAAATAATGATATTTACAGTAAAAGGATTTACAAAATATGTTATAAGTACAAATATAATTTACCGTATCTATATAAAATCATACAGTACATACTGTACGTAGCAAAGCAGGAAAACAATTTACGAGAGAGAGAGAGAGAGAGAGAAAGAGAGAGAGAGAGAGAGAGAGAGAGAGAGAGAGAGAGAGAGAGAGAGAGAGAGATTGTTTTACGTACGTAAATGTAAATTTTAAACAAAAAAATATGATAGGTTACAACATGTAGACTTTTAAAACCTTCCCTTTAACTTAATGCATACAGTACTAAACTATAAAACAGGCACAAATATTAGAATGTGAGAATATTAAAGTAAAAAATAAAGATTGTTACTGTACTCACCACGAAAGAAGTTCAAGAAAAACTTGAATGATGATGGCGATGAATTTGCTGCACAGTAGAAATGATGATGATGAAGCTGATGATGTGTTCTTCTGTGCAGCCAGGTAGTATTTTACGTCTCTTCAGACGGAGGTGTCTTTTCCTGGGACACCTCTTCAACTTCTTCAATTTCTTCCGAAGGCGTAGTAGCAGGAGGAACTGGCTCTTTTTTGCGAGGCTGAAAGAACATTGCAATCGGAAGTTGTTGCCGCTGCTTCTTTTTTCGATCTAAGAGCATCTTGTAGGGAGTCATTATGTCATCAACCTTGTTGCAGAATTGCATCGACCGAACCATATCCTCGTCCCACTCTTGCAACATTTCTTTCACCTCCTTTATATGGTTGCAGACCTTGGCAAGCCGTTCTAGTGTTAAGCCCGTTTCTTCGACATTTTCTTGGGTCTCTTCCTGGGTTTCACTCTCTTCTTCGCTTGCCGATTTCGTCAGGTCTTTGAGGTCTGCGTCAGTTAGGGGCTGGGAATGGCAGTCCAACAACTCGTCGACGTCTTCAGTCGTCATGTCGCCAAACCCGTCACCTCCAATTATGGCAGCCAACTGCACAGATTTGCGTACTGCAGAGTGTTGGATTTCAGCAGGTGTAAATCCCTCGTCGTCGTAAACAATCTCGGGCCACAACTTCTTCCAGCTCGCATTCACAGTTGCAGGTTTCATCTCTTGAAGTGCCTTCTGAATATTCTTCAGGCACGTGGCTATGGTGTACTGCCGCCAGTACGCCTTCAAGTTAAAATCTTCATCCTCATCATCTTGGGCAGCATCCATACACGCAACGAGGTCCGCCAAGGTATTCTTCGTGTAGAGGGCCTTGAACGCCCTGATAACCCCCTGGTCCATCGGTTGAATTAATGACGTGGTGTTGGGTGGCAGGAACTCAACCTGAACGCCCTCACGCGACAGGTCAGTTGCGTGTCCACCAGCGTTATCCATAAGGAGAAGGATCTTGAATGGCAAGCCCTTCTCTACGAGATATTCATTGACTTGCGGGATGAAACACTGGTGGAACCAGTTGGAGGTCAGCATCTTCGTAATCCATGCTTTTGGATTATGCATCCAGTACACGGGAAGGAGATTCTTATTCTTATTTTTCAAAGCGCGAGGATTTTTCGACTTATAAATAAGCCCCGGGTTTAGCAAATATCCAGCAGCATTGCCACACATCACGAGGGTAACGCGATCCTTGAATGCTTTAAAGCCAGAGGCTTTGGCTTCCTCTTTGAACAGGAAAGTTCGCGACGGCATTCTCTTCCAAAACAAGCCGGTCTCATCCATATTAAAGACTTGTTCCGGCTTGTATCCACCTTCGGCGATAATATTCTTGAACGTCTGGTTCACGTAAGTTTCAGCAGCGGCAGTGTCAGCCGAAGCAGCCTCGCCATGCAGGGAAACGCTTTTCAGGGCGAAGCGTTTCTGAAACTTCGCGAACCATCCTTTGCTGGCGGAAAAACGTTGTTTCTGAGGCTGGGAATCAGTGGATGTCCCTGGTTGAGGATCATCTGCATCATCATCTTCTTCAGCATGGTTGCCATCGTCGTCTTGAGGTTCCTTTGCAGCAAAATTCTCATACAAGCTCAAAGCCTTTGTTCGGATGGTGTTTGTATCCAAGGCTATGTTCTTCTTCCGGCAGTCGGCAATCCACACAGCTAAAGCACCTTCCATGCGTACGATCGTTTTATTACGCGTTGTAACGACTCACTTCGCTGATCTGCTAAAGGTGATTGCAGCCGTCTTTCTAATGTTCGCCTCGTCCTTCTTGATATAGCGAACAGTAGATTCGTTGATTCCAAAATGGCGCGCTGCGGCCGCATAGCTTCTACCGTCTTTTAACATATCGAGAAGCGTAACCTTCTCAGCAATCGTCATCATCCTTCGGTGGCGTTTAGGCTCACTACCAGCCTTAGTAGAAGCAGAACACTTGGGAGGCATTGTACAGTAGGATTTGACAAAAAGTTCAACTTAAAAAGGTCGCACACAGCACAGATTAAACTTCACAAACTTAAGAACGTCTACTCAGCGATACGCGGTAAGAGAAAGTGGACGACCCGGGCCCGCGAGAACCTAGATGCTGCGGGTTGGAGATGAGGGCAAAACACCAATCACTGGCTAGATAACAAAATTTGAGTTCTGATTCGTCATCTATCAGCGCTTGAACCAATCACAACCCGTCTTACAGTATATGATGCGTATGTTACCAACTCAAAGTACAAGATACCCCGCGCATACCGTACGTACAGTATTAATAATAATAATAATAAATAATGATAACAATACAGTACAGTACTGTAATAATAATAATAATAATGATAATAATAACAATCATAATTTTATTAACAACAACAACAATAATAATAATAATAACAATAATAATAATAGCTTTACGTATGCTATTTTATTCTTTTGTAGGATGTGTGTGTGTGTGTGTGTGTCTCTCTCTCTCTCTCTCTCTCTCTCTCTCTCTCTCTCTCTCTCTCTCTCTCTCTCTCTCTCTCTCTCTCTCGTACGCTTATTCGAAATGTGATTTTTGCAACAAAGAATATTATTGGATGCAGTACTACGTACGTATACATACAAAAGATTCATGGAAAAGAAGCACATCCATTACATTTGTAGTACAGTAGTAGCCATCAGCAGCCTTACACCATTCTAATATTGTATGACTGCATGATTTGCGTTTCATGTTCGATTTAATTTTACTACGTACTGTATACAGTACTGAATTATCGTATGATAATAATACAGTAATAATAATAATAATAATGATAATAATAATGATAATAATAATAACAATAATAATTTTATTAACAACAACAACAATAATAATAATAATAACAATAATAATACACGTAATAGCTTTACGTATGCTATTTTATTCTTTTGTAGGATGTCTCTCTCTCTCTCTCTCTCTCTCTCTCTCTCGTACGCTTATTCGAAATGTGATTTTTGCAACAAAGAATATTATTGGATGCAGTACTACGTACGTATACATATAAAAGAATCATGGAAAAGATGCACATCCATTACATTTGTAGTATAGTAGCCATCAGCAGCCTTACACCATTCTAATATGGTATGACTGCATCTGATTTGCGTTTCATGTTCGATTTAATTTTACTACGTACTGTATACAGTACTGTATTATCGTATGATCACATTCTCTTTTCGTGTTTTATTTCTTTCTGTGCTGAATTATATATCATATGTAATGCAATGAACAATCAGTAAGAGCAGATATTACTAATTACAGTATTAATGGAATTACAGGTAACAAAATATCGTATTTGGGGGTCTTCAGATTTCGCGGTATTTTCGAAATTTCCGGAAAATCCGCGATATGTATATATGGGTTATAGAAAAAACCCGCGAAGTGGTGAATCCGCGATGGTCGAACCGCGAAGTAGCGAGGGTTCATTGTAGTCAAGGCAAGTCAAAAATAAGGGAGAGAGTGACAATATGTCTGCACTCTATCGAGCCAAAAGCACAAAGTGGTTACTCAGCCAACAGGTGTGAGTGGGGTAGCCGGACTACTCATCCCCCACCTGCTAACTAGCGGATGGGGTAGTTATCCCTCACTAAAATTGTCTTGGCTCATCTTTCAGCTACGCCGAAAGTAATACCCCTATAAATAGCGAAGGGTTTGTATATGCGCCGGAACAAATATTATATGGATTGAGAAATTTTCAGGTAATTATTTAAAGTATGGAGATGGTAATTTGGTGTGGTTTTAGATATAAGAGTGATGGAATTTGACCAACCAGAGCTTCCAACAATTTGCATGACTGGTGTTTTGGTGGTATTGTGTGTGGGAGTCAAAAGAGAGAAGCGGGGATAGTTGAAGAATGACACAGCTATGTCACACGTTACAGAAGGCTTTCTCTGTGATTTGAACAAGTTATACCAATATAGAAATATACTAAAATAGCCCTACATAATCATGAATAAAGACTAGAATCGCAAGTGTTTCAGTTGGTGGTGGGATGAGATGTGAGGATCCGTACATCTCTATCCGGGGGAGTGGGGGTTGAGTAATGCCTCAGGAAGGGAGTGTCACCATTGGCTACAGAGGATGGTGTGATTCTATATGGTAACATAAAAATGGACTAAAATAGTTTTTACACGATCAGGAAGAAAGGAGGGGCTAATATCAGGGAGGGGAGGAGCTTTTTTTATTTAAATTGCCCAAGTGTGATATACACCCATATGCTGTACTCTTTTGTAGGATATACAAGTGATTTTAAATTCCATATGGTTTATATTTGTAAATGACATATCTGGGATGTCATAGTCTGTAGTACCGGGGATGTTTTGACGTCATTATAGCGAAGGGGTTCGGCATAATCCAAAGAAAAGAAAACCTTTAAAACATTTCTGACTTACGATCTTGAAAATAGTCTCTGCAACATCAGTTGTTCCACCAATAATCCGACGGCCCTTTCTTCGGTTACATATTTTTTCCCGGGATTGCTTTTTTAAAAGCAAGATGACGTTAGAGCCATGAATTCTGTAATGGCCTCGAACTACCTGCAAATAAAGAGAGAATATTTAGAATATTATTTCGATACTTACTTTAAACTTTGAAGGTGCAGTTTGGTTGGCAAACTAAATAAAATTGAGGATTAGCATTGTAATGGGTTTTTATGGCAAGCCTTCCCATACCTCCATAACTAATACTACTACTACTACTACAATGTATGTCCATAACTGTTTTGTCCCCACTATATATGGGGAGGGGGCAGAGATTAAAAGAATGTTAAGTAATTATTTACTTATATTTTATTTTATTTATCAAAATAAAGTTTGCTCTACATTTGTTGTGCTGATTCCCACACTGGGTAGAGATAAACAAACTTAGAATAGTCATAAAAACCACCTTGTAAAAAAAGTATATACAGTACCCAAATAATCCATGCAACTCTTACTCTGGATTCAACCTTCAAATGACTTAAGGCAATCTGAGGTTGAAAGAGAACTAGCAACTTATCCTTGAACTCCATTACAAAATAGAGAGATTTGTAGTCTAGCTCATCCTTGCCTTTAAAACCTTTTCCCACACAAAGAGGCTACTATCAACATGAAAATAAACGGATTTTGAAGCAAAGCGAAAAATCTATTTTTGGGTGAGATAGCCATGTCGTCCTGATGGAAGGTTCCTATTAATAGCTTTCTAAGGGATATTTGGCTACAATGATATTCCCAGAGAATTGACCTTTAGGTCTCCAGAATTCTAACTCCTGGTGCGAATATCCTTAAAATTTCTCTAAAGGATATCGCATAATATCAGGGGACGTATATCTTGATACGACACATAGCAATCTTCACCCCGAATAGCGTTTTCGTTTCGAGGGGGAAGAGTGGCAAAAACAGAAGGGGAGCCGTTATCAAGGTTACCCTTCCTCCCATACTATTACGAGTATCCAAGACGGCGCTCATTCCTTGTAGCATTGAGCATGGTGCTACAGATATAGTAGTTTTGGGAGGGATCATGCCTTATGCCTTTTCTATGGAAAAGGAGGGCGGGTCCATCAGGACGACATGGCTATCTCACCCAAAAATTGATTTTTCGCTTCGCTTCAAAATCCGTTTTTTTGGGCTCAAGCCATGTCGTCCTGATGGAAGTTTACCAAAGAATTACTAGAAAGTACTGTATCTGTGGATTTTTATAGGTGCCTTAACCTTGGGACAGATTTTTCTATGGTCATTCGGACCATTGAGACATATGACTTTACCGTTATACGTCATTACCACTAATCATGTACAACGTTGGGGGCAGGAAGGAAGAGTCATACTAGACAGTAGAAAAGTGGTCTCAAGGTTTGCATATATTGTATGAACAAACATAAGTATCAACTAGATATACAAAAGTCTCAGGGTTTGTAAATGTTGTCGGAACAACTAAGTATCAACTATATCCATTGTTTGTAAGCATACAATAATATGAGGTCTACTTAGTTGAATAAGTAAGAGAACTCTGGCATATTTATTGTACTAATTGCAGGGCGAAATAAGACGCAATTACACTCTAATAGACATTTATTTTGAATAAATGACCAAATGGAATAACGAGTGTAACGTGTTAAGGGAATTAAACGTACAACGTATACAGAAAAGATTTTCCTCCCTGAAAGGGAAGAAATGATGAGTGCCACTCTGAAATTTGAAAATTTTGATAAAATATAATTTTCTGTAAATGTTCTATACTCTCAAACACTTGTGTACTATGTACACACGGCACGTGTTATCTGTACAATTCCACACCTAAGATTTTGAACACTCTTAGTGTCACCATGGTGACACCCACTTAAAAGGTATCGCACTGGAAGTGTCAATACCTTTTCACCCTAATTGATAGTCCCAATCAATTCACTGTTCATCGTAGCACTAGAAGACAGGTTTTAATACACTACCTGCCGCTACCACATAATGCTTCAGTTCGTGCACTTGCTTTGCATAGTGTTTGTAGAACACTCTGGATGACTTCCATCCAGTATATGAGCGAAGATGCTCAAAGTCCATATACTGAAAAAAGTTCAGTAATGAAGCAATTTTTCTCGGATCATGACCTGCGGGTGTACCGTCAGGATCCGCACTGCGAATGAAGTAGGTGAGTTTCGCCCTCAGTTGTTTTAGGGATAAGTTTGATCCAGAGGTTTCTCCTTTAAAGAGCTGTCCTCCCCTGAAGTCTGAAGTTCTTCGAAGATAGATCTTTAGACACTCTACTGGACACAGAGAGACATCTTCCTTCAGAGGGCAGATTCTCCAGGGACCCCATCTTTTAGTGGGTAGCTCGTTCTTGGCGAGAAAGGTTGGATCAGGAAAGAGATTCAGTTCTCCCACTTCTGTGAACTGAATGTGGCCCTCATTTCTTGATAGGGCTACTATTTCACTAACTCTAACCCCTGAGGCTATAGCAAACAGGAAAATAACCTTTTGGGTTAGATCCTTGAGAGAACAATCTTCATTGTTCACAGATGAAGCATAATGTAGGACCTTGTCCAAGGACCATGAAATGGGCTTCGGAGGAGCTGCAGGCCTAAGTCTAGCGCATGCCTACGGGATCTTGTTAAAGATTTCGTTCGTCAGGTCCACTTGAAAGGCGTATAGAAGAGGTCTAGTCAGGGCTGACTTGCACGTAGTTATCATGTTGGCGGCCAGACCTTGTTCATGAAGGTAGATAAAGAAGGACAGACAGAAGTCTATTGAAATTTCTTTTGGTCCTTTGCTTTAACGAAAGCAACCCACTTTTTCCAAGACGATTCATATTGTCTTCTAGTTGACTTAGACTTGTATTCTTCTAAGAAGTCTATACTGCCTTTTGAGATCCCAAATCTTTTCTTAATCGCTAAGGCGAGAAAATCATGAGATGAAGGTTTCGGGTTCTCTGTGATGAAGCGAAGACAGTTGACTTCTGAACCCGTTGAGATAGTGCTGGGTTTGGTAAAGGGACCGGCCTCAGCCTCAGTTCCATCACTAGAGGGAACCAGTTGCTCTTGGGCCACTTGGGGGCCACTAGAGCTGCCATTCCCTGGAAGGATCTCAGCTTGTTGAGGACCTTCAGCAGGAGATTGGATGGAAGGAACAGGAAAATCCTGGTCCATTCATTCCAACCGAGGGACATGGCGTCCGTTGTCTCCCCTAGAGGGTCCTCATATGGGGCTACATATTGAGGTAGTTTCTTGTTGTCGCTCGTTGCGAAGAGGTCTTCTGCAGCTCCGGGACTTGTTCCAAGATGGAGGAGAATGAGTCTGCATCTAGGGACCACTCTGACTCTTATCGGCTTGAGCCTGGATAGAGCGTCCACTGTCACATTGCGGAACCTTTGTAAGTGAACTGCTGATAAGTGCCATCTCTCTAGACAAAGGATGGCTAATGACACATGGTTGATATGGGACGATCTCGAGCCTTGTCGGTTCAGACATCTCACTATCATTCGCTGTCCAAGATCAGCTTGATGTGGACTGAACTGCGAAGGGAGAGTTTTCCCAACATCAAGAGGACTGCCATGGCCTCCAAAATGTTGATGTGAAAGGCCTTGAACAGAGATGACCAAGTCCCTTGGACTTTCCTTTGATGGGAATGAACTCCCCATCCTTCCGTCGAGGCATCCATGTGGATGGTCATTGACGGCAGAGGTGGCTGCAAGGGCACCGTCCTCGTTAGGCTCTTGGCCTTTGACCATGGGTTGAGAAGTGATCGTAGTAAGGCCGGTATCTGTTATTTCAGATCTCTTCGAGCGTTTGATGCGTATCTTTTCCAGACTCCTGACGCATCTTTCAGCTGTGCTCTTAGCACTGGGTCTGTTACTGCTGCAAACTGGAGAGAGCCCAATACTCTTTCCTGTTGGCGTCTTGAGATCCTGTCGGATTTCAGTAGTCTCTTGACAGACCCTGCGATCTCCCTCCTCTTCCCTGAGGGAATGGAGAGATGGTGTGACCTCAGGTTCCAATGGATTTCCAGCCATTGAATCCCTTGAGGTGGAAAGAGTCGAGACTTCTTGAAGTTGATCTTGCATTCCGGATGTTCCAGGAACTGGATCACTTCTTTGGATGCTTGCAGACAAGCCGTTTCGGATGCTGCCCACACCAGCCAGTCGTCCAGGTACACTGGTACCTGAACACCTAGGCGTAGTTGTTGCACGACTGCGTCTGCAAATTTTATGAAGATCCTTGGGGCTATGTTTAGTCCGAAAGGTATGGCTCTGAGAACATACTTTATCTTCTGTAACTTGAATCCTAGGTAGGAGGAGAGGGGGCGACTGACTAGAAGGTGGCAATAGGCATCTGCCAGGTCTATCGAGACTGTGAACGCCCCTTTTTGGTAACAGGGTCCTTATGTGTTGAAGGATTAACATCCTGAAATTGCTGTTTTCTATGAACTTGTTGAGTGGTGACAAGTCCAGAATGACTCTTAGTTTGACTGAGTCCTTCTTGGGAAAAAAAAAACAGCCTTCACTGGAATTTGATGGACTTTGCTTTCCTTATAACCTGTATGCTCAAGAGCTCTAAGGTATATTCTTCTAATGAGGGGGTGGAATGTTGGAAGAATTGAGGAAATGATGGTGGAAACTTGTTCCGTTTCCATCCTAGTCCAATCTTGATTAGGCCGTGGGCCCAAGGATCGAAGGTCCAACGATCCTGAAAATGTTGGAGCCTCCCTCCTACCGGAAGCATCACCTTGCTTCGATTGTCCGCAGGGTTTACCTCCTCGACCGCGTCCTCCCCTACCTCTTGAGGGATGTCTAGAGGAGCCCCGTCTAGATCCTTTACCTTTCGACCGAAAGGTAGTGGTCTGCCTCTCAAACCCGGGGTTGAATGCTGGTGACTGGGCAACCAGCTGTTGAGGCACCACTTGGAAGGTGGTCTGTGTTTGGGCCACCAATTGGGGCACCGCGGTCATGGTGACTGTGGGATGGTGTTGAGCAGGCCGAGTGGGAAGTCTAGGCTTCTTCGTCTTCCTTTTAGGTTGGGGACCCGCATCTGGGGAGGACTTCCTCTTTGAAGAGATGCCCCACTTCTGGAGAAGGTTCCTATTCTCCGTGGTAGCTTTCTCAACTACCTCTTTGACTACATCGTTTGGGAAGACGTCTTTACCCCAGATGTTAGAAGATATCAGCTTCCTGGGTTCATGTTTCACTGTTGCAGCAGCGAACACGAACTTCCCTACAGGCTCAACTAGCCTTCATGAATGCATACAGGTCCTTTACTAGGGTGGCCATATGCATTTTGGCCAGGACCATGAGCATGTCTGGGGTACTTCTTTGGCCTCCACACATCTCGATGCAGTTTTGTAGGGATAAGGATGCAGCAAGTCTCTCCTTCATCTCTTGTTCCTTGCGCAAGAGAAGAAAGTTTAGGGAGATTCTCGCTAAACTGTCGTCCAGCGATGTCTGCGTCCAGTTTTCTTACTGAGAAGGTTAGGTGGACTTCCTTCCATTCCTTCTTTTCCATGGGCACTCCTCTAGTGCAGGGCATGGTTTGCCAGCCTCCACTGCCTTGGCAACAGTTTTAAATGCCTTCGACGTAAAGGGGAAGGCTATTGAAGCAGGAGCAAGAAAGGTAGGGTGTTTCATGCTCAAGGCGGACACTTTTGAATTCGAATAGCCCGCCTTTCTCAGACTACTCGACAAGAGCCTGTACCTTATAATGGTCGAAAACCATGACCTCCTTCGGTTCCATCTCCTCTTTTGGCGTTGGTTCATGTTTCAGTCGAATGAAGCAATCAGGGTAAGCATTAAAGCTTGGCCAAAACTGGATGTCGTCTAAGGGGATGGCTCCCATCTTCTCCAAGATGTAGAGTTTGCCGTTAGTAATCGGCATAAACTCCGCATACCTCCAGGGATTGGTTTTGGAGCAGGTTGGGAGGTCTTGGACTCTGGGTCGCTTGTATGACCCTCAGAAGAAGGTAAGTGGAGCTTCACGGAGGTCTCTCTCGAATATCGCTTCCCTTGCTTCGCCTTGTTTGCGAATGTTCTCCATTAAGGCCGTAAGATAGGCCAGTGTCTGGCTCATGTTGCCCAATGGAGGGGTAGAAGCTGAAGATGTCGAGGGTAACGGCTCTGGTGTCGGCACAGACGGAAGGAACTCCGACTCTACATCATCATCTTCTTCCGGAGGTAAAGTAGACTCCTCCTCGGGATAATCCTTTAGTAGATCCTTTTCAGTGTCCGTAGACACTTCCGACATCCTTTCCTCCTGGTGGATGTCCATGCTTTGCAACGCCTCACTGACATCCGTCTCGATGGCAATCTGGACGCAGGGAGCTCCGGGTCGTGCTTGGGGCACAACAATTTCACTACCCGCTTTCGGGAACAGCAAGCTATGCATCCTATCGTTAGGTAGGTATGGTCCCGGAGAGTTCTTCTGGAACCCTCTTACCAACTTGCGCAGCTTTTCTCGTGCCGTATCCTTCGACTCTGTTGACTTGGGGTCGTCGAAACCTTTGGTCACCAAGGTCCGGCAGATATTGCAGACTTGGGGGTCCCAGTATTGCAGGGTTTCTGTAATGATGGTGCAGGGGGCATGAGACCTGCACGCTTTGTGACCGTAAAAGTTCCTACTCCTATGGTTGCAGAAGATCACATCGCATTTCATCTAGGGTTCCTCCCGTAAAGAAAGGAAAATTAAATGATTATGCAATTGTTTATCTACCATGATAAACAGATTATGCAAAATATTAATATTTTAACCATTATAGCTTAGGATAGTAAGGTAGAAAGAAATTAGGAAAGACACATACTTGTGTATCCTTTCTGGCCAATTACTGTGACCTCCCCCCCAAATATTAAGATTATAGAGTTTCCTGATCAGGGCAAACTCAAAAGAGAAGGGTTCTAACCTTTAGGGATAGAAAAGTGTACTATCACTGACCCTTCTAAAACTATTTAATATTGTGGGGTAAGTTACAGAAGTCCTTACTCCTGTGGTTGCAGAAAATTGCATCGCACTTCATTTGGTCCTCCTGTAAAGAAAGGAAAATTAAACGACTATGCGGTTGTTTATCTCACATGATAAACAATTTCATGCCAAAATATTGATATTAATATTTTAAACATTATAGCTTAGGATAGTTAAGCCAGAAAGGAAATAGGAAAGACGCATACTTGTGTTTCCTGTCCAGCCAATTGCTGTGACCTCCCCCAAAATTAAAGCTATAGAGTTTCCCTATCCAGGCGAACTCCAAGAGAAGGGTTCTAATCCCTCGGGATAGATAAGTGTATATTAACACTGACCTTTCTTAAGTTCTTTAATATTGTGGGGTAAGTTGTCAAATGATTAACTATCAGTGTATTGAAGGAAATTTTTTCTTCCAATATATGATTGGTCTCAACAATAGACTGTGCAAGGAAACACAAGGTATGTTGGAAAATAACTACTGTATAATATATCCTATAGTTTTCTGCCTGCAGTATACTATACTGCAAATATACTGGCTACTGTATAATTATATACTGTAGTTCAGCCGGCATATTGCCGGCTAGGCTAGCACCTGGCGGCACGGTCCAGTCAGCATGTCGCCGGCTGGTTAGTACCTGGCGATATGCCGGCTGGGTTAGTACCTGGCGATATGCCGGCTGGGTTAGTACCTGACGGCACCGGTCCAGTCAGCATGCTGCCGGCTGGGTTAGTACCTGGCGGCACTAGCTGACAGAGAGAGAGAAAGTATGGAGTGAAGGGCCGCCTTATTGAAATGTTTGTTAACAATAAATAAGGATGTAAGTACATAACCTTACTGCCTTCCTCCAGAATGAGGATTCAACATGGAAAGGGAGAATTTATCATTCAAGCTTCCATCTAGCAATAATTCCATCGCTGGTCACTGCCGGCTTCAGGGATGTGGACTGAAGAACACTCAACAGTAGATAGGTCTCCCACCAGCAGCCGTCACAGCCACCACAACCTTTCCTGGAGCCTTGCGTCCATAAGGGAAAGACTGAGTGATTATACAGCTGCTATATAGGAGCCCGGCCGGCACCACAATCTACCCAGCAAGCGGTGAGATTGTAGGACGACGGCCACAGGATTGCGATAGCTAGGCCATCGCTAAAGGACAGAGAGGGGCAGGGAAAAGGATCCTGTATCAAGTGTGGAAGTAGGCTGCAGGATTGCCGCCACTTCTACACAAGGGAGAAACTTTGTTTAAGTATCGGCGCCATCCTAGGCGGCAGAAGAATATCTATTCTTCAACCTAGGGTCTGCCGAAACAGGACTAGTCTTCTAGACCGCAGGGGAGAAGGTGACGGCATCATACTACCACTTCAGGTGCGGCCTAGGGAGGCTTAGCCTCCTATGCCGGCAGCTGTAAGCCAGCAGGGGAGTGACTACTCGCCCTGCTGCTCTGCCGCCGGCAGAAAGACTGAATACTCTGAGGTTCTGTTGAAAACCAAAGCCGGGATCTCGCCGGCAAAGGTGGAAGACAGAAAACCAAGCCGGAGTGAACTACTCTATGGCAGGACCAGATAGGGTTGTCGCCTATGGCGGCACTCAGAGAGAAGGAGGGATTACCCTTAAATCTCCACAGGAGATGAATATCGAGTTATATAATTCTAGGAGATGTACTATCTCCCGTTGAATTGATAAAACGATACAAGAGGGTAAACGGGGATAATGTCTGAAAGTACACTACAGCGCATAGGCTAGGTAGCATAGCGCGAGACGAGATCTCGGTTATCTAAATCGCCGAAACTCTAACGTATACAATCGACATAAGGAAGAGAAAATTATATGCATAAAATATATATCTTTATTAGTATAATTGTGCCTAAATAGCTTTCATAATTTATTAATGCTATTACAACCGGGAAAGTCGTTCTGCTAACTAAATAACACATGCATAACGAACGACAGTGCCCATGGTGCCTCCGGTGACAGGCCTAGCTCCTTAACCCTGGATAGGTACGCTCCTCGGACACCCCTTTAAGGGTATACTCGGACGCGTGCGACCCCGACGCCAAAAAAAATTCTTGAAAAATCAGTTTTTGCAGTAACCTCCTTTTTTCTTTTGCCTAAAAAAAACTTCAATGAATGCTTAAATCAACTGTAAAGAGAAATACTACTCATCTGCAGAAAAACTATTTATTATAAATATTTTTAAAAATTAAGTAGAAAAAAAAACGACCTTACATAAAAATTCATAAAAAAAAAAGTTTATACATATATCCACAAATCCTTTTAGGAATTGATTCTTGAATGTTTAGGACACATCTTGATGTATTTTGGATGAAGTCAGACCCATGGAGGTGAAGATCTGAAATGAGAAAAAAAGGGTAACTTTTTTTGGCCAAAAAAATTTGTCCAAATTTCATGAATTTTTTTGGGTACCCAAATGAAATAGGAAGTGGCTAATTTTTTTAGGGAATAAACATATGTTATCCTAGAATAGAAATATGTAAAAAAATCTTCATTATTTTGTAAAACGGATTTTGAGCGAAGCGAAAAATCTATTTTTGGGTGAGATAGCCATGGCGTCCTGATGGAAGGTTCCTTTTTGGTAGCTTCCTTGGGTATAAGACTACTAAGATATTCCCAGAGAATTTAACCACAGGTTATCACAGAATTCTAACTTCTGGATATAGTATCTCAAAGGTTTCCTTTTAAGACATCGTAATACAACAGGGGACGCGCATGTCTGAACGCGCCACATAGCTATCTTCACCCCGAACAGAGTTAATGCTTCGGTGTGTAAGGACTGAGAATAGCTGGGAGCCGTTCCACAGCTAATCTCACTCGTGGCTACTACTGATACTCGAGACGTAAACAAACGGACGCCATTGCTCTGATGACGTCACGCCCGTCTCCATCCTGAAGCCAGTTGCTGCCCATCACCATGATACAGTAGCACAGGGTGGGAACAAAATTGGACGAAGTAGTAGGGAGGGTCCATCAGGACGCCATGGCTATCTCACCCAAAAATAGATTTTTCGCTTCGCTCAAAATCCGTTTTTTGGGCTCAAGCCATGGCGTCCTGATGGAAGAGTACCAGAGAATCAATGTATCGTGGTAGATTTTCCCCCTAGTATTAAGTGCCTAGGCATTGACAAAACAGCAAAGTAATCTTAAATAAAGAACCATAGGGAAGAAGTATCCTGCCCCCCTTGGCAGTGAAGTTCCCATGGGCTATGCCGACGTCAAAGTGGTATTGAAGGGCTATTCATCCTGAGAGAAGAACTTGAAGAACTTAGAGATGAAGCTGAATGTTTGGTATTTGTATAGGAACATTCTGAAATTAGAACAGTGGTGGTTGGACACTGTGTATAGAGTTCATCTCTTGGGTATCAGAAGTAAGCATTCGTGTAGGAACCTTACTTAGTCAGGGTGAATATAATTTAGGATTAAACATCTTAAATTCTTCATAACCATAAGAAAGGAGGAATAAATAAAACTATGACAGGTATGTATTTCATAGTAAGTAGGAGCTGATAGAGACGCACAAGTAATAAAATAGAAATTTTATTTCACAATGCAGAAATTGATTAATTTACAGCAAAAGTAAAGTTCATTTACAGTAATAATAATGTACATAGAAATAAAGGCTTGCTCTTGAATCTGAAAAGGAATTTCAGGATTATTAGTAGGTACTCGATCTCGAGGAACGCAAGTCTTTAATTAAAACACATCATGCTCAAGGCATGCGGCACTTGTGTGACACTATGACATTTCACCTGGGATAAGAACAGTTATAAAAGCACTAAGTGTTTTTCAACATCACTATGAATCGCTCGAGGGTCAACATAGGCACCCGAAGAGTTAGAGTCCCAAGTAACTCACTGTTCTACGCAGAGTTAGGTGCAGGTTTCATAACACTACCTGCGGCTACCACAAAATGTTTGACTTCGTGCACTTGTTTCGCATAATGTTTAAAGAAAACTCGCGAGGACTTCCAGCCCGTGAAGTTTTTAAGGCTTTCAAAGTCCATGCTCTGGAAGAAATTCAGAGATGAAGCCACTTTTCTAGGATCATGACCAGCGGGTGTACTGTTCGGATCCGCTCTGCGAATGAAGTAGGTGATTTTCGCTCTTAATTGTTTCAGTGACAGGTCGCTGCCCGATGTTTCTCCTTTGAAGAGTTGGCCTCCACCAAAGTTTGAAGTTCTGCGAAGATAGACCTTGAGGCTCTCTACTGGACATAGAGAGACATCCTCCTTCAGGGGGCATATTCTCCAAGGGCCCCATCTTTTGGTGGGTAATTCATTTTTAGCGAGAAACGTCGGATCAGGGGAGAGGGTCACTTCTCCTGAATCGGTAAACAGGATGTGTCCTTCTTCTCTTGATAATGCCACTATTTCGCTGACTCGAGCTCCCGAAGCGAGAGCAAATAAAAATATAACTTTCTGAGTCAGATCCTTGAGGGGGCATGAATCATTGTCCAAGTTGGAGGCGAAATGGAGTACCTTGTCTAGTGACCAGGAGATCGGTTTCGGTGGGGGTGCTGGACGTAGGCGAGCACATGCTTTTGGTAGTTTGTTGAAGATGTCGTTGGACAGATCAATTTGGAAAGCATATAGAATTGGTCTAGTCAAGGCCGATTTGCAGGTTGATATCGTATTGGCTGCTAATCCTTGTCCATGAAGGTGAATAAAGAAGGACATACAGAAATCAATCGTGATTTCTTTAGGATTTTTTGTCTTGACAAAGGAGACCCATTTCCTCCAGGATGATTCATATTGCCGTCTCGTGGATTCGGTCTTGTATTCCTCTAGGAAGTCTAGACTTTTCTTCGAGATCCCAAACCTCTTCTTTGCGGCAAGGGAGAGAAAATCATGAGATGAAGGTCCTTGATTTTCGATGATGAAGCGAAGACAGTCGACTTCTGTACTTGTTGAGAGAGAACTGGGCCCGGGAGAGGGATCAGCTTGGGCTGCAGCTCCAGGACCAGGGGGGTACCAGTTGCTCCGGGGCCACTTGGGAGTCACTAGGGCCGCTGTCCCTTTGAAGGTTCTCAGTTTGGAGAGGACTTTCAACAGAAGGTTGGTGGGAGGGAACAGGTAGATCTTGGACCATCTGTTCCAGTCCAGTGACATAGCATCCACTGCTTCTGCTTTGGGGTCCTCGTACGGGGCTACGTACAGAGGAAGTTGATTGTTGTCGCTCGTTGCAAAGAGATCTATCTGAAGTTCTGGGACTTGGTGAGAGATGAAGAAGAACGATCTTGCGTCTAGAGACCATTCCGACTCTATCGGGTTTGTCCGAGATAGAGCATCCGCTGTCACGTTGCGGAATCCTTGTAGGTGAACTGCAGACAGGTGCCACTTCTTCTTCTCTGCCAGACGGAAGATTGGGAGAAGCACCTGATTTATCTGGGGCGATCTTGAGCCTTGGCGATTGAGACAACGAACTACCACCGAGTTGTCTAGGGTTAGACGTATGTGGATCGAGGGTGGCGGGGATAACTTCTTCAGTGTTAGAAGGACCGCCATGGCCTCCAAGATGTTTATGTGGAACGTCTTGAATAGGGGAGACCAGGTACCTTGAACCTGTTTCTGGTGGGAGTGACCTCCCCAACCTTCCAGTGAGGCATCCGTGTGGATGTTGAGTGATGGAGGAGGGTGTTGGAGAGGAATGGACCTTTTCAGGGCCTTTTCTTCCGACCACGGCTTTAGGATGCGTCGCAGTCTGTTTGGAAGCCGTCTCTTGAGGTCTCTTCGAGCGATGGATGCCGAGCGTCTCCAGACTCCCGCGGCATCCTTTAGCTGTGCACGAAGCACTGGGTTTGTCACTGAGGCGAATTGTAGAGAGCCTAGAACTCGTTCCTGCTGTCGTCTTGAAATGCGTTTGGATTTCAGTAGTCGCTTGACAGACCCTGCTATTTCTTTCCTTTTCTTCTGGGGATGGAAAGGCGGTGTGACTGAAGATTCCAGTGGATTCCTAACCACTGAAACTTCTGAGCTGGAGAGAGGCGAGATTTTTTCTCGTTGATCTTGAATCCCAGGTGTTCTAGGTACTGGGTAACTTCGTTGCAAGAATTTGCACACTCTTCGGGCGATGGAGCCCAGACTAGCCAGTCGTCGAGGTAGGCCATCACCTGGACGTTTCTTAGGCGGAGTTGTTGTACTATGGCATCCGCCAGTTTTGTGAAGATCCGAGGGGCCACGTTGAGGCCGAAGGGCATGGCCCGGAAGGCGTAGCTTTTCCTTTGGAGTCGAAATCCTAGGTAGGAGGAAGCGTGATGGTTCATTGGAACGTGCCAGTAGGCATCCGCCAGGTCTATAGAGACCGTGTAGGAACCTTGAGGCAGAAGGGTCCTTATTTGTTGAAGCGTCAGCATCTTGAATTTGTTGTTCGCTATGAACTTGTTGAGGGGGGGATAAGTCCAGAATGACTCTGAGTTTGTCTGAGTCCTTCTTGGGGACGCAAAACAGTCTCCCTTGGAACCTGGTGGACTTTACCTTCCTTATCACCTTCTTGTTCAAGAGGTCTAGAACATATTCTTCCAGAAGGGGGGTTGATTGTTGGAAGAATTGCTGGAAGATTGGGGGTGGTTGAGTCCAACTCCAGCCTAGACCCTTCTTGACGATGCTGTGCGCCCAGGGATCGAAGGTCCAACGATCCTGGAATTGGCGGAGTCTTCCTCCCACCGGAAGCACTTCATTGCTTCTGGTGTCCCGAGGACTTGCTGCCTCGGCCGCTAGCTCCCTTTCCTCCTCTACCTCTGGAGGGACGGCGAGATGCGTCTTTGCTTGCACCCCTGAATGAGCCTCTACCTTTGGCACGAAAGGTAGTTGATTGTTGCTCAAAGGCAGGGGTGAAGACCGGTGACTGTGACAACACAGGTTGGGGGACCAATTGAAAGGTCTGTTGTGGTTGGGCAACCACTTGGGAGGTAGCGGGTCCCGGAAACTGACGTCTTTGCTGTCGTTGCTGGGGTTTTGGCTTTTGGGATTTCCTCTTAGGCTGAGGTCCGTCGTCCTGAGAGGGTTTCCTTTTCCTGGACATGCCCCACTTGTGGAGAAGGTTCCTATTCTCCGTGGCGGCTCTGTCAGTGATTTCCTTCACAAGGTCAGAAGGAAAGAGGTGTTTTCCCCAGATGTTGGAGGAAATCAGCCTCCGGGGTTCGTGTTTCACGGTGGCACCGGCAAACACGAATTCACGACAGGCTCTTCGAGCCTTTATGAAGTGGTACAAGTCCTTCATTACAGTCAATAAGTGGGATTTGGAGAGTACCATGTAGTGGTCTGGTACTCTAGTGTCACAGGCCATAACTTCAAGTTGGACTTGATGAGATAGGGATGCCGCAAGCCTCTCCTTCGTGTCTTGTTCCCGGCGAAGGAGGTGATCGTTGAGCTTAGGGAGGTCTTCATTAAACTGACGTCCGGCGTCGTCAGGATCGAGCCTTCCCACGACGAAAGTATGTTGAACATCTTTCCAGTGTCGAGCGTCAGGGGGGGTCACTATGGAGAAGGGTCTGCACTCCTCCAATGCAGGGCAGGGTTTCCCTTCATCCGCCGCTTTAAGGCATGCAGCTAAGGCCTTTTCCAGGAATGGAAGAACCGCAGTTTCTGGTGCAACGTAAGTAGGGTGCTTCTTGCTCAAGGCCGGAAGCTTAGACCAGGTAAAGCCTCTACTCTTGAATGCGGAGGCTAGCATAGCCTGGGCCTTTGCGAGATCGAACACTATCTCTTCCTTAGGTTCGGTCTCTTCCTTCGAGGCAGGTTCGGAACGAAGCCGGACGTAACAGTCCGGGTAGGCCTCAAAGTTTGGGAAGAACTCCACATCTTCCAAAGGGACCGTGCCGATCTTATCACTGACAAAGATCCTGCCGGTCGCAATAACCATATGCTCTGCATACCTCCACGGGTTGGCATGAGAGCAAGCGGGAAGATCCTTGACCGAAATCTTCTTCGGTTCTCTGGATCCTATCATCGACCTGATGGACTCCTGGTTCTCCTTCAGCCTGTCGTCCATGACGGCTCTAATCAGTCGGATCAATTCTTGAGTGGAAGAAGAAGGATCCGGAGTCGAGGAGGTAGACGGAATAGACATTTCCGTCGGTGTAGGAGTAGGAGGGGGGATGGACGGGGGAGCGACCTCTTGCTCCGACTCGGCGTATTCCACCTTGTCTTCGTCATCTTCGGCTCCTTGAGCCATAAGCGTTTTCTCCGTGTCTTCCGAGACATCCGAAATCTGTTCGTCATCTTCGGAATCCAAACGGCACTCGTGCATGGACTGAGCCATGACTACATCAGGTTCCACCGTAATTTGGACAGTGGGGATCACGTCTTTGGGTACCACTGAGTCAGGGGAGGCCTTAGGGAACAACAGTGACCTCAGTTCTTCGGTGGCCAGGTACGGTCCGGTAGCATTTTTCTGGAAGCCACGCACCCACTTGCGCAGCTTTTCACGAGAAATGTCTCTAATCTCCGCTGAGGGAGGATTATGGAAGGCCTCAACTAGGTGAGCCTGACAGACCGTACAGTTCAGTGGATTCCAAAACTTCAAATCCTCTTTCTTGTCTGCACAAGGGGCGTGAGTCCTGCAAGCCGTATGCCCGTAAAACTGCGGGCGTTTCACAGCGCAGAAGGCGAAATCACACTTCATCTGCTCCTCCTGTGGAAGAAAGAGAAAATGAGTATGGGGGAGTCATAAGAATGGCTCTTAAACTAAGTTAATATTAATTATTAATTTTAACTTAATGAAAGGTGTGATGCATAGAGAATGAAATAGTAAAGGAGAACATGCTCCATGCATCCAGCCCGGCTGGTTACCATAAGCTTGGTCCCTGGATAATCCGAGTGACCGAAGGCACCGGATATAATTCCTTAGAGTTCCAAGTATTTTGGAATTCCGTGGAAAAATCCAAGGGCAAGATTGGGACCGAGATCATTCGGTTCCAAGTTAGGGGCTAGAAGGCCTCTTTTAAAGGTAACTGCTTCTGGCAACCAGCCGTGCTAAGATGCACATAGCATGCTGGAATTAGAAGAATGCAAAAGACAGCATGATCACTAACAGAACAGTACCAGGTACTGATCTTAATAGTAGATACAGTCTATCTGTTTGCGATATAGGGCTATCATTGTTCTATGATAGCTACAGGAAAGGGGGTGCAAGTATTCTTGACGCCTCCGGGGCATCCGGCAAGCCGCCGGAATGCCGGAGCTCGCTCCAGCATAGATTCTGGCATTAGGACAGACAATGTTCAAAGTCAGTCAAATACCAGGATGGCGGCCGCCGGCACAACGGCGGCACGCCGGCAGGGAGCGGCGGCTCCGGCAGTCGGAGGATGCCGGATTGGTGACTGGGATAAGGATGGTTAAAGCTGTACCGGGTTGCCGGCAGTATATGCCGGCACTCCGGCGGCCGACCGGCGAGCGGACGACAAGCTAGGAGGAGGAGAGCCGCCGGTAGTAGCCGGCGGCAGCCGGCAGTCCCTCGGTACACGGGGGGCTGGCGGCAAGGTTAGGGAGAGTCACCAAAGTAGGAGGCAGGTATTGCCGACAGTAGAGGCGGCAAGAGACCAGCACCCGGATAGGGAGAGAGACAGGGGGGAGGAGGGAAGGGATGTAGGAAGTACCATCAGGACTCCAAACATCCCCCCCCTTCCCTGAGAGGGTGTACCCATGATAGAGGCAGGCTCTAACATCCAGGAGCAGGGGTCACTAAGGACCGGGAGCAAGGTAGCCCAAGGGAGGGCTAGGGAACACCCAAAGGGGGGGGAGACTCCCATATGCAGAGCTATTCTAGCAACTAACCTTATAGGACACTATGAAGGTATATGTACCAGAGCGGACTGCACATGGAAGCTCGGGTAGCCCTACTATTCCACCCTAAGGAGGAGTTGTAGGACAGGGGACAGATGGGTATAAACTAACCTAAGCATAGGCTAGGCTATACAAGAGATAGGTGGGGAGGGAGAAGAGAGAAGTCTTCCAGGGAAGGGTTTCTGTACCAGAGCGGCCACTAGGGAAAGGGAGGACACTCCCTAACCTAAGATCAGGCCGATCAGCTAAAACGGTGCAAGAGTACAGTTTCAGCATGGAACAGAGAAACCTTCCTACCCCAACCTAGAGCAGGGCTAAAAGTCCTGAACTAGGAAAGGAAGAAGACATATCGCTATCGCAGGAAAGTCATAGACTATCCTAGCCATAGAGGTAGGGCTAGCCTAACCTCACTCTCGGACGCAACCCTAAAGGGGGTTCATTCCTTTAGGGAGGACAGAGAGGCGATATATACTCTATTAGACAATTGATCCCTTTACTCAGAAAAGGAATCAAGGCTAAATAGAGGGAATGCCAAGGCAGGGGATGAAGGAAGCATATAGGGGTCCTATCATTAGGTTAGGCTAGAAAGAGTCACTGACTAGCCTATCCCCTATATGGTCCCTGAAGGCGAAAACATTTGCATCACTGTCAAAAGTATTGTAAAATAATGCCACTATCTTCATAACTTAGCCTAGGATCACTAATAAATCATGCATGAACACTTGTATGTAGGCTCCTGGCCTGGGGGCTATAGTAGCCGACTGGTATGAGGTCAATCGATGACCGATAAAAAGCGTCTAAACACGATATAAAAGTTCCTAGCTATGAAGACTAAATAAACTAATGTAATCGATTAGTAAATCAGGCCGGAAGCGTTGTTGTGGCTAACTAAATAAGACATGCATAACAACAACGACGCCATAAAATGGCGGGTCCGGTAGAGGCACAGCTCTGCCACAAAACAGCAATTATCTCGAAAAGTAATATTTACTTTACGGCCAGAGCTTAATTAAACAATACTGGAACCTTGTACTCAACTTTCCAGAAGAAGGCGAGGCTGAAGGTAACGACATAACGAAGATGCAAAACGATAAAGTTAACACAGGGAAAATCCGTCTAAGTAGGGCAGCTACTAAACAAAGGATGGAGACGGGCGTGACGTCATCAGAGCAATGGCGTCCGTTTGTTTACGTCTCGAGTATCAGTAGTAGCCACGAGTGAGATTAGCTGTGGAACGGCTCCCAGCTATTCTCAGTCCTTACACACCGAAGCATTAACTCTGTTCGGGGTGAAGATAGCTATGTGGCGCGTTCAGACATGCGCGTCCCCTGTTGTATTACGATGTCTTAAAGGGAAACCTTTGAGATACTCGCTCCAGAAGTTAGAATTCTGTGATAACCTGTGGTTAAATTCTCTGGGAATATCTTAGTAGTCTTATACCCAAGGAAGCTACCAAAAAGGAACCTTCCATCAGGACGCCATGGCTTGAGCCCAAAAATCACATTTATATCAGGGGCCATATCTAAAGGTAATTTTTTGAGTACTTAAAAATTTCGTAAAAAAATACATATATTTAATATATAATATGATATTTATGCAGGTAAAAATATACCAAAATATCACAAATTCTATAGGGAACAAGAATATATATATATATAGGGCAACTTACGCTTCGGATATGTCCACAAAATGGCCGCCAACCACACTGACTCAGACTCCCTAATCTGCCACTTGAAATGTAGGAAGGGTATGTCAATTTCAAGGTGTTATTTACTAATCTAATTATTCTTGGATATGCATAAAAATTATATGGTGGGTTGCTGGATAATTGTCGATTATTTTACGACTATAAAATTAAAATTCTGACCCAAAAAAAAATTTTTTGAAGGGAAATAAAATCGAAAAAAAAAAATGTAAAACAATATAATATTTTAGCTAAAAAAATTTGATGATATTCAATCAAAAAAGAAGTAAACAAAATTTTCCGACAAATAAACATCTAGAGGAATCATTACTCTGTTATAGTTCCTTAGTACGTAGTAATTTTGAAAAAAATGGGAAAAAACGAAAAAGTGGCAATCGCAGGAAAATCGAACACATACCTATATATACGCCATATCTGGCTAAAAATAAAGATAGGCATGGGTAGCCAGATCATCTAGAAACACTTTCCAACACTATAAAAATACAAGTTTTGCGACACTACTTGCCAATTCCTTACGGTAACATGACTAAGCAAAAGAATGCAAAACAAATAAAAAGGGGCACTCGCGGAAAAATGGCCAACATTCTAATATACGGCATTTCAGAAAAAAAAATTTCAGCCACGTACTAGGCAAACCATCAAGGCACATTTTCCGACAAATAAACATCTAAATGAATCATTACTCTGTGATAGTTCCTTAGTACGTAGTAATTTTGAAAGAAATGGGAAAAAACGAAAAAATGGCAATCACAGGAAAATCGAACACATACCTATATATACGCCATATCTGGCTAAAAAAAAGATAGGCATGGGTAGCCAGATCATCTAGAAACACTTTCCAACACTATAAAAATATAAGTTTTGCGACACTACTTGCCAATTCCTTACGGTAACATGACTAAACAAAAAAATGCAAAACAAATAAAAAGGGGAACTCGCGGAAAAATGGCTAACATTCTAATATACGGCATTTCAGAAAAAAAAAATTCAGTCACGTGCTAGGCAAACCATCAAGGCACATTTTCCGACAAATAAACATCTAAATGAATCATTACTCTGTGATAGTTCCTTAGTACGTAGTAATTTTGAAAGAAATGGAAAAAAACGAAAAAATGGCAATCACAGGAAAATCGAACACATACCTATATATACGCTATATCTGGCTAAAAAAAAATAGGCATGGGTAGCCAGATCATCTAGAAACACTTTCCAACACTATAAAAATATAAGTTTTGCGACACTACTTGCCAATTCCTTACGGTAACATGACTAAGCAAAAAAATGCAAAACAAATAAAAAGGGGCACTCGCGGAAAAATGCCCAACATTCTAATATACGGCATCTCAGATAAAAAAAAAAGACATGCACGTGTTAGCCCAACCATCAAGGCACACTTTCTAACACATAAACATGAAAAAAAAATCAATAATATACGGCAATTCCTTACTACGTAGTAAATTTTTACAAATATTGAAAAAAAAACAGAAATTGGCAACCGCAGTTAAATACCCAATATACCAATAACTACGTCGTATCTGACAAAAACAAAGTCACGCATGGGTAGCCAGATCATCTAGACATACTTTCCAACACTAAAAAAGCAAAAGTTTTACGACACTATTTGGCAATATCTTACGGAAAAATGACTTGGCAAAAAAATGAAAAAAAATGAAAAAGGGGCACTCGCGGTAAAATGCCCAACATTCTAATATACGGCATCTCAGATAAAAAAAAAGACATGCACGTGTTAGCCCAACCATCAAGGCACACTTTCTAACACATAAACATGAAAAAAAATCAATAATATACGGCAATTCCTTACTACGTAGTAAATTTTTACAAATATTGGAAAAAAACAGAAATTGGCAACCGCAGTTAAATACCCAATATACCAATAACTACGTCGTATCTAACAAAAACAAAGTCACGTATGGGTAGCCAGATCATCTAGACACACTTTCCAACACTAAAAAAGCAAAAGTTTTACGACACTATTCGGCAATATCTTACGGAAAAATGACTTGGCAAAAAAATGATAAAAAATGAAAAAGGGGCACTCGCGGTAAAATGGTCCTCGTGGTGATGAACGACATTTTAACTAAAAAAAAAATCATGCACATGGTAGCCAAACAATCCACCAAGACTTTCCACAACTGATAACCTATACAAGTTGCACCATTCTACAACAATTTCATAATACGTAATAACTTTGATAATTATGCAAATTACCTTAGAAGGGTAAACTCGGTCGCGCTCGACCCCGACACGTCTCAGAAATCGGGGAAGGAGTACAGCTACAGCAATGCACATCTGGACACTACTAGAGCGTGTAGGCGAGACACCTACTGCAGGTCGATCACCCACAAATTCAGTCACGGGGGTGAGTCACGTGAGAAAAACCTGTTTTTTTTTGACGCTCGGGGTCGCGGACGACCCACCGTACCTATCCAGGGTTAACACAATAAATTACTCTAATTTCACTGTGAAGCAGGAGCTAAAAATTATACACTGTAAAGAATAAATACTCAACTTTTCAGATGCAAAAGAAGCTCGAGATTGGATATTTAATCCTCACAAAAGCGATAAAAAACGTTAGATCAACAGGGAAAACCACCGTGTGAATTCGCTACAAAAATAGGAATGAGCGCCATCTGGGATACTCGTAATAATAACGGCTCCCCTTCTGTTTTTGCCACTCTTCCCCCTCGAAACGAAAATGCTATTCGGGGTGAAGATTGCTATGTGTCGTATCAGGATATACATCCCCTGATATTATGCGATATCCTTAGGAGAAATTTTAAGGATATTCGCGCCAGGAGTTAGAATTCTGGAGACCTAAAGGTCAGTTCTCTGGGAATATCACTGTAGCCAAATACCCCTTAGAAAGCTACCAATAGGAACCTTCCATCAGGACGACATGGCTTGAACCCAAAAAAGGAGTTTTGGTGAAGTAAATGCCTATTTTTGGGAGATGCTGTGTGGTCCCCAGAGACTTTTCTGTTAAAATCTAGAACTGGGAATCCAATACAACAAAATTCTTTTCTGTCTAAGGGCCAGCATAGCAATGCAAAAATCACATATAGTATAAAGGAGGCCCAAGGGTTCAGGCTCCATTGAACCAGTCATAGCTCCTCCAATGCTGAAATTTGTCTGACAACTGATAATGCCATCATATAGAACTAATACTAATACCAGAGACAATACTACCTGTGGGCTTTGTGCACAGCACCCATCTTTTATTTTCAGAGATATGTCCCCCCTTCCATATAAAAATATAGGGAGCTGGGAGGGTCTTAGGGAACACAAAGCACTTTTCCAAAAATAGGTTTTTCCTCGTTAAAACTCTTCTTTTGGGGTTAGGGTTCGGCCACACCGGATGCGACAAGTGTGGAAGTTTCAGAGAAGAGGTTTCCGCGGCAATCTGAAACATATGGTATCTCATGCAGATGGCCGCACCGGGCAAGCGGGAAGCCTCTAACCGCTGCAGTTGCCATCAAGTCAAGCAATGAAACTTTTTAAAAAACAGCGGAGGTTTCACGTGTCTTCACCCAAGATCATGCCATTTCTCAACAGTTCTTGAAAGGGCACATGTTCAGTTGTTTGTTTCTTGCCATGGCTACTGAAGAATTTAAGGTGTTGTTTTGGAGAACAATGTGGGATCCTCATAATCCACTAAACAAAAATGACAAGATATAGGTAACCAACTGCAAATGGATAGTAGTAAAGTAGTAGGTGTGCAAGTTCAAACGTTCCATTCATCGACTATATCTAAATTATCTTAGTGTTAGGACTAGTTTGGTGACCCTAGCTTGTACTCCTTCCAGTCTATCTATATCCTTCTGAATACCTGGAGTCCAGAATTGGACTGTATTCTAGATGAAGTCTTAATAGTGATGTGTACAGCTGTAGTGCAGTGTCTTTGTATCTGTATTTGAATTGTTCCCTTATGTAGCCTACTAGTTTCTGTGCTTTCTTTTCAGCTTTTATGCTCTGCTGATAAGAATACCAAGATCTTCCTCCTGGTCTACACTTTCTATTTCATTACCCAGTAGTGAGTAATCTGACTGTGGGTTACTGTAACCTATGTGCATGACTTTACATTTCCTACAGATGAAAAGCATTTGTAATTTTCAGGACCATTCTCCTAGCTTAATTAGATCCCCTCTTAAGATTTCTGTCTTCTGAGTTTGCAGCATTTAAGCCTAATTTAGTATTGTCGGCAAATTTAGCTATTCTATTAATTAATCCTAAATCTAAGTCATTAATGTAGATCAGAAAAAGCAGTGGTCCAAGGACGGATCCTTGAGGTACTTGGCTCGTAACAGCGGCCCACTCTGAAGCTTCTCCATTGATTACAACTCTCTATTTTCTGTTTGTTAGCCAATCTTTGATCCATTCAGCTGGCTCGTCAATGATGCCTAGTGCTCTAATTTTGACCACTAATTTTTTATGAGAAACTTTATCAAAAGCCTTTTGAAATTTTAGGTACATGATGTCTATTGCCCTACTTTTGTCATAAATGCTAAACATATTGTGGAAAAATTCCATAAGATTTGATCTCTCTTGTCTAAAACCATGCTGGCTGTCTATCAAAAGAATGTTTTTTTTCTATATGTTCTACTATTGAATCTACTATAATTGATTCAAAATTTTGCAAGGCACTGAAGCTAGACATACTGGTCTGTAGTTGCCAGGTTCTTCTTTTGTCCCCTTCTTGTGGATTGGAGGCACATTGCCTAGTTTCCATCCATGTGGTGACTTACTTTCGTTGGCTGTCTTTTGGAACATTTTGTAGAAGTGTGGGGTTATCTCTTCTTCTAGTTCTGTAATCTCTCTTAGATGAATATCATCTGGACCTGGTGCCATAGATTGAGTCCTTTTATTTTTATTTTGACATCATTCATTGTAAAAGTGATTCTATTTAATGGTTGTGGCCCTTCATATTTGATAGCTTATTCAGAGATGGTCACTGATTCTTTCCTAGTGAATACAGTTGTAAAATATGCATTCATCAATTTGGCTTTCTCCAAATCATTTGTCATAAGATTACCCTCCGAGTCTCTTAATGGGCTAATGTTATTTTTGATTGGTTTTCTACTGTTTACATATGCAAAAACGGATTTTGAGTGAAGCGAAAAATCTATTTTTGGGTGAGATCGCCATGTCGTCCTGATGGAAGTTCCTAAGGTAGCTTCAAAAGGGATATATTATACTACAGTGATATTCCCAGAGAATCAACCTTCAGTTTCCAGAATTGTAACTCCTGGAGTGAATATCCTTAAAATTTTCTCAAGGATATCGCATAATATCAGAGGACGCATTCTTGACACGCCACATAGCAATCTGCACCCCTAATAGCGTTTACGCATCGAGGGGGACGTGGCAAAAGAATAGAAGGGGGCCGTAACAAGGTTACCCCCGTTCCCATACTACTATTGACCACTACCCCAGCGCCATTCCCAAGATGGCGGACATTCCTTGTAGCATTGAGCGTGGTGCTACAGACACGGTACGTCAGGGAGGGAACTGTGAAGATCTTTTCTTTTTAGAAAGAAGGGTGGGTCCATCAGGACAACATGGCGATCTCACCCAAAAATAGATTTTTCGCTTCGCTTAAAATCCGTTTTTTGGGCTCAAGTCATGTCGTCCTGATGGAAGTATACCAGAGCATTAATGTATCTGTGAATTTTCATCAGTGCCTTAACCTTGGGACAACCTTCCTATGATCATTTGGATCAATCGAGACAAATGACGTTACCGTTATCCGTCATTATCACTAATCATCTCCGATGTTAGTGCTTCCTGCCCCCTACAGGGAAGAGTCATTCTAGACAGTAGAAAAAAAGGGGGTCTCAAGGTAAGCATATATTGTATGGACAAACATAAGAATACACCAGATGAACAAACCGTCTCGTAGTTTGTGAAAATTAATAAATACTTAACAGTGTTTCTTAAATCCATTGTTTGTGAGCATACAAATATATAAAAGTAAATACTCCGGACTTTTAATCATGCAATTGTCGGGCGAGTTAGGACAAAATTACATTCTAATAGACGTTTATTAGTAAGAAAAAAGAATGTAGCATGATAACGGAACTATACATGTAACCTGTACAGAGATTATCTTTCTTTCTTGGAAAGCAAGAAATGATAAGTGCCACTCTCAGATTGAAGAAAATTTATAAAACAAATTCTCTTCATAATTCCTGTACTGGTTACTTTTATCGGCACTGTGTACTACGTACACACAGCACTAGTGCTATCTGTATAATTCCACACCTGGGATTTTGAACAGAGCTGGAGTCACCATGGTAACACTTAATCAAAGGAGGTCACACCCTAAGAGGGATGACCCCTTCTCCCTTTAATTGAGTCCCAGTCAATTAGCTGTTCATCGTAGAATTAGACGGCGGGTTAAGTACTCTACCCGACGTCACCACATACTGCTTCAGATCATGGACTTGCTTAGCATAGTGTTTGTAGAACACTCTGGATGATTCTCACCCAGTATATGTGCGAGGACATTTGAAGTCCCAAACCATTGACTGTTTATAACAGTAATTAGGGGGCAGGTTTTAATACACTACACTACCCCAGTTTAAGTACTTGGGGTCTATTGTTGCAGCAAATGATGGAGTGGAAGCAGATGTACGTCAGAGAGTGAATGAAGGTTGCAAAGTGTTGGGGGCAGTTAAGGGAGTAGTAAAAAATAGAGGGTTGGGCATGAATGTAAAGAGAGTTCTAAATGAGAAAGTGATTGTACCGACTGTGATGTATGGATCGGAGTTGTGGGGAATGAAAGTGACGGAGAGACAGAAATTGAATGTGTTTGAGATGAAGTGTCTAAGGAGTATGGCTGGTGTATCTCGAGTAGATAGGGTTAGGAACGAAGTGGTGAGGGAGAGAACGGGTGTAAGAAATGAATTAGCGGCTAGAGTGGATATGAATGTGTTGAGGTGGTTTGGCCATGTTGAGAGAATGGAAAATGGTTGTCTGCTAAAGAACGTGATGAATGCAAGAGTTGATGGGAGAAGTACAAGAGGAAGGCCAAGGTTTGGGAGGATGGATGGTGTGAAGAAAGCTCTGGGTGATAGGAGGATAGATGTGAGAGAGGCAAGAGAGCGTGCTAGAAATAGGAATGAACGGCGAGCGATTGTGACGCAGTTCCAGTAGGCCCTGCTGCTTCCTCCGGTGCCTTAGATGACCGCGGAGGTAGCAGCAGTAGGGGAGTCAGCATTATGAAGCTTCATCTGTGGTGGAAATGTGGGAGGTTGGGCTGTGGCACCCTAGCAGTACCAGCTGAACTCGGTTGAGTCCCTGGATTAGGCTGAAGGAACATAGAGAGTAGAGGTCCCCTTTTTGTTTTGTTTCATTGTTGGTGTCGGCTACCCCCCAAAATTGGGGGAAGTGCCTTGGTATATGGATGGATGGACCTGCCGCAACTACATAGTGTTTCAGTTCATGTACCTGTTTTGCATAGTGTTTGTAAAACACTCTGGATGATTTCCATCCAGTGTATGAACGAAGACGCTCAAAGTCCATATACTGAAAGAAGTTCAGTGATGAAGTACTGTCAGGATCCGCTCTACTAATAAAGTAGGTGAGCTTCGCCCTTAGTTGTTTTAGGGATAAGTTTGATCCAGAGGTTTCTCCTTTAAAGAGCTGTCCTCCCCTGAAGTCTGAAGTTCTACGAAGATAGACCTTTAGACACTCTACCGGACATAGAGAGACATCTTCCATCAGAGGGCAGATTCTCCAGGGACCCCACCTTTTAGTGGGTAGCTCATTCTTAGCGAGAAATGATGGATCAAGGAAGAGACTCAGTTCTCCTGTTTCTGAGAACTGAATGTGGCCCTCATCCCTAGAATGAGGCTATAGCGAACAGAAAAATAACCTTTTGGGTTAGATCCTTAAGCGAACAATCTTCATTGTTCAAGGATGAGGCATAATGTAGGACCTTGTCCAAAGACCAAGAGATGGACTTTGGTGGTGCAGCAGGCCTAAGCCTCGCACATGCATTCGGGATCTTATTAAAGATCTCATTCGCCGAAAGGCATATAGAAGAGGTCTAGTCAAGGCTGACTTGCACGTAGTTATCGTGTTGGCCGCCAAACCCTGTTTATGAAGGTGGATAAAGAAGGACATGTAGAAGTTCATTGAAATCTCTCTCGGTCCTTTTGCTTTTACGAAAGCAACCCACTTTTTCCATGATGACTCATATTGTCTTCTAGTTGACTTAGACTTGTATTCTTGTAAGAATTCTATATTGCCTTTTGAGATCCCAAATCTTTTCTTAATCGCTAGGGCAAGAAAATCATGCAATGAAGGGTTTGGGTTCTCTGTAATAAATCGAAGGCAATTAATCTCTGAACCTTCTGGAGTTGTCCCGGGTTCAGAATAAAGGACAGCTTCAGCCTCTGTTCCTTTCTCAAGGAGGATAGATTGCTCTTGGGCTACCTGGGAGCCAACAGAGCTACTCCCAGATGAAAGGATCTCAGCATGTTGAGGACTCTCAGCAGGTGATTGGACGGGATGAACTGGAAATCCTAAGTCTATCCCTTCCATTTCAGAGACATGATGTCTATCATTTAAATTAGAGGATCCTCGTATAGGGCTACATATCAAGGTAGTTCCTTGACGGCGCTTGTAATGAAGAGGTCGGATTGCATTTCGGGGACTTGTTCCCATCTGGGAGAGAATAGGTCTGGGTTCAGAATAAAGGACAGCCTCAGCCTCTGTTCCTTCCTCAAGGAGGATAGATTGCTCTTGGGCTACCTGGGAGCCAACAGAGCTACTCCCACCTGGAAGGATCTCAGCATGTTGAGGACTCTCAGCAGGTGATTGGACGGGATGAAACTGGAAATCCTAAGTCTATCCCTTCCATTTCAGAGACATGATGTCTATCATTTAAATTAGAGGATCCTCATATAGGGCTACATATCAAGGTAGTTCCTTGACGGCGCTTGTAATGAAGAGGTCGGATTGCATTTCGGGGACTTGTTCCCATCTGGGAGAGAATAGGTCTGCGTCCGTGGACCATTCTAACTCTATCGGCCTGAGCCTGAGTAGAGCATCTACTGTCACATTGTGGATTGGTTGTATGTGAACTGCTGACAGATGCCATCCCTTTAGGTAAGGGATGGCTAACTACACCTAGACTGTATGAGACGTTCCTTAGCATCGTCGATTGCAGCATCTCGTTATCGCTTCGGAGTCCCAGATCAGCCGTAGACAATCTGATCTGCTTGGAGAGTTTCCCTACTCATGACTGTACCAACATGGTCTTGGGATTTTCGGGCTTTGACCTTTGTTAGGGAAGCGATTAAGGAAGGACCACTATCGGTCTTTTTAGGCCTCTTCGAGCGTTTGATGTTTGTTTTCTCCAGGCTCCCAGTGCATCTTGCAGCAGTGCTCTTAGCACAGGGCCTGCCTCTATTGCGAACTGGAGAGAGATCAGGGTTCCTCCCTGTTCTCGTTTTGGGAATCTGACTGATTACCGGAGTCTCTTGACAGACCTTGCCATCTCCTTTTACCTTCCCAAAGGATAGGAGAGTGGAGTGACAACAGGCTTCAATGGCTTTTCAGTCATTGAAACCTTTGAGCCGGAGAGAATCGAGACTTCTTGAAGTTTATCTTTCATCCACAATGTTCCGGGGACCGGATCATTTCTTCGGATGTTCATAGACCAGCCACCTTGGGTGCTGCCCACCCCAGCCTCTTGTCCAGGAACATTGTTGCCTGAACATTTCTTAGGCTTAAATATTGCATAACTGTGTCTGCTAATTTTATGAAGGCAGCTAGGACTCTGTCTAGTCTGACGAGTATCTTTCCTAGGAAGTGCGTTACTTTGTGTAACTTGAGTCCTAGATAGGAGGGGAAAGGGTGATTGACTGGAAGTTGCCGATAGACGACTTTCAGGTCTGGTAAGACTATAGGCACCCTTTTTGCAGCGGGGTCCTTATGTTCAGGAGGATAAACATCCTGAACTCGTTGTTTTATTTGGACTTGTTGAGTGGCGATAAGTCCTGAATGACTCTGAATTTTCTTGAGTCCTTCTCGTAAACACACAACGGCCTTCCCTGGAATTCGGTGGACTAAAGTTTCCTTACCACCTGTATGCTCTAGAGCTCTCAGGTAAACTCCTCCAGGAGGGTTTTGGATTATCGGAGAAGTTGAGGAAATGGTGGTAGAGATATCTCCACCTCTCATCTTAGTCCCATCTTGATTAGGCCATGGACCCAAGGATCGAAGGTCCAGCGATCCTAAAGGAATCTCCCTCCTACTAAAAGCATTTCTATGCTTCGACTGATCAGTAGGAATATCTTTTCGACCATCTGTCTGTGACATCTCGGTCACTACAACTGTGGATTGTTGTTGAACCGCTCGAAATGGATTTCCAGACCTCTCCATCTTCCTTTTACGTTGGGGACCCACAACCTTAGAAGATTCTCTTTTTGAAATATGCCCCACTTTTGGAGAAGTCCTACTTTCTCCGTGGAGGCGTTCTTAATCACTTTCTTGACTACCTCGTCTGGAAAGAGGTCTTTACCCCCAGATTTTGGAAGATGTTAGCTTTCTTGTATCGTGTTTCGCTGTTGCGTAACACAAACTCCCTGCATGTTCTTCTAGCCTTTATAAAGGCATAAAGGTCTTTTACCAAAGTAGCCATATGTATTTTGGCTAAGACCTTGAGCATGTCTGGGGTATCTTGATGAGCTGAACAGAACTCTATGTAGTTCTGTAGAGATAATGAGGCTGCAAGTCTCTCCTTTGTTTCTTGTTCATCTTGTAAGAGAAACTAAGATAATTTTGGAAGATTTTCCTTAAATTGTCGACTGGCAACATTCGCCTCAAGTCTTCCTACTGAAAAAGTTAAGTGGGCTTCCTTCCAGTTCTTCTCCTGTCTGGGAAAGGCTAGTTACAGAGACTTGCACTCCTCGAGTGCAGGACATGATCTACCTGCCTCCACTGCCTTGGTGACATAAATGCTTTCTCCGTAAAGGGGAATGAAATCGAAGCAGGAGCAAGAAAGGAAGAGTGCCTGTTACCCGGTGTGAATACCTTCGACACTGAGTAACCCGCCTTTTTTATGCTACTTGATAGGATAGCCTGTGCTTTATCATGGTCGAGAATCATAACCTCCCTTGATTCCGTTCCTTTTCTTGATATTGGTTCATACTTCAGTCGAACGAAACAGTTAGGGAAAGCGTCAAACCTTGGCCAAAACTGAATTTTGTCCAAAGGAACAGCACCCATCTCCTCCGAGATGTAGAGTTTGCCGTCTAAAATCGGCATCAGCTCCGCAAACCTCCAAGGATTGGTTTTGGAGCATGTCAGAAGGTCTTGATCTATGGGTCGTTTGTATGACCCCTGGGGCGCGACAAGTGGAGCTTTACGAGGCTCTATCTTTCATTTCGCTTCCTGCTTTTCGTCCTGTTCGCAAAAGTTTTCTATTAGATTCTTCACTTGGGCCCATAACTGGTCCATTTCATCTAATAGAGGGGTAGAAGGAGGAGATATCGGTGTCGCTGGCTCTAGAGCCGGCATAGACAGAAACAATTTTAATCTGTCATTCTCCCCTTCTTCCCGTGGGTGCTTTCTGGCCTCCTTCCCAAAGGCTATCTGGCCGTCGGGAGATGTACCTCGTGTCTGGGGTACCACTATTTCTTTACTTGCTGTTGGAAATAGTATCCTACGCATCCCGTCATTAGGCAGGTAAGGTCCCGGAGAGATCTTCTGGAAGCCTCTCACCCAGTTGCGTAACGAGCTGCATCCGTAGTCTCTATCGACTTGGGATTCTTGAAATCCTCGGACAATAAGGTCCGACATACCTTGCAAGCCTGCGGGTTCCAATAATGTAGGGGTCCGGAAATAATATTGCAGGGGGCATGAAACCTGCATGTATTATGACCATAAAAACACTTACTCTTAGTTTTGCAGAAGATTACAACACATGACATCTGGTGTTCCTCCTGTAAAGAAAGGAAAACAGGATGAGTATACAATTGATTATCTCACTGATAAACAATATATCAAAGTCGTCTTTTAACAAAATAGCTTAGGATAGCAAGCTATAAAGGGATAGTAGGAGACACATACTTGTGTATCCTCTGCAAGCAAATGCTGCTACCTCCCCTCAGTATTAAATGTAAGGAGATTCCCTTATCAAGGGAACTCCAACTAAAAGGGTTCTCACCCCTAGCCCTAGGGGTAGAGAAGTGTATAATTCACTGCCCCTTTTATTCTCAACACTGTGGGGTAAGGATGACTGATTTCTCAATCAGCAAAATGAAGAAACACTATTCCTTCAATATGAGAGCGGTACCAGCAGAAGCTCGCACAAGGGTACCCAAGATATGTTAGAAATAACTACTGTATAATTATATATAGTGTAATCCAGCCAGTGTGCTGCCTTTATGGCAAGCATCTGACTGCACGGTCCAGCTGGCATGACGCCAACTGGACTGGGGAAAAATAAGGATATATATTTGTGTATCCCACCCAACCTATTTGCTGTGGTCTCCCTTACAATATTAAACCATAATTAAACCATAGAGTTTCCTGATCAGGGAAACTCAAGGATAAGGGCTCTGCCCCTTAAGGGTTCGGAGTGTAATCTCCAGTCCTTAAAAATTTTAATATTGCAGGGAAATCTGAAAACTGATTTTTAATCAGAATATTGAAGAAATTATATTCTTTCAATATGAGATTGGGTTCAGCAAATACATGGGTTGGGATACTCCAGATATATTGGAAATAACTACTAGTATAATATATACAGTAATTTTCTATCTGCAGTATATCCTATACTGCAAGTATACTGACTACCGTATAAACATATACTGTAGATCAGCCGGCAAGTCGTCGGAATAGCTAGCTTTTACCAGCACATCCAGCCTGCTAGAGAGAAAGATATCATGGAGAAAGGCTACCTAATACTGTGTATAAATACAGTAACTAAGGATGTAAAAATCTAATTTTACTACCTTTCTCCAGAAAGAAGGTTCAAATGGAAGGGAAGAATGTAACATTCAGGCTTCCATCCAGCTACAGTACTGTCGCCGGCAAGGTTCCACCTATACACTGCCGGTCGGCAGTACCAGTAAAGTCGGCATGCTGCTGGTTGAGTCAGCACCAATCTGTGCCGGCCTAGCCGGCAGCTTCCTAGCAACAGAAGCTGTGGCTAGCAGTCCAAGGGAGAACTGAAGAACCTTGGTGACAGAGGGTACTTCCCACTCACAGTCAACATGGCCACCAGCCGCCGGCCAGTAACTGTCACGACTGCCGGCCGGCAGTTGCCAAGACTGCCGGCCGGCAGCTGTCATGGCTGCCGGCCAGCAGCTGTCATGACTGTCGGCCGGCAGTTGCCATGACTGCCAGCCGGCAGCTGTCATGGCTGCCTGCCGCTGGCATAGCTACTGGCAGCCGGACAACGGCTGTAGAGAGGGAGTCTGGTCGGCCCAGCCAACCCACCGCCAACAATGAGGTTGCAGGAAGCCGCCAACATAAAGGGATAGAGGGGGAGGGAAGAAAAGGTCCTGTATAAGGTATGGAAGGAGCCGGCCGTGTAGCCTGTCCTACCTCACCTAACTGAAAAACTCCATTCCTGTATCAGAACTATCCCATGTGGCTAAAGAATTTTATTCCCTAGCCTAGGGATAGACTAATACAAAAAGAGAGGTTGGTAGCACCCTCGCTGCCGCCTCTAAACAACAAAGGAACGGGGTTCTAGTGTCGGTGTCCCCTAAACAGTAGAAGAATTCTATTTTTCAGCTTAAGGTCTGCCGGCACAGGACTAGTCTGCTAGGCCACAGGGAGAAGGTATCATACCGTACAGACCCTTCAGGTGTGGCCTAGGGAGGTTTAGCCTCCTATGTCGGCAGCCTAACCTAGCAATGGAATTCTATTCACCTTGCTAGTCAGCTACCGACAACAGACCAAATACTCTGAGGTTCTGACCAAACCCAAAAACCTGCATCTGCGGTTACAGGGGAAGGGCAGAAAAACCATAGGCTAGCCATGCCTGAATTAAAAATTCGAGGCCGACCCACTAGGGTTGTAGCCTAAGGCTACACTCAGAGGGAAAGAGGGATTACCCTTAAATCCCCTTTTTTGGAGACGTGTAATGTTTCATCTAATTCTAAGAGATAACTATCTCTACATGAATTGAAAGAACAATACACGAGGGTAACCGGGGAAATATCTGAACGTATAATAAAACACC